>NW_020954630.1:6433453-6526121 GCF_900497805.2 Vombatus ursinus
TAATGATCAGGAAATTCAATAACAAAAACCTCTTTCACCCCTAAACTACACAAGAATTCAGCCAGAAGCCTAGGGGCATGTCATCGGTCAGAATCCAGATTTCCCACATCAAAGAGATAGGCTTCCAACCAAGAATGCCTTGACTTGAAAAGTTTGAGTCTCATTCTACAAAGCTAACAACGGGATTTTAATGGAATAGAGCACCACCAAACATTTCTAATAAGAAGCCTGGAGCTGAGTAATAATTTTGAAACATAAACATGAGTCCCAAAAATCCTAGAAAAGTAAATTTATTTAAGCAATTGCATGTGTATTGTAGCTGTATATAAAAAAGCTGTGTAATTATATAATGCTAACATCTAGAGAGGGAGTAAAGCCACAAATGTCCTTTTAGAGCATTAATGTCTTCAAAGGGTATTGAGAGAGTTAAATAAGAAACACAGATGTCCTGGGGTTCTGAGGGTTTGTTGGAAAAATAAGAAGGGAGAACAAAAGGAAGAATACACTAGTGTAGAAAGGAGAAATAAGAGGGTAGAACTTGATATTTCTCATAATTGGAATATGTGAGAAAAATACGCAAATACAGGAAAAGGTGTGAAGGGAATGAGCATCAGATGAAGCTTCTCTTATCTGAAATGGAGAAAAGAGGGTTTAACACACACAAACACATAGTGTTTGTGGTAGAAATTCATCAAATTCAGCAGTGAAACAAGTACATACAGAGAATATAACGTTGTTAAAAGGAAGAATGACTGGGAAAGAATTTTTACAACCAGTCTCTAAGTCAAATTTATAAGAATACAAGTCATTTCCCAATTGATAAATGGTCAAAGGATATGAACAGGCAGTTTCAGATGAAGATTTCTTCAGATGAAGAAATTAAAGCCATTTATAGTCATATGAAAAAATGCTCTAAATCACTATTGATTAGACAAATGCAAATCTAAACAACACGTCACATCTATCAGATTGGCCAACATGACAAAACAGGAAAATGAGAAATCCTGGAGATGTGGGAAAATTGGAACACCAATGCATTGTTGGTAGAGTTGTGAAATGATTCAACCTCTTTGGAGAGCAACTTGAAACTATGCCCACAGGGCTATAAAAATGTACATACCCTTTGACCCAGCAATAGCACTTCTAGGGCTGTATCCCAAAGAGATCATACAAATGGGATAAGAACCCACACGTACAAAAATATTTATAGAGCTCTTTCTGTGGTGGCAAAGAATTGGAAATTGAGGGGATGCCTATCAACTGGGGAATGACTGAACAAATGGTGGTATGTGAATGTAATGGAATACTATTGTGCTATAAGAAATGATGAGCAGGCAGACTTCAGAAAAACCTGGAGAAACTTATATGGACTGATGCTGAGTGAAGTGAGCAGAACCAGGAGAATGTTGTACACAGTAACAGCCACGTTGTGCAATGACTATCTTTGACAGACTTAGCCCTTCTCAGCAATGCAAGGATCTAAGACATCTCCAAGAGTCTCATGATGGAAAATGCTATCCACATCCAAAGAAAGAACTATGGAGTTTGAATGCAGATTGAAGCACACTATTTGCTCTTTTTCTTTTCTTCTGTTTTGTTTCCTCTTTCTTGAGGTTCCTCCTATTGGTTCTAATTCTTCCTTACAACATGACTAATGTGAAAATATGTTTAATAGGAATGTATACGTAGAGTCTATATCAGATTGCATGTACACCGTCTTGGGGAGGGAGGTGGAGAAGGAGAGGCAGAAAAATTTAAAACTCAAAAGCTTATGGAAGTGATTGTTGAAAACTAAAAATAAATTAATTTTAAAAAGAGGAAGGATGATAATGTGGAAGGGACAGTCATAATAAAACATATTTCCTGATCCCGGAGGGAGGATTAAAAAGGCGGGGATAGGAGAAAAAGAAAAGTAAATAACTAAAATCTAAGAGGTTACCTTAGCTTGCTTTTTAGGTAACTGGGGAGGTGCTGAACTAACTGTGATATACAAATGTAATGAAATATTGTTGCATTCTAACAAATTATGAAAGAGACAATTTCAGAGAATCCTGGATTGTATGAATGGACATAGAGCAAAGTGAGGAGAATCAGAACAATTTGTAAAAGGACAACAACACTATAAAGAAAAGCAATTCTGAAAGACTTAACTCTGATCAATGCAATGACCAGTTGTGTCTCCAAAGGACCTATGACGAAGCACGTTACCAGCCTGCCAGTAGAGAGATGATGGACATAAAACACAGAGACACATTTGCAGATACGATCACCATGTGGATTCATTTTGCTTGATTATGCTTATTTACTACAAGGGTTTTATTTATTTATTTTTAACGTTTTTAATTCAGGGCAATATCAGGGAGAGGGGAAATTAGTAATAATGATGGGGAAAAAGAGGGTCATTGTAAGATTTTTTTTTTTTAATGAACAAGAGAATTGAAGGAAGTACAGAAGAAAGCACAGTCAAGCAGGATAGTTTTGAAAGTAATATGTAAAATTGATCATTTACTTTTTTGTTAAAGTTGCAAGAAAAGGAGATTCACAGTTTCATATAGAATTCTCTTTTTGTGTTCTATGTGTATAGAAACACTTTTTTTGATGTTCAAATTCAGAATTTTAAAAAAATTTAAAAGAAAAATTAAGGGGAAAAAACAAGAAAAGGAGGGGAAAGAAAGATTGAGTGATTTACTCTGGAACTGTGTACACTTGGGGAAATAGAATCAGCTGCTAAAAAAATGAATAGCAGACTCCTCTACCTGCCTTGCTCTCACTCCCAGGCCCTCCCCCCTCCCCTCAAATATTTATTGCCATGTGACCAGACATGGCCAAAAGATCACATGGCTCCAATTTGCCACAACCTGTCCACACCATGTTACAAATGACAAGGGCCCCAAAATACCATTTTACTGTTCATGAACACTGTCTCAACCAGAGCCAGATGTCTTTTGTGTCAGTATGAAAACTGATAATGATCAAAGCTAACTTATTATTTCTATCTATCTATTTCCAGGAAGAAAAACAAGGAGGGTTTTAATATTCATGGGTAGCATGGGTAATTGAGAAAGCGCTATGATGGGGTAAACTACATTTCAGTCCAGGATTTCATTGCCTGTTCATTTCCATTCACCTCTTTACCTGATTTGCTTCATTGCATGAGGATTTATTCACTCTTCTAATACGGAATGAAAATCCATGCAGATGGTGAATGGAGTAAAAAGATCTTTCTGAACACTGTGTATTGCCACGGTCAGGAAGGCAGGTCATTTGGACTGTGGGGCTGTAAAGGCAGCAGCCATTGCCGATGGATTCAATGGGGGCATTAGTATTAATATTGCATTGCTCATTTAAGAAAACTTTCTCTCTCCTTGCTATTCTCTGGAATTCTGCATTCAGTTGGGTATATCTTTCCCTTTCTCCTTTCCCTTTTCCTTCCCTTCTTTCCTCAACTATTTGTAAAGCCTTATCAAACAGCTCTTTTGCTTTTTTGCTCTTCTTTTTCTCTGGAATGTTTTTTGTTGCTGCTTCCTGTACAATGTTGCGGGCCTCTGGCCATAGCTCTTCAGGCATTCTATCTACCACATCTAATCCCTTAAATCTATTCATCACCTCCACCTCATACTCATAAGGGATGTTATTTAGGTCATACCTATATGTCTAATGGTTTTCCCTACTTTCTTCAATTTAAATCTGAATTTTGTAGTAAGCAGCTCATGATCTGAGCCACAGTCAGTCCCAGGTCTTGTCTTAACTGACTGTATAGAGGTTGTCCACCTTTGACTGCAAAGTGTATAATCAATCTGATTTTGATATTGACCATATTGTGATGTCCACATGTAGAGATGTCTTTTGGGTTGTTGAAAAAATATATGCTATGCCCAGTGAGTTATCTCGACAAAACTCTATCAGTTTTTGCCCTGCTTCATTTCGTACTCCAAAGTCAAACTTACCTGTTATTCCAATTATCTTTTTATTTCCTACGTTAGCATTCCAATTCCCTATGTAGAATGTGACATCTTTTTTTGTCGTTGTTGTTGTTTCTAGATGATGCTGTAGATCTTCATAGAACCCAACAACTCTGGCCCCTTGGACATCAGTGGTTGGAGCATAGAGTTTTTTTTTCCTTAATAGTATTTTTTCCCAATTACATGTAAAGACTGTTTTCAACACTCATTTTTGTAAAACTTTTGAGTTTCAAATTTTTCTCTCTACTTCCTTCCCCTCCCCTCCCAGTTCCCCAAGACAGCAAGCAATCTGATATAGGTTATACACGTACAATCATGTTAAACATATTTCCATATTAGTCATGTTGTGAAAGAAGAATCAGAACAAAAGGGAAAAACCACAAGAAAGAAAAAAAAGGGAAAAATAGTATGCTTCAATCTGCATTCAGATTCCACAGTTCTTTCTCTGAATGTGGATAGCATTTTCCATCATCAGTCTTTTGGAATTGTCTTGGATCATTGTATTGCTGAGAAGAACTAAGTCTATCATAGTTTATCATCAAACAATGTTGCTATTGCTGTGTATGATGTTCTTCTGGTTCTGCTCACTTCACTCAGCATCAGTTCATGTGAGGTTTTTTTGAATTCTGCCTGCTCATTATTTCTTATGGCACAATAGTATTCCATTACATTCATATGCCACAACTTGTTCAGCCATTCCCCAATTGATGGGCATCCTCTCAATTTCCAATTCTGTGCCATCACAAAAAGAACTGCTATAAATATTTTTGTACCTGTGGATCCCTTTCCCTTTTTTATGTTCTCTTTGGGATATAAATGTAGTAGTGCTGTTGCTGGATCAAAGGGTAAGCACAGTTTGATTGCCCTTTGCCAAACTGCTCTCCAGAATGATTGGATCAGTTTACAACTCCACCAACAGTGCATTAGTGTTCCAATTTCCCCACATCTTTGAAGCACAGAGTTGTATTACTGATGTTGAATGGTTTACCTTGGATTCAACAGATCCTCTGTCATTTTTGAGATTATATCCCAGTACTGCTTTTCTCACCCTTTTATTGACTCTGAGGTCTACTCCATTCCTTCTAAAGGATTCTTGCCCACAGTAGTATATGTAGTGATCATTTGAATTAAATTTACCCGTTTCCATCCATTTAAGTTCACTGACACCTAAGATGCTAATGTTTCATCTTTCTTCTGCTTAACAGAAATTAATGACAACTTACTAGTTTAGAGACCTTACATTCCAGTTCCTATGTGATATTAATTTTTACAGCATCAGACTTTCCTTTTGTCACCAGATGCATCCACAACTGAGTTTCCTTTTGGCTTTGGCCCAGCTACTTCATTAGTACTGGAACTACTTGTAATTGTCCTCAACTCTTCCCCAGTAGGCTATTGGACACCTGAGGGCTCATCTTCCAGTGTCATCTCCTTCATCATTTTAGTACTGTCTATGAGGTTTTCTCAGCAAAGATGCTGGAGTGGTTTGTCATTTCCTTCTCCAGTGGATCACCTTTTGTCTCTACTATGACCTGTCCATTTTGGGTAATCCTGCATAACATAGGTTATAGTTTGATTGAACTATGTAAGCCCCTCTACCATAACAAGGCAGTGATGGGTGGGGGGAGGCAGGGAGAAGTGGCAGTGATCAGTGATTCATAGATATTAAGGAAAAGTTTCATACAAAAATGGCCATGATAAAAAAATGAAAACAGTTGGGATTTAACAGAAGCCTTTGTGTGGATCACAACAAAATGTGGCAAATCTTCAAAGAGATGGAATACCAGTACTTTGTCTCTTGAGGAACCTGTATGTGGACCAAGAAGCAATAATTAGAACTGAACATGGAACAACTAATTGGTTTAAGATTGGAAAAGGAGTACAACAAGGCTATACATTGTCACCTTATTTATTTAACTTACATGCAGAGCACATCATATGAAATGCTAGGCTGGATGAATCAAAAGCTGTGGAATTAAGGTGCTGTGATAATAATCTCAATAATCTCAGATACGCAGATGGTACCACTCTGATGGCAGAAAGTGAAGAAGAATTAAGAAGTTTCTTGATGATGGTGAAAGAAGAGAGTGTAAAAGCTGGCTTGAAGATTAACATAAAAAAAAAACCTAAGATCTTGGCGACTAATCCCATCACTTCCTGGCAAACAGAGGGAGAAAAAATGAAAGCAAAATCAGATTTTATATTCTTGGGTTCCAAGATCATTGCACATGGAGATTACAGCAATAACGCTTGCTCTTTGGAAGGAAAGCTATGGCAAATCTCAACAGCAAACTAAAAAGCAGTGACATCACCTTGCCAACAAAGGTCCATATAGTCAAAACTATGGTTTTTCCAGTAGCAACGTATGGCTGTGAGAGTTGGTCTGTAAAGAAAACTGAGAGGCATAGAATTGTGGTGCTTTTGAATTACAGTCCCTTGAAAGTCCTTTGAGAGCCCCCTGGACAGCAAGGAGATCAAATCGGTCAATACTTAAAGAAATTAATTCAGGCCATTTATTGGAAAGTCAAATAGTGAAACTGAAGCTTAAATACTTTCGCCACATGATGAGAAGACAGAACTCATTGGAAAAGACCCTGATGTTGGGAAAGACTGAAGGCAAAAGGAAAAGGGGATAGCAGAGGATCGGATGGATAGATAATGTCATGGAAGCAATGAGCCTGAGTCTGGACAGACTTCAAGAGGTAGTGTAGAATAGAAAGGCCTGGCATGCTAGGTCTATGGAGTCACAAAGAGTTGGACATGACTGAACAACAAGGCATCTCTCCAACTCTTAAGTTTGCCTGTAGATAATACATACAACTAAGGCAGCAGTTCTTAACCTCTTTGTGTGTCATGGACTTATTTGACTCACTGATGAAGCATACTGACTCATTCTCAAAATAATGTTCTTAAATGCACAAAACAAAATACAGACGATACAAAGAAAACCAAGAGTTAGTGAAAATAAGGATGTATTTTCCTTCCCATTCAAGTTCATGGACCCCCCTGAAATCTATCCATGGGCCCAGGTTAAAAATCTCTCAACTAAGGAGACCCTGTCCCTTCTTTATTGGCATTATAACAGCCCTGGTGCTACATATTGAGTTTGGGTTAGCTGCAAACTCATTCATGATGCTTAATGATTTTCACATATATTCTGCTGCTGATTAAAGCATTAAAACATTCATTCTGACCCATGAGAGAATCCCACTCACACATTTTCCTGCCTGACTCTGGTAGGAACTTGGCAACAGAAGTTTCTAATAAGACTCATACACAAACATGGCATGAATTGAGTCAACATATTAGGACTATTTGGTTGTTGCCATAGCCTGAGGATTCTTAACCTTTTTTGTGTCAAAGATCCCGTTTGTCAGTCTGATGAAAACGATGGACTTTTTTCAGAATTATGTTTTTAAATACATAAAATAAAATACATAAGATTAAAAAGAAAACTAAAAGTAAATTGAGAAGACTTAAACTAATGAAAAGCAAAGTGAATAGAAGCAGAACACTGCACACAGTAACAGCAATATTGTATGATCAACTGTGAATAATTTAGCTAGTCTCAGCAATACAATGATCTAAGACAATTCTAAAGGACTTATGATGAAAAATGCTATCCACCTTCAGAGAAAGAACTGATAAGAGCCTCACTGCAGATTGAAGCACACTTTTTAAATTTTATTTTTCTTGTCTTTTTTTGGGGGGGGGGCCTATGGTTTTTTTTCCACAACATGGCTAATATGAAAATGTTTTGCATGACTGCACACATATGATCTATACAAAATTGCTTTCTTTCTCAAGGAAGGGAAAGAATTTGGAACTCAAAATTTGAAGAAAAAAGAATGTTAAAATTGTTTTTCTCTGGAATTGGAAAAAAATTTAATAAAAAAGGAAAAAATGCTTCAAGGGATTGAAAAAAACTAAAGGTGAATAAAAATAAAGATTATATATATATATATATATATTTCCCCCATCATAGTTTAAAGACCCCCCTGAAATGTGTCCACCTATCCCAGGTTAAGAACTCCTGAACTCTTGAACCTGATCTTTTTTTCTGGTGTTTTTACCAGCCCTCACCCAACATATTAGATTTGTTTCAAACATGTTTAGGAGAGTGCTTTTACATACATTCTGCTGTTGATTATAATATTCAAACAATCCATTTAGGCCAAGGGAGAATGTCACCTAAGCATTTTCCTCCCTGATTGACAAGAGCCAGGCAACAGGAGTTCACTCAGTGGACTGGGGTTGTCATAATAAGTCTTTTCCACAAGTATGCCATTGTTAACAGGATTTTACTGAGCCAGTCTCTAACCTGAGAATGACAAAACAGTAGGCCAGAGACAAGTGTCAGTAATCAGGTAGCCATTTAATTAATTAGTTTCATTATGAGGAACAGATTTGCAAATCAGGAATTCTACTGATCAGAATTCCACCTTGATGAAGTGAAGACTGAGATTACATACATATATCACAATGGGAAGGTGAATTACTGATAATGGTTCCCTGGGCCAGAGTGGTTTTCCTTGACCAGCCCATAAATCCCACAATACTAAGGTAAAAGTGTCCTGAAGTTCTATGGGAACAGCATTATTCAAGTCTTTAGGGGTTCGTTATTTGATGGGTCACAGGACCAGAGTTCTGGGACGGGAACAGGTTCGACATCTTTGACTCACTTCACTTCAGGTACACAGGCACAAGGATGCCAGTGATTGTGAGCCTTGTCAAAGTTTGATCATTTTAAGCTGCATTGTGAGCTCTGACTCACAAGCTGGAAAAGGCAATTCTTGAGAATTCTAAATGATTACTACATTCATTACACATATCATATAGATTAATATAAAAATCATAATTCCATACCATGAACAAATGGGTAAAGCACAAAGTATAAAAGGTTGATTTGCTAGCTGCACAGGATCCAGGCAAACTTTAAGAACTTAGATTGACAACAGTCTGGTGAAGCCTGGCAACCCAGTCTATCCAAAGCTGACTGCTTCCCCAGAGATAGGTAGCAGGTGTTTGGGAAGAGAGCATGGGAATGCCAGCTGAGGACTGTTCAAAAGACCACTGACCTGGGGATGAGAGCACCCCCTTTCGCCTGAGGCGCCTGGTCCATCCCAGTCAGTAATCCTTTTAACTGCCCTTTCACTGTGGCCCTCATTGTCTGCACCTGGCCCACCCCAGGCTACTTGCCACCCCTAGATCCCATCCAGATCTTCTCACAGTCTTTTTGTATAAAAGTATTGATCTTGCTCCCATTAAATTGCTCAGATTCTTAAAATCTGGTCTACTTGTATCGGTATCACAAATAGTGCAGACTCACTAAGAACCTTGCCTACCCCAACCACTGTTTTAATAAACTACTTGGACTGAAAGAAGGCTTGAGCAGTAGAATTATTTCGAGGCAAACCTGCGCCCTTCGCCCTTGCATTTCGGGGTTCCCAAGACCCCTAGACCACAATAATTCCACTATTGGAATTGTTGATTCCACATACATATTTAGTAAATATTCAATTCAGTAAGCATCTAATAACCAATTAACAGCATTTATCAAGAGCCTACTATAGGATAAGTATCAGGCTCTGTACTGAGGATACAAATGTAAAAGTACAATAAGGAGTCTTCAAGGAGCTTACGTTCTAAGTGTCAGCTACATACAAACACAACTTTCACTGGAGAGGAAACTTCTAAAGTGATTTTAAAGGGAAATTTTAAGAAATATATAAATAAAGAGCAACTCCCATATGTATATGACTATGAGAGATAAAGAATATAAAAAATAGTCCCTATCCTCAGTCTTATAGTTTAGTGAAAGCATGAACAAAAATAATAAATTAAATAATAATGAAACGTTTAAAATAACAAAAGATATAAATAAGCTTAAGACAACAAAATGAGATTACATATAGTAATACAACGATTATTTGCCAAGTGAATTGCTCAGTCAAAAATTCCTAAATTTCACAGAAGATCCCTTTGAGCTGAAGAGTAGAAAATAACAACTAAGAAGCACATGAAGTGACAACTTAGCTGGTTAGATTTTCCTAAAGGTATTCTAGAAATTAGTAAAGTCTTCACTCTGCAGATAAAAATAACTTTGGATGCTTTATTTTTGCATCAAATAAAATGTGATCCTTTAACCAATGCTTCAAAGTCACAGTAGTTTGCCCTCAATGCTTGCAAGTACCACCTTCCTCCCCTGTAAATATACAACAGTTGGGGAGGGGGGGAAATTATAAAAATGATAGACCTTGGGGCTACCAAAAATAATTGCTCCATTCTGACCTAAAAGGCAGATCTCCTCTCAGCCTAGATTTGCTGAAGATCAGTATTAACAATCTATGAAAGAGGAATGATTTAGAATGTATTCATTCACCCAAAAGTGCACCTCAGTTGGCCCATAAACAAGCAGATTAAAGTCTTGGTACCAAACTCCAAATTTTAACAAAGGGCTTCCATGCATCTGGACTGCTTGCTTGCCAGCTATTTCTAATTATTTTGATTTATTATGTCACCCAGGCAAGTCTGGGCATGCCCAGTTTGGATAACTTGGAAGCAGCCTTGAGGGACTTCTGGAGAATGTCCAGATTGCCTGTGATCGGGGCTACTGATAGCCTCTTTTAATTTGCTGCCTACATCTTTAAAACTGAAAGGAGAGACTGCTTCTCTCTAGCTCTCACCAATTCTACCCAGTCCCTCACTCAGGCACAGGACATTAATCTCCACCTAAGAGAAGTGTCCCACACCAGTGGATTTTGGATTACATTTAATTTCCCTACTGTTTGAAGGATCGGGCTCAAGATTAATCTGAACACAATTTAATAGGACCTTATATTCCATGTGTATGTTTTTATTTGTCATGGTGATAACAAATTGGACCTCTGCTCTTGATTTACATGGCAAAGACAAATATCTACTACCCAGGTTTACCACTAATCCCTACAAGAATTAAAAGATTTTTGTAAAACTTAGAGAAGACATAAACTGACCTGACAAAAGCTGACTGCAACAAGCCTGGCAAATTGAAAACTATTATTAATCAATCAAAAAACATTTGTTACTCACCTACTAAGGGTCAGGCATGGTACTCAGCATTGGGATACAAATAAAAAGAATAAAACAATCCTTCCTTTAAGGAGATGATCTATCAAAAACTATGAGGCAAGGAACAGTGCCAATAACTTGGAAACCATTCAGAAGTGGCTGCCAAGATAGTAAGCCACAGGAGGAACGTGACTATGGGGCAGAGGTAAGACCAAGAGAACAAGCAGAGCTGCCAAATAATAACCCTGTGGGAGAATTTTACTGCAGTACTGCTCAAGAGTAGACCCTCAAAATGGACTATGGCAATACCAATCACCCATCCAAATTGCTACATGATCACTTCTGTTATAATCCATCCGAACTGCTTAAACTGATGGGCAATCAAGCTCACACGTTCTTCTGTGCAACACTCCAGTTTCACCTGTATATTCAAGATCAGATTAGTCCTGGCCTAAATTGTTACACTGGCAAACAAGGTCCATATTGTCTCCCATCCCCCTTTTTAGGAATGCCTTCTCATTTCTACCCTTGAAAAACTCTCTTCCTTCTGTGGCACTGCGGGCCTCTCAAGGCCCCCAATGCCACAGCCCACTCAGAAGTCAGTCTGTCTGGACTTTTCTTCTCCTTTTCTTCTATGGTAGGGATTGTAACCCTGTTTTCCCCAGCTCCCCAAAGGATCTATGGATAGATTTCAAAGGGTCCAAAATTTTGTTTTTTCCCCCTCTATTTTGATAATTATTTAATATCGTTAGTTTCCTTTGTAATCAAATGTATTTTACTTTATACATTTAAAAGCATTATTCTGAGAAGGGATCCATGGCTTCATTAGACTGCCAACAGCGTCCATGACACAAAGAAAAGTTAAGAAACTCTTCTCTATAGTATACACAAGCTGGGAAAATGCTGAGAGAATTCACAGCAAAAGGACTCAAACAGTTTTGAAAGGAGTTGGATCAGCATCCCTCTCCAAGATGTACTGGCTAGAAAAGGAGCAGAAGATGGGTGGAGGAAGAGGGGGGCCAGGAGAGGGAAAGGGAGTGAGGGAGAGGGAGGGGGAAAAGAAAGAGAGAAGGAGAAAAAAAAACACATCACCATTTAGGGGGTCTTTACCAGCAATTTTATCAGTGTGGAGAATTCCCAATTAGGGAAACTTCCTCTACCAATGTAGATAGGCAACTCATCTGTAATTTAGAGTCTTTTAAAGAGTCACCTGGGATACTAAAAAGTTGTAACTTGAACTCTGACTCCAAGGCCAGGTCTCCTATCAATCATACAGGTGGTATCTAAATCTTTCTGATCCTGAACTCCTATCAGTAATTTTTTTTTTCCTGGTGGGTATGCTGGGGAAGTGGGGAAGATTTCCCTAATGATGCTTGCCTATTCACTGCTGGGGGAATGTCAGGATTAGGTTTTAAATGACCAAAGGGGCCAAATCCTGCCTCAAAAGGGGGAAGTTTGGTAGCTGGTACAAACTATAAGGAAGGATAAAATGAGTGAAAATAGAGTTGCACTGGAGATAAGCCCCCTGATTGGCTGTCATGGGACGAGTGAGATAGGACTAGTCTTCCCACCCTCTAATTGGTTGATGGGTCATTTCATGGGCCTCAGGAGGGCACTGACCCTACTTTGGGGATCATATCATTGCTCGAGGCTGCTCTTAGTACCATTTTATAGATGAGAAACCTAAGGTTCTAAAAAGTTTAAGTAACTTTGTCATGTTCAAACAAGCTAGTAAGTGTCTGAGGTGGAATTAAAACCCAGATCTTTTAACTTCAAATCCTACAATCTTTCTACTCTGTTGCAATGAGTTACAATATAGCTGTATTTATAAGCATAGATACTGGAGATAAACATGAAAAGTATTTCATTACTAGACACAATTCCCTACTGCAATTATTTGGAAAATACATTAATATGGAAAACCTTATTATATGGTACCTTTCTATACTTTGAATTTAGTTCAGCTCTAGGTCAAATCATGTTCCCTATGTTCATACAGATGTAAAATACATGTTTCTAATTTTAATGCAAAAAGTCTCTAATTCAGATGTTAACACAGTCAATCAGCATCATGATAATAAAAGCTTCCTAATATATTTGCAGAATGCTCTACTCTGTCTCGATAGTTCTAACATGCCCTTTATTTTTCATGAGTATCCCAAGACAAAAATTTTGCTGCACAGTCAATCTAAAAGATGAGATGGTTCCCTTCTGCTACATAAAAGAAACGCTAATCATTAGCACTTTCCTGCAGAAACTTTTTTTTATTAAAGGCGCTCAAAAAGGTCTCCTGTCGGTGAGTAAAATAATCATGCAATTATGCATTCAGTTATATAATGCGAATAATAATATCAAGTAAGTCAGCACTTGTCAAGTGCCAACAATGTACTGGGTGTCATTCATAACATCTTGAAAGATGTCTCCTATTCTTAAGGAAAAAGAACAATATTATAATACACTGAAGTACAAGGTCTTGCTACATTTTAAAAGGGATCCTAATCAATTGAGAAACACTAGTCTCTTTTTTTTTCTTCAAAATTGGGATAAGATCAGAGGCCATCATGTTTCCTGTCTTACAGAAAAGTTGTGTTCATTTACAATTCACATATTTCATTTCCGAGGTAGTTTGGATTTCAGTGCTAGATGAAACGGACCCTGTCTAAAACATATCAAGGATTTTAGGGTGACATAATTGAGAAGAAAATTCTTTTTAAAATATGCCTATAAGCAGCTGAGAAATTGTTGCTCGATTGCCCAGAATTATTGCCAGATTTTTGATAGTACTAAAGTAGTTTGTAGTTTGAGATAATATGAGGGAATGACAAATAAAGTATGAAAAGGTAGAGTTCTAAATATTGCAAATAAGGAAAAGAAATGGTGTCTTCTCATAAAATGGTGTCTGTCTAAAAAGGCAGACAAAGGCTGTGCAGAAGGCAAGCAGTACATGTTGCTCTCTTTATCTGGAAAATACTTGTTCTCTTTCTGTTTATATTCTTATTGGAGTTTCCAGCTTCTCTGGATTCTTATAATACTATATATTATAACACTAAAACCCCATATACTCTATACTACTATATACTATACCACTATAATCCCACTCATTTTGATTTCTAGTCATATACGGCTTGCTTTGTTACTTCACTATTTATAATTTCATTTTTTTTTTCTTTTTGGTGAGGCAATCAGGGTTAAGTGACCTGCCCTGGGTCACCCTGGGCAGTGTTAAGTAAGTGTCAAGTGTCTGAGGCCACATTTGAACTCAGGTCCTCCTGACTCCAAGGCCAGAACTCTATCCACTGCGCCACCTAGCTGCCCCAATATTTTATAATTTCATTTTTTTTTTCAGTTACTTCACTATTTAACATGCTGTCTCTCCAACTAGATTGTGAGTTCTCTCAAGGTAGAGACAATGTTACATAAAATATTGAATATAGTGATGTGGGGGAAAGAGTTTAGAATTTGGAATCAGAGGACTTGAGTCTGATTTCAGTTCTATTGCTTAGTACCTGTGTGGCCTTGGGTAACTTAACCTCTCTGGGTCTCACTTTCTTCATATATCTATAATTAAGGAAGCACTGTTGAGCCCACTCTCTCCCCCAACAATGGATCCATCTACTCTGGACCTGGGTGTATAATCTGAACCAGGCTCAATCTTGGGGGTACAGGACCTGGCCTCTAATAAAGGGAGATGGGCTTCCTTTTTTCTCGTTCTCTTTGGCTCAGGAAGACAAGAACGAATTACCTAAAGATTAAGTTTTTGGCTCATGTCTATATCCTCCACAAAGTAGGAGATGGGGGAGGGAGTAAAAAGATATTTACTATACGATATGAAACAGATATGGGACAGGTATTTTATTACTACACAGAAAAGAAATCTTAAGTATAAAAGACATAGCATGGTTTGTCTGAATGGCTTAAATGTCATCCAACAATTTAACTTACAATTAGTTGTGATTTCTGAGGAGAATGATATTTAAACTTCATCAGAACAAAAAGTACTTTGTCCAAATGGTGATTAGGCATTTTATGTTTCACCTGGGCACTGTCCAAATAATTTCCAGTACATGTCTGCTGGTAAAAACCAGCTCAATCCTCTTGTTGGTGATTGTCTTCTCTGACGAAGAAGCTTCACTTGATACCAACTAGTTCCACTCATTGGATCCATTATCTCTAGATCTCTGTAATTCACAAAGTAACCTCAAAGACTGAACCCAACCACCTCAACAATGACGTTTGGTCATCTATTCAGGAAAGCAAACACAAAGCAGAAAAGTCATCCAGGAGCCATTGTTGCCTAGGTGAGTCCATGCTTTACACTGGAGTGAAAAAAAAGAGGATAGCTCACGTCCCCTACCCCCATCACAAGGAATCTAGAGACAGTACCTGGTTCATTGTCTTATACCAACATTCCTCAGTGATAAGTAGTGCCACTCAACAAACACAGCATCTATCTTCCTGCCACTGTCACTATGATGGGGAGACAACCAAGGAACCCCTTGAAGTTTGCTAACCTTGGATTGCAGGAGTTCCTCAACTCCAATGCACCCAAATGCTGGGACACACATGTCAGTCAGAAAAAAAGGCAGGAAGTATGTAGGCATGCTCTTTGTAATGTATGTTAATCTGTAAAATGAAGGGATCCAAGATCCCTTCCGGTTCTAAATCTATTATCTTTAACAACGTCCTTTTATTTCTTTTATATCACCCATGGCACCCAACACAATGCTATGCATATACTGGGTACTCAGCGCATGATAGTTAACATAGTGGTAGTGTCTAGAACACACAACATTGAACACATTGAACACAAATGTTCAATGACAACATTCTGATGAATTTGTTCCCCTCACTTAAGATCTAATAAGGACTCAAAATTCATTAGAGCTTCATTTCCATTCTCTGGGCTTCAGTTTCCTTTTATGCAAATAAGAGTATTAAACTAGAGAGTCTTTAAGGTCCCTTCCAACTCTAAATCTATGTACCTATAAATCACCCAAACGGCTAACTCATCCTTCAAGACCCAACTCAACTGCCTCCTTCTCCTTAAGCCTTCCCCGTCCTCAGCCAGAAGTGAGCTTTCCCTCCTGTGAAGTCTTTTTTTCCTCCTCCATTACCAAACATTTACCAAACACCTACTATACCATGGGCATTGTGACAAGTACTGGGGACACAAAAACAAAAGTGAAACAATCCTTGACCTCAAGAAGCCAACACTCCAGAGGGAAATCATGCATGTATACATAGATATACGCATAGCAGATACAGGTAACCTTGAAGGGAAAAGTGCTTGAGTGTCTGAGAATGCCAAGACATTGAAGCTGCCTCTCTCTGGTCCCCACTGCTTTTTCTGTCTTATCTCCTTGATGGCTCTTTGTGTCAAGCCTAAGGAAAAAACTGCAATATTTCAAGATGGGGTTTAGCAGGTGGGATAATTCAGAATTTGTTCCAGCCTGACAGGGTAAGGGGAGAATAGAAGTTACTGCTTCAAATCCCAACAATGGTATGGCCAGAGTATAAAGTAAGAAGTTATTCTGGCCAACTGGATAGGGAATGCAGGAATTCTTATCATCATCATCATCATCATCATCATCATTCCCTTCTAACAATCTCAGTAGTGTTTTGGTCCAGTATCTGTTCCAGGTTAATGCAAGCAGTCAACATAGTTACCGTTATGAGAGCTAGAACACCTTTTCAGCAACTGAGTTGAAGAATTCAAGAGCTAGAGACTCCTTCCTCTGTATCTCCTCTGGCTGCTTTGGTTTTAATCACTAGTATTGAAGTAGGTAGACAAACCTTAGTGGCAGTAAGACTGATATTTCCCAGTTATCACATTGATTTCACAACATGATTGTCCACTAGTACGATAAGCTACTTACTAGAATTTAGGAGACAATGGACCCTGTGATAACATGTAAGAGAACTAGCTTACAAAAGGCAGGTGGGGTAGGAAAAGGAAAATTGAAGAAAAGAATGGGGCAGTACCCAAGAGTTAAGGAAGATGGTTAAATTACGGTTGCAAAAACTGTGGAAACAGGGAGGGGAAGGAAAGGTGTGTGTGTGTGTGTGTGTGTGTGTGTGTGTGTGTGTGTGTGTGTATGTATATGTATATGTATAAATAAAAAACCTTATGCCTTCCTCAACTATAAATTGAAGGAAGATGCCGGAAGATCAATCCTGAAGAATATCTCTTGTCTCTGGGCAGAGAGGTGATGAACTAGAGGTGAAGAAGAAGGCATATTTTCAAAGATGGCCAATATATTGATTTGTTTTGCTTAAAACTCTGTTATAAGAGAGGTCTTCTATGAAGGTGAGGAAAGGGGCAGAACAGTGTGAGTCAATGGCAATTGATGGAAATGACTAAAAAGAGAAAATTTCATCAGCAAAACTTTAAAAAAAAAACAGGGAAGAAAACAAAAGTTGATCAGAAGGGGATACAAACTAGATAATTCTCTTACTACCATGCTAAATTTAATATACACTTTTGGGAAACAAACTGTATGTAATAGTAATTAGTGTTTGGTATACATTTCATTTATATATCCTCTTTATTCTTTGTATGCTAGAATGAATATGTTTGTTGATGGTTGTCAGGTTTAAGCTTTCATACCGAAACATGTTCTGAGCTACTCTTCCTCTCTACCCCCTAGTCATTCTGGCAGGCTGAGTCCACAGAGCAATGGCTGCTGCGCGTGCCCTCAACGTGCTAGGGAACCTTAGAAGGTTGCAGAATATCTTCCACAAAGTACAATCTACAACTGAGGTGCAGTATACCAAATTTCACAGGCAGAAAGAATATGTTTAGGCCTGCCTTAACACATATCAGTACTAACATCATCATACTGTCCACTAAAGAATACTAGCTGAACTTTAGGATGAAGTTGAGAAATGGAATTGTGAAAGGAAGCTTGGGGAACTGGCTGACGACCAATTGTATTAGATTAGCCCCAATAAGCAAAAAGAGAAAAAAAGAAAAAGAAAAAAAAGAAAGAGTTAGAGATCCACAAAACCCAAGATTCTAAAAGCCAGGTCTATCAAGAATTTTTTTTCCATTGAGAATTTTGAGAAACTTTTCCCTACTTCATGAAGTTTGAGTTGGATAGATCCCAAACGGAGAGATTAGGATAAGGGAAAAATAAAACATGACAAACATTTTTTTTAAACTTTATGGAAGTTTGGTTAGATTAAGCACTGGAGGGTGAAACATTTTGGGGGCGAAGGGCACGGAGTGGAAGTATTTTGAAATATTCAAAGCTCTTAAAAACAAATCAATATATTCTTTTCTCAATTAAGCTTATCAGAGAGGGCTGATAGCATGTCAATAACCTTCTTTGTAAAACTACGTCATGAAAGTCAAACATCTGTGTATACAAGAAGTTCTAAAATGTTCTAAAGGTTTTAAATGCTGTGGAATGCACTCCATAACTTAACTAAAGCTTCCTTATTTGCCATACGCCCCTTCGACCCCCAAAGTAAAGCATCTAGTTCTTATGCTATCTTCACCAAACTGACGCTTAGAGTTTCCTAATTCAAGTCTTCCCATTAGCATCATACCAGATCTTAAAAACCAGACAGCAGAATGTTGAGAAAAGGACCAAGAAGGCAAGAGACAGGTTCATGCCAATTCACTGAGTCCTGAGGCTGCTGTTAGTGCCACCACCAAATAACCATTCAGAGCTTGCAATTCCAACCTCTGTTACTACCTGGGTTCTGCCTCTCACATTTCTTAGAGATCCCAAGACCAAACTTGATAATTCAATCCAATCCAATTGAACAAGCACCTATCAAGTGTCTGTTATGTGCCAGGAACTGGAAGTACACAGTTAAAAATCATATAGTCCCTCGCTCAAGTAGTTTATACAATATGTGTGTTCAGACAATGTGTACATATGTATGTATGCAAAATGAATATAAAGTGATTTTAGGGAGGAGGAAAATAAAAACATTGTTTTGCTTAAAAGTAATACAACATGCACTTTTTCCCCCCAGTCACAATATATAGTGTATGGTTGTGTATGTATGTTACTGCTCCAAAATCCAAGATCCGTGTTTAATTTTTGCCCTCTTACCACCAGAAGAAAAGAAACACAGCTTAAAGACCCATTGTATTACTCTAAGAAAATCTCCCCACTGCCTGTGGGGAAGGAATCAGGCTGATTTTCCTAACTCCTTTACCTTCATTCTCACATAATATCTTCCAATTCTCTAGTACTTTTCAGGTGCATAGTGCACCTTCCCCACAACAACCCTATGCAGTAGGCAGTGCAGAGATTATTATCTTCATTTTACAGATGAAAAAAACTGTGAAGTGACTTGCTTGAGCTCCTGACTGTCTGAAGTGAGACCTGAACCCAATTCTTCTGACAGTTTCAGGCCTCTTTCCACTCTAGCACCTTGCCTCTCTAAACATATTTTGGGATGAAGGTTTTATTTATGAACCTTATGTTTGCCAAAAGAATATTGCATCTACTTTTAGAGGAAAAAAAAGGGAAACTTCAGAGGAGAAGAATACATCTATTTTTATGAAGATCTGATCTACAGAGCTTACATTTGCCCAAGTGGGGCACACAAAAGGAAAAAATTCCACCACCCTAATCCCCACAGAGATTCACTGCTCATCAAGTATCAAAAAAGGTAGAAATTTAAGATATCCTGCAAGACACGTGGGACCATTCAGGAGAATAGAGCCACCTTTGACCACACTTCTGAATGCTCTTATTTTCCTCACTGAACCTGTTGATATAAGCACTAGCAGATATATTTCTGTTTTGGAAAGAGCTACTGCAGGATAAATCAATAAATCAGAACCAAATAATAGAATTAACCAACACTACAGAAGTATCAGCCTGGATGTCAGGATCAGATGATAGGAAACTCATAATACTCCAAACCCAAAAACCTTTTGAGAAAAAAAAAATCAAATTCCTTAAATTTGTTTCCAATGATCAATGTCCCAGAAAGTAGTTACAGATAATCCATTATTCCTGTTAATGTTAGATTAGAGGAAGAAAGGTAATGTAGCAACACTTTGCCTACACTGAGGAGAAAGTAATGGGATAAAGGAGCTAGAAAGAATTTTAATAGTAGAACTCTGAAAAGAGGAGAAAGGTGAAACGTTAAAGAGAAAGTCTGGCTACTTAGGTTCTAAATGAGGCACTGAGTACAAACCGAACCAAACAAAATAATTTCTATCACCGCCCAAGTTCTCATGGTTCTTGCCATAATTTTCATTTTTCACATTTAAAATGTATTGGTTTAAATAAAGGAACTTCTTTTGTTTTTAATGCTATTTCAAATGTTTCTTTTGTACTTTCTGGGTACTTTTTAATTTTTGCCATCCTCAAATATATAATTTTCCTTAACTTTCTCAGCCACTTTGCTTGTGTTTGTCTTGATTCTGAGTATCATCCTATGTACATTTTAAGTATCTTAAAACATAACATTCATATGTATGTATGAAATACCCCATTTGGGGCTCACTCCCCCAACCAATATTCAGATTAACAGATTATGTCCTCAGTGGGCAACTATGATTTCCCTCAGGGTTTTAGGGGTAACCATGATGGTGATGAAGGTTTTCTAGCATGAGGACTGGAGTTTGTGGTTGTTCATTGAAAAACCAAGCTACAGTAATTGATGCGTATATTTTTTATATCCATAAGGCAAAAAGAGAGCAAGAGAGAGGGAGACAGAGAGACAGACAGACAGACAGACAGACAGACAGACAGACAGACAGAGAGAAGCTAGGATGAAAGTTTTAATTTCAAGGTAAAATTACATTTTGTATCAATCAATTCTTCACTTTGTATCAATTACGCTTGAGTTTCCACCTGTGTACTCATCATTCATTACAACATGGTTAATTAACTTTAAATGGGAGGGGAGTATTTACTTAAAATTTTTAAGTACTTTAAGGTTTGCAAAGCTCTTTAGCTATTGCATTGCCTAATGGATAGAGAGCCAATCTTAATACCAGGAAGACCTGGATTTCAGTTCTGCTGCTGATGTACACTAGCTTTGTGACAAGTCCTTCAACCTCTCCATTTTCTAGGCAACTTAACCTGGTTTCATTTAACTAAGCCTCACTTAACCTGGGCAAGTCACTTGGTTTTCTAAGCAACTCTCTAAGGTGCAGAGAAGGTGATGAGTTTCTTCACTTGGGAGTTCCCTATACTAAAGAAATCACAGATCCAACTCTTAACTTTATCCCTACTTATTAAACAAGTAGAGCAAGGAAAATTGCTCCAGAAATATCCCCCTTCCCCAACTGGTGGCACACGCTCTCCTTGTATACACATTGGTCAAAGGGTAAACTCATAGCTCTTGGTTACTAACAGGCCTTTTCTCCCTTCTTGGAGCCTTCCTGAAGTTACTCTTGGGTCTAATTCTGTTCTGGGCCCTATGGGTCAGTGACCTTGGAGAGCCCTGAAGCTGCCTTTCCTTGATGTCTCTAATTCATCTTTAGTGTCAAATAGTCATCAGCTACCACTGGCTCCAGGGGATACTTCAAATCTCCTGATATTTTGGAGTTCCCTGATCAGAGGAGGGGCATCGAGGAGAGAAGCTTGCTTCTTTCACTCCCAAAGGCAATTAATTCCCTCTCTGGAGTCTTTCACCACTGGATTCCAACACTATTGAACTCACCGTTGCTGGAATGTGGCATGGGTCCATAGGATTCTTTCTATCCCAAGATATTTCCTGCATGATCATTTACTTTTATCCAATGACCCAAAGCACTGATGATACTTTCAAACTAATTAACTACTTGTTCATAGGCAGCTAGATCTAGCTCTGGGGATAGAGTACTGGGCCTGGAGTCAGGAAGACCTAAGTTCAAATCCAGCCTCAAACACTAGTTGTGTGACCTTGGGCAAGTCACATAACCCTGTTTGTCTCAGTTTCTCCATCTATAAAATGAGCTGGAGAAGGAAATGGCAAACCATTCCAGTATCTTTGCCAAAAGAACTCCAAATGGGGTCACAAAAAGTCGAACACAATTGAAACTGAAAGGACCCGAGCAACAACTCATTCATACCTTAGGCCTTTTGTAATCACATTAATTGGGGCAGAAACCCCACCCTTCTATGTACATAACAAAAAAAGTATTACTTAATAAGTAGAATATGCTTGATACAACTCCTTAAAAATTCAGAGACTGAAATTGACTAATAAGATGGCTCATTTGCCACTTCCTAGTTTTAGACAACTAAATTATAATGAAAATGAGAACCTTTCACAAACAAATGCTTAGTCTTAACTTTTAAGGGTTTGACATCTAAGACTTATTAGTGAAAAGTATACAATAGCTTTCTGGAAATCCTAAAGAGAGAGGCAAGTTTTATGCTTATTGTAAATAGAACTTGATTAAGAAATAGTAACTTAGTACATCCAGGCCTGAATGGGTAGATTATGTCTAGTGTGCTCTGCAGATGACATTCCTGAGCAAACACACTACTGCTTTCTCTTTCTGTGATGAAAGCCAAGATGAAGCTCTTGGCTTCTGTCCAAAAGGCAGCCATGATAAGTTCCTCTTAGCAAGTACCAATATTTTGTTCCTTGTCAGTTTGTTCCTTTGGCAATCAGAATGATGATTAATCATTTTATCCTCAGTGAAAGTTTCATTTTGCTTTTCAGATGAGATTTATTATTATTACTATGTACTGAAAAGAACATTTGAAAGTTAGCTGGCAATAAAAGTTCAGTCAGAAATCATTTAATGTCAACATAATATATTATAACATATTAGTATTATTACTTATCTGAATTATTGATGACATCAGTGCAGTTTACATACTTTAACTTTATGAAATCTGCCCAACTTTGTGCCTGTTCATAGAATTCTCCCTCTCAATTCATCCTGTATTCAACTGTCATAACAGTCCTTAATATGACCATTTTACTCCACTAAGTAAAACATCTTCATTTGCCTCTGGGATAAAATGAAGGCAGCTAAATGATACAGTGGATAGAGCACCAGGCCTGGAGTCAGGACAATCAGAGTTCAAATCCAGCCTCAGATTACTTGCTAGCTATATGACCTTGGACAAGCAACTTAACCTCTGCCTCAGTTTCCTCAACTGTAAAATAGGGATAATAATAGCACCTACTTACCAGAGTTGTGAGAAAATCAAATGAGATAATATTTGTAAAGCTTTTAGAACAGTGGCTGGTACATTGTAGGTATTATATAAATGCTGGTTATTATCATTATATTAAAAAATCTTCAGCCTAAAAAAGCTACCCACAGTATCACTTCTGCCTATCTTTCATATCTTATTTCATATCACCCCTTTTCCACATTTCTGTCCAGTCAATATGGCCTAGCAACCTTCTTTCACTATTCTTCATCTCCTACCTCCATGCCTTTGCATCAGCAGTCTCCCATGTATAAAATGCATTCCCTCCTCCCCTCTACCTCTCAGAATCCTAGCTTCTTTCAAAGCCCAACTCTGGTACCACATCTTACCAGTCCTTTCCTAAATTCCACCTAACTGTTAATATTTCCTCCCTTTTGAAATTATTTTGAATCACTTTGTTTATACTTCATAATTATCTTTCTGTTTATACATTCTATCACTCCTAATAGAAGGGAAGCTCTTGAGGACAGAGTCTATTTCACTTTTGGCTTTTTTAACCCCAATGCCTAGTACAGTTCTTTGCACGTAATAGGTGCTTAATAAATGTTTCTTGAACTGAAATGAATGCAAATCGTTCCCAAAGCTGAACTATTTCCTTAGCGTAAGCAGGAAAGGAGAGAGCAACTAGTGAGTGGAACTTCTGAAAGTTCCAGGAGACACAACTTCCAGAAATTTAACTTCAGAATAATTTGTTCGAGCTTATAAAATTTTAATCTGCTTTGGTAGCAATTGTTCAGAGCTCCTAATACTCTCTTCTGGATAAATAGTTGTGGGTTTGGGGGATCAGCAATTTCTCTTATGTCCCAACTTCTTTCCATCCCCTTTAAATTCCTCCTAGCTTTATGCCCTTCTAGCATTAGTTGGTTGAAATAGCCATCACATGGTAACAGAACAAATTCTCTCCCTCTTTAAAAAGCAAACTTTTCAAATACATAGATAGGAAATAGGAAGGTTAGGTTGAGAAATTATTTAAGGAGTACCTGAAGACATAAGCTTCTGAAAATTTGGTAAGATCAACTGAAGATGTTCAGACAGAGGTTCATAGAATCAAAGATTTAGATACGGAAAAGACTGTATCTTTTCACTCATCAACCCCCTCATTTCTGTAGATGAGGACACTGAGGCTTCGGGAAATTAAATTACCCAAAACTAGGCAGATTGTAAATATCAGAGCTGGGATTTTGAACCTAGGTCCTCTGACTCCAAAATCCAGCACTTCCTGAGCATTGCCACAAGAACACAAGATAATAAAAGTAACCATAGCAACTGAGTAAAGTTCATCTAGAAATTGGCTTTGAAGAGAATTTGAGGAAAAGGGGGCAACCCACAGAAGCCACCTCACTGCCTCCCAATTATTTTGGGAACAATCCAGGAAGATGCCTTTACCTATGGTGGAAGACCTCAGAAACCACTTCAGAAAGCACCTGAAAAAAACTATTTGTCAATGACTTCCCTACAGAATCCACTAGTCTATATGTATTACATGTAGTGGTTATGAAAAAAGAATGGAAAGATATATCTGTGTAGAGGACTAAACTTTGAACAAAAGAGATAAAATGGACCAGTATACAATGCCATAGATTCAAGATGCCTTGGATTGTCTTTTGAGCAACCAGTGGTTCTCAGTCTTAGATTTTTGAAGTGGATCCTATCAGAGTTTTTTGTTTGTTTGTTTTTTGTGGCAGAGAAAACTGCTTCCATCTGTTCAGCTGGTTTATTGGTTTTAGAATATATCACACAGTATCTTGGGGGCACCTACTGCTCTTTGGTGGAGAAAATAGAGACATGAATTATCTGAAAATACTGGTGTACCTAGATGCCTTCATTGTCTTTGGAAAGACACTGAAAGAACATGAAGAGAAACTGATTAAAGTGTTTGGCTAGAGGAAATTGTCCCGAAGCTTTCAATTTGAAAAATATCAGTTTAGAGAGCTTCTGTGAAGCATAGGAGTCACAATATCTCAGAAAGGTTCGAGCACTGCCTCAGAGAATATAGAAGCCCTCTTGAATGAGCCACATCTACAGAACCTAAGAACTTTTCTAGTATTTGGTAATTATTACAGCAAATTTAAGAAATATGCTGCTATTGACAAGTCTCTGAATGACTTCATTCATGCATACTTGACTTAAGATACCAAGAAGCAAAAGAACAAGAAAGGCTCAATGGCTCAAAACCCAACAAAGCTGTTTGGAGATTTTTGGATGTACAAGTGTGAAACAGCTTTCAAAGACTTGGTCAACACAGTGTTGGCCTAAGCAACGCTAAGCAAGCCTTTTGTCTTTCACACAAAAACTATACTGGAAGTCTTGAAAGCTGTCCTATACCAAAAGAGTGATGGTCACCAGAAATCAGTTAAATTTGCCAGCACAGTACTTGGGGAAAGTGAGACTTGATATACCCTACATAAACTGAAGTTTCTTGCTTTGAGGGATATCACTGAAATGTTTAAACACTCTGTATTTGGAACAAAATTTCAAGTGTTCACTGTCAACAGTTTTGACCAGTGCAAAGTTAGATATTTATGAGAGATACGTAGCAGCACTGGTCAACTATGAATTCAACATAAGCTACTAGCTAGGGAAAACTAATGTGGACACAGATTGCTCATCCAGAAGTCTACATGACACTGAAGCCATGGTGATAGTCAGAGAGAAAAGTATACATGTATGTAGTCAGACATATGGTACATTGAGTAGAACGCTGGATTTTGAGTCAGGGATACCTGACTTAAAATCCAGCCACAAACACTTACTAACTGTGTAACCCTTGTTAAAAGGATTTTACCGAGCCAATCTCTAACTTGGGAATGCTTGGAGCTGCACAAGCAGGCCTAGAAACAGGAGTGCCAATAATCAGGTAGTGGTTTAATTAATTAGTTTCATTATGAAGAACAAATTTGCAAATCAGGAATTGTCCTGATCAGAATTCCACCTTGCTGAAGACAGAGATTATATACATAAGTCACAAGTGGGAAAGGAGAGGAGAAGATGGCTTACAAACAACCCTTTCCCAGGCCTGAGTGGTTTCTCACAAGCAGCCCACAAGTGGAAGACAACACAATTCTGGTCAAATCTTTGGAGGGTCATTACTTAGTGGGATGCAGGACCAGAGTTTTGTGACAGGAACAGGTCCTACAATCTTTGATTCACTTCGTTTAAGGTACGTAGGCACAAGAATGCAATGATTGTGAGAATGTTGTCAAGGGTTTGATTGATCATTTCAAGCTGCTTTGTAAGTCTGACTCACAAGCTAGAAGAGGTGATTCTGAACAATCTAAATTTTAATATATTCATTATACATATCATATTGATTATTATGAAAATCATGATTCCCTTCACACCCTGGACAAATCACTTAATAGAGAGCTCTCGAAACCTCAGTTTCCTTATTTGTAAAATAGTGATGATAATGATAGCACCTACATCACAGGGTTATTGTGAGGATCAAATGACATGACATATATAAAGCATTGTGTAAACCTTAAAGGACTATAGAAATGCTGGTTATTGACACTACATATGATACTATAGGAGCTGGGCCACAATCAAATGGAAGTGCAGCTGAGAGTTTGGATTTCCACCACAAAACAGGGCAGTGGCATATATGAACCTTGTTTCATAGTTCCAACCTCCTTGCCACAGTTGTCTGTGGTTTACTGTTTGTAAGAGCAGATGGCTAATGAAGGACTATGAGAAGTATAACCTATCCAGAAGCAAGGAAGTTCAACAGCAGAGGATGGAGCTGTGCAACAGAGTGCTTTAGCAGACTAACTGATCACACACGTGGTACCAGGAAGCAATTGGTGCTACCTAGCACAGATGACTGCATATGTACTGGACACTGGACATATGGGACAAGAAAAAAGCCTGGAGCTAGGATGGAAATGATTTCACAGGTCCAGGATGGCAACAGATGTCGCTAAGATATGTGATTTGTGCTTTATGTATACAGCACCAATTTGTGCTCCACGTTGGGAAAATACAAGCACTAGCGGACCTTTGGAATTTGATTGCATTGACTTTTTATTTCTTGAAGGATATAGTAAGGATACGTCAGACTTCAGTAGTGAATGATCATTTTGCCATGTATGCACAAGCATACTCAACCAGAAACCAGAAAATTCCCATGGTTGCTAAATTGTTATATGAAAAGCATTTTTCAGTGTATGGATTCCCTGCCAAGATTCATTTTGACCACGGCAGAGGTTTCTGACAGCAAAGTATTCAAGGAAATGATATACTGACATGTATCAAGATATCTAGAACTACTCCTCACCACCTACGAGGAGACCCACCACCTCAGCACTTTAGTGACACTATTAAACGTATTAGGAACTCTAAGATCAGAACGAAAATCCCTAAACAGACAATAGATGGCATTTCTTGCACATGAATACAACTGTAACAGAGATGATGACTTAGGCTTTACCCATACTTGCTGATGTTTGGGCAAGAGCCACACGTGTCTATTGACTAGTGATCTGGATTCTCAGAAGATGGAGAGGACTCAGAAGATGGAGATGAAGTATGAGAGACAGAGACAGACACAGACACATAGAAGGATAGACAGAGACTTAAAAAAGCTTAACAACTCATCAACTTCAGCTCAGAAAAAGATGAAACTATGATACCCAAGTTCATTGCCAAAACCTTTAAAGAGAGTTTTGCTAAGAAATTTTGGTGTTCAAGGGCTACATAAGTTAGACTGATGGAAAGTTTTCCATACAAAGTTGTTGAGAAATATGGCCATTTGCCTATTTACGGAATAGTCACAGAGAATAGTGGGAGCCCCATAAAGACAATTCACTGGTACACCTATTGGTCATAGTAGAGTTAGTTGGACTTCCTGATGAGCAAGGGAGTGATGCACACTCATTTCAGCAGACTCTGAGAATGCCAACCAGTTATATAGACTATCTAACCACTCATTCTGAAAGTGATGTTTCCATTAACAGAGAACTAACTGAAGGTGGGGAAAACAGTTCAATTCAGTTTCATCTGTTTAAGGTCAGACATTGTGGGTCAGTCTATTGTCAGTAGAAATATAAAAGCAGGACCATCTGTTACAAAATGAAACCATATCAAAATTACTGCTTAACCATTGGGCATAAACCAATATCTATTACCACGTAACAAGACAAGGTCAAAATGAATACATGACCCAGATATAAAGAGAGAGATTATAAGAAAATTTGAAGAACATGGTACTTACTACCTATCAGACTTATGGACAGATGAACAATTTATGAATAAACAAGAGATAGAGAAGAGTGTGAAGTCTAAAATGGATAATTTCAATTACATTAAATTTGTTTTTTAGGGGTGGAGCCAAGATGGCAGAGTGAAAGCAGGGACTTGCCTGAGCTCTCTCTCAAACCCCTTCAAATACCTTTAAAAAGTGACTCTGAACAAACTGTAGAGCAGCAGAACCCACAAAGAGACACGGTGAGGCAGATTTCCAGCATAAGACAACCTGGAAGGATGACAGGAAGGGTCTGTTACATCAGGCTGAGAGAGGAGCACAGTCTAATGCAGGCCAGGTGAGCACAGACCCAACCCCAGCAAACCCGGAGCAGGCCTCAGGGAACTGCATCACTGGCAGCAGTGGTGGTTTCCAGACTTCTCAGCCCACAGACACCAGAGACAACTTAGAGGGACAAACTGGGTGAGAGAGAAGCCAGTACAGCCCCAACCCCAGCAAATCAGGAGCAGGCCTTGAGAGTGACTGAATCAGCGGCAGCAGCAGTGGCTGCTCCTGGACCTATCGACCCACAAATGGAATGTTTGAAAGTCACCTGTTTTGGCTTCTAAGAGCCAAGATGGCAGAGTAAGCAGCAAGTCGCTCTCACCCTCCCTTATTGAACTTGAAAAAGTGGAGCCAGCAGAAAGATGAGGGGCAGCAGTCTTTCATCTCAGAAGGTTAGGGGGATTAATGGGAAAGGTCCCTCTTACTGTGGCTGAAGGGCACCAGTACAGGATGGGAGGCATCCCAGCAAGCCAGTGACAAGCACCAGCTCAGCAAACCAGCAGGAGATCCTAAGCCCCAAGGTGGTGGAGCAGGCAAGTGCTAACACCAGGCACACAACAACCACCACCACCAGTTCCAGCTCAGCACCAGGTAAGCTACCAGATGCCTACAGTCTCCAGCTGCCAACACCTGAGGCCCCAGCACACAAAATCGGTAACCAGGCCCCTAACCCCCAGCACAAGAAGCCTGGGACAGTGCCCCCTGTGCCCCAGAAGCAGAGATCAACTTTGAAAGGCAAACAACATGAGCAGGAAGCAACAAAGAAAAACAATGACCATAGAGAAGTATCTTGGTGACAGGAAAGATCAAAACACAAATTCAGGAGAGAACAACATTGTCAATATACCCACATCCAAAACCTCAAAGGGGAACATGAACTGGTCTCAAGCCCAAAAAGCCTTCTTGGAAGAGCTCAGGAAGGATTTTAAAAGTCAAATAAGAGAGGTAGAAGAAAAATTGAACAATTTCTTTAAAAATACAATTAACAAAATGGCAAAAAAAATACACTGAAGAAAACAACTTTTTAAAAAGTAGAATTGGCCAAATGGAAAAGAAGGTACAAAAGGTGACTGAAGAAAACAATTCATTAAAAATTAGAATTGGACAAGTAGAAGCTAATGACTCTATGAGACATCAAGAATCAGTCAAACAAAATCAAAAGAATGAAAAAAATAGAAGAAAACATAAAATACCTCATTGGAAAAACAATTTACCTGGAAAACAGATCCAGGAGAGATAATTTAAGAATTATTGGTCTACCTGAAAGCCATGATCAAAAAAAGAGCCTGGACAGCACCTTTTAAGAAATCATCAAGGAAAACTGCCTTGAGGTCCTAGAACCAGACGGTAAAATTGTCATCGAAATCACCTCCCCAAATTGAAAACACCAAGAAATATTGTAGCCAAATTCCAGAATTATGAAGTCAAAGAGAAAATACTGCCAGCAAGCAGTCAGAAAGAAACAGTTCAAATATCATGGAACTATAGTCAGGATTATGTAGAACCTTGCAGCTTCTACATTAAAAGATCAGAGGGTTTGGAATATGACATTCTGTAAGGCAAATTTAACAGTTTTTGTACAAATAAAACAAATGTACACAAGATCAGAAGGAAAGCAGAAAAAGGGGGGAATTTTATAGACAGTTTCTCAGATAAAGGTCTCATATGTCAAATATATAAAAAACTTTGTCAAATCTATAGGAATATGAGTCATTCCCCAATTGATAAATGGTTAAGATATGAACAGGTAGTTTTCCAATGAAGAAATCAAAACAATTTATAGTCATATGAAAAAATGCTCTAAATCATTATTGATTAGAGAAATGCATACTAAATTGAGATATCAGATTGGCTAAAATGACTGAAGGAGAAAGTGGCAAATGTTGGAGGCAATGTGGAGAAATTGGAACACTAATTCATTGTTGGTAGAACCGTGAACTGATCCAACCACTTTGGAGAACAATCTGGAATTATGCCCAAAGAGCTATTAAATTGCCTGTACCCTTTGGCCCAGCAATACCACCACTTGGTCTGTTTCCAAAGATGATTAGGGGACAAGGAAAAGAACCTATGTGTTCTGAAATATTTACAGCAGATCTCTTTGTGGTAGCAAAGAACTGGAAATTGTGGGGATGCCCATCAACTGGGGAATGGCTGAACAATGGAATACTACTGTGCTATAAGAAATGATGAGCTCAATGAGATAAGATAAACAGATAAACTTGGGTAGACTTGCATGAAATAATGAGGAGTGAAATGAGCAGAACCAAGAAAATGTTGTACACATTAACAGCAATATTGTTTGTTGAGTGACCAAGTCATTTTGACTATTATAAATGCCTAAATTAACTACAAAGGACCTATAAAGAAAAATGCTATCTTCATCCAGAAAAAGAACTGATAAATAGAAGTATGTATAGAATGATTTCATACACACACACACACACACACACACGCACACACACATGCACACACACACCCATACACACACATTTGTGTCTAATGGCAGTCATTTCTAGGTCAAACTGGGGGAAGGAAAAAAAGAAAAAAAAAAGAAAGTTACATCATAACTTTAATATATATTTAAAAGGAATAGCAAGTTGTACATAATAGATTTGCAGTTTCACGTACAAGCATCTTTTTTTCCCTCTTCTACTGTTATGGTGATGCTTGTTTTGTTTCTTAAGTTCTGAATAAAATAAATAAATAAATGTTTATTGAATAAAAAAAGTATTACTTTACCTGAATAATTTGGATTCCTCTATCTAACCTTCATGTAATTTAGACATTTAGACACTGGAGCTGGCTAAATCAGCTTATAATGAACTATACCTACTGCATGTACTACTGATACACATTTACTGTGAATAGTGCCATGCTGTGATTACCTGGGTTGCCAGGATAACTGTCCTTATTATTTTAAAACATTGATGTTTTTTTCTAATGCTTGTAATGTATATTTGGAAATTTCTAGTATATCTCAGCTGATCTTTGCAAGGGACTACTAAATTTGCAGCCCTAGAAAGAATGTAAGTCCTCTAAGATTGCCAGTTTTGTAAGCATTGCCATGGGAACATGTGACACCAGAAGTAATCATGGCAACAGAGCAGATTTTTAACTGCAGTTCCCTTGACTTGGAAACTTTTGAACTTGGCATTGAAAATTCTAGGAAGATGGAGAAAGCAAGTGAATCTGGTCTTGGCTGAGGCACATCAAAGAAGTATGAGGGGACATACTGAAGTCAAAATGTTCAACCTAGCCCCTGGGTATTCTGTCCCATACAGATTTTGTACAGGTTGCTATTGCATACAATGAAGCATGGGAACTAAGGAGATGAGCAAGAGACTGCCAGAAGCTGATGGATATCAGTTGAAACTGCCCCAGGGCAGCCTGGACCCTGCTTCCTATCCCTGCTTGCTAAAGCAAGCTTATCTCCTATATCTCCAGCTCAATCATGGAAAGATTACTTCCTGTTTTCCCTCCTGCCCAGTGATGGGAGAAGGAAAGAGAGGGAGAGAGCCCTGTGGTATGTTGCACTCAGTCTGCTAGGCAAAAACAGCCCCAGTATCTAAACTTCATTCCCTGTTACCTCATTTGAATTCTCATGCCTTTCATTTGATATAAAATTGGTCAATTTCCTGGTATAATACAATACCAGGAGCAAGAAGTTTTTCTCTTAAAGATATGAGAAGTGTCGTTCCCCTCTAGAAGAGATGTAGGTGAAGGGAAATATAATACAACAGACACAAGAGGAAGCCCTCCATCCCTTCTCTTTGAGGGGAGGAATTGAACCCCATCTGCCTGAGCCTAGATCCAGGGGCCCTTTGCAGTGAGATCCCCAATCCACTCCTCCTGTGGCCATGGGTGACAGAAGGTTATATGAAATCCTCAGTGCACTGGAAATTCCTTCTATGGAAGATTTATGGAAGGACAAAGGCAAGTCTCGCGAAAGATGGAGACATCACAGTGCATAATTCTTCCACTAAAAGGGCAATGGACTGAAAATATAGGTCCTGGGTTCAAATCCAGCTTATGCTATTTGTGGGGCCAGCTGCATGAGTTACTACCTATCTGCCAAGTCATAATACCAAAGACTAAGTCACATGTACAAAAGAGAAGAGCAACAGCTTTCAGAGGAGAGCAGGAACCTCTGGGGCAAAGAAAACATGTGGTCAGGGAGTTTCTACAACAAAGTGCCTATTAGGAATTGAAACATGGTTGGGCAAGATGAATGAACAGAAAAGTGGCTGAGGTAAGCTGCAGAATGGGGTGGTGGAGGGGAGAAGACAGCAGAAGCTAGGTGCTGGAATAAAAGCAGCTTACATCAGAGAAGGAATCACAACCCAGTAGTAGTGGTTTATCTGGGGCTACTTCTCCAACTCCCATCTGCGTTGGTAGGCCACCTCCTCAGAAAGCAGCTTACTACTACTCTCAGTATTCTAGGGGTAACCCTAAGAGACTGGGTTTCTAGGACTGCAAGTCAAGCTACCTTACCAGTGTGTTCCTCATTATCAATAAATTGATTTCCACTAATGTTTAGAAAAGGGATTTACCAAGAAGATATGGCAAGAACAATTGGGACAAAATGATCCCTCAAGCCAGGGGCACACACTACCCTTGCACACACAAGGACCCTGAAGAAAATGGACTCAAACCCAAAGTACAATGGTGGTGAGGCACAGGTGTTGAGAGCACATGCAACAAAAGGGTACCTCACAGCTGCTAGTAGTGCCCCTACCGACAAGGAAGTTTTCTTTATTAAGAGTCCTTGTGAAGTTCTAGACATAGATCTCTGCTGGGCTCTGAGGATCAGGGCCTCTGTTGAGTCACTGTCCTTTTCTTGCATCTGTCTTCTGGCACTTCCTCTGATGTTGGCTACTACCACTCTGACAGTCACTATGATAGCCGTTAGTGACTGACGGGATTCCTAATGGGATTTTTGATGGGAGTTATGAGTTCCCCAAGTCACTGAGATGCTCCCAAAAAGGAACATTCTTTTGCCTAAGGTCAGGAAAGAATAAACAAAAGAACAGGGGTTGCATGTGTTCATGGAAAATATGGTTGCTAGGTGGAAAAGAGGTCAGGTACCATTCTACTTCATATCTCTCAGGGCATGAGGCCAAAGCTTATCACATTTCAGAATGGAAGTAGGAGAACAGAGGTGTAGTTTCTACTTTTCTCAGGAAATCTTCCTTTTGCCTGCCTTTTGCTCCTGGCAGAGGATCAAATGAGATTAATATCTGTAAAGTGCTTAGCACGATGCTTGACCCATAGTAGGTTATTTAATAAATATTTGTTCCCTTCGTTCTGGACAGTATGGTATTTCCAACTGTTTCAGTTTCTAATTAATTTGGTCATTGAGTAGGGTGTGGAGAAGAAAGTGAAACTCTTTCCTCTTCATTACCCCCAAGGGCAACCTCCTCTCCAAGGCGTTGGCAAAAGTTACTGGAATGGTAAATGGGGCCAAAGGGTAATATAGTGATATGCCCTATCTGGGAACAATGGCAGAGCTGATTTGATCATGGTTCATGGTTCCAGAAGGAGGGGAGTAGACACAGGGGAAGAGAAAAGAGTATGCTCACAGGATCAAGGCAGTTGGCAAGGAGAAAAGGTCCAGGGAACAGGGTATGAAAAGTAAGACATGGTCACTGTGCCTTTTTTTTGAAATCAATGTCTGGAAGACGTAGTCACTGGTGGTAAATTTCTCCAGATGGACAGTAGGGTATGAATTGGGACACAATTGACTCACCTCCTTTCTGGTCATACAGATTCTTGCTAATGTCATTTATGCCACTTTTCTTATATGAATCTTTGGTAATCAGCCACTTGCATTGACTACAAATCTTTTCCATTGTTTCTCAGCTGTGTGACCCTGGCCAAATTACTTAATCTGTTTGCCTAGGTTTCCTCAACTGCAAAATGGGGATAATAACATCATCTGCCTCAAGACGGTTGCTGTGAGGATCAAATAATATTTGTAAAGCACTTAGCACAGTTCCTGGAACATAGCAGGTGCCACATGAACGCTTATTCCATTCCATTAGGATCACCTGCAATCGTAATTCTTCTGAGTTTTTGTTGTTCTTAATTCACAGTCACATAACACTACACAGGAGAATACTGGTGTTAAAAAGATAGGCTTTTGTGGAGGGAAGCTTCTTGGGATCATCAAAAATGCAGTGTATTTTCTTAAGTACAATCCAACTCATTCTCCTTTTCCTCTTTAATTCTGCACCCATCCAGATATACATACTGATAGACTAAGTAACTGACTGCCCATCCATCTGCATGTCATAATCTGCATTCTTCATTCATTTGGTTTTCTTGTGTGAATTGCTAGACTGCTTTTCTTTGGAGAGGCTATGGAGCTTATTGAGGAGGCCCTGTAGTGTTTAGTGAACCATGAAACCTCCCTAAGCATCCAACTTAAATAGAGAAAAATAATCTGTTTCTTTGAAAAGCAGCTCAAAGAGGCAATAATTGGAAAATGGGAATAGGTACTATCACCCTAAAGAACACAGAACTCTCAATAAGTATTACAAGTAGGATAGTTGGAAAGAAAAAGCAGGAACATTCCAGGCATGGGGGATAGTCTATACAAAGGAGAAAAAAGATAGAATATTATATATGGGGAACAGGAATCAATCAAGGAACATTTTAAAATTATCTCTTATGTGCCTAGCACTGGAGTAGAAATTATGGATACAAATACAAAGAAAGAAACAATCTCTACTCTCAAGGAACTTATATTCTAATGTAGGCCAATCTGGAAGCAACAAAGAGAGAGGAAAAAGTAATGTGTAATCAACCTGGAAAGAGAGGCTGCAGCTAAACTGTGAAGGGCTTTAAAAACCAAACAGAGGTATCTCTCTTTTATCCTAATGGCAATGAGAAACGAATGAAAGAAAAAGCATTTATCAAGTGTTTATTATGTGTTGGTCATTGTACTAAGTGCTGGACATTTAAAAAAAAAACAAGCAAGCAAGACAGGCCCTGTCCTCAAGGAGTTTATATACTAAAGGAAAAGGCAACATATAAAAGGAGACCTACAGTTGGGAAGAGGGTAGGAAGAAGGTAAAATGATTAGGAAGTGGTGTGTTGTGTATGTAAAGCAGTACATACATATAGTTACTGTTATCAACAGTGTCAGGATGCAAATATCACACTGCATGTGCCTCTCTGGTCTCACTGTAGAAGGGATGAACTATCTAGGTACAGAATAAGAGACATATTGCCAGACATGGCCAATGTGTTGATTTGTTTTGTTTAGTAGTTCTTTGCTGTTAGTAGGATTCCAATGGGGTGGGAGAGAAAGAATTACTGGGAAGCAATAGCAATAACGCATTTATTTACTCAATACTCAAATAGATCTGTGATTTTCAAAAGTTCACTCTAGCAATGCAGATCTCAACCCACCCATGCCTGATCTTCCTCTGGGATTTTTGTCCACGTTCTTGCATAAATCAACCATAGGGAGTCTACTTGTTGCAGCCTTCCTTAATTTCTTCTGATATTTTGAGAGTACCAATGTAATGTTCTGGCTGTCTAGCTGTCATTTCTCACCCTCAATACATGATAAATCTATTTTCTCTTCCTATCATTCAATTCCTTGTTGACATCTTTTATTCCTATTCTTTTTTTGAGTACCTTATTGCTTATATATTGTAGCCTGCACACACTCACAACATGCCTCTTCATTGCCCTCTGTGCGATATTCATTTTTAATTCATTAGGGACTGCTGTATTCCATGTCTCACTGCCATATAGCAATATCAGCAGCATAATGGTATTAAAAAGGTGAACATCAGCTTCCATGGATTATTTAGGATCATTAAAAGAGCTTTGCCATTTTAAAAAGGCAATCCATTCTATTATCCTTCTCCTGTCCAACTCTGAGGCCATCTACACTGTCATCTCCAGATATGCATAATAATGGACAAGTTCTATAGGCTGTCTGTACAAATGCACATCACTTGGTAATAAACATTCTCCATCCATTTGGTCTTTCATGCGTGCATGGTCAGGCCAGACTCCTTCGACTGGTTATGGGTATCTTCAAAGAGACTCTACAATATTCCAGGTTTTGATGCAATTGCCACAATATCATTTATAAACAGGATCACTGGGAGAACCTCATCATCCACAGGGAATCCTTCTTCAGCTTCAACTTTGCAATGGATCTTCTCCATCACAGCAATACATTTCTTCATTTTATGCCTTATCTGATATGTATGGTCAGAGGGTCACTGAACAGGACTGTTTATGTTGATATCTTTCAAGGAATCTTGAATGATTTTGATGTATGGAAAGAAGACACCTTTTTAAAAAAGAGCCTGTAAGGCAGCATTCTGTTTTACTGAATCAAAAGTTGTGGCGGTTTAGGTAACCAATAAGCAATATGCTGATGGGACATTACATTCTCTATATATTTCACTTAGTTGTAAAATGACATTTTTAAAAATTTTCAATGATATAGGGTTCTTTAAAAAATACTTCACACTTCATCAATAAGTGCCATGATCTAACCCACAGAATCACAAAGTTAGGAAAGACCTTAGAGCTCATCTAGCCAAATCCCTTTATTTAATAGATGAGGACACTGTGGTACAGACATGTAAAGTAACTAACTTAAGATCACACCAAAAGTGGTAGTTTGAGCTAGAACCCAGGTCCCCTGACTCCTAGTCTAAGAATTGCTCCACTAACTTATATAGCCTCTCAACTTGAAAATTGAGTCTTCAGTTTCTTTCACAAATTTAGTGGCTTAAGAATAGCAGGTGAAAAAAATGTAGGCGAAGATAAAAGAAACTTAAAACATCATATATGGCTCACTTTGATATCATGCTTTAAAATTTGCAAAGCACTTTGCTTACCACTCTGCCAGTAGTTATTTTTGTATTAATTTATTTTGATTTATCAACAATCACTTCCATAAGCTTTTGAGTTTTAAATTTTTCTGCCCCTCCTTCTCCACCTCCCTCCCCAAGACAGTGTGCAATCTGAAAAAGACTCTACACATACATTCCTATTAAACATATTTTCACATTAGTCATGTTGTAAGGAAGAATTAGAACCAATAGGAGGAACCTCAAGAAAGAGGAAACAAAACAGAAGAAAAGAAAAAGAGCAAATAGTGTGCTTCAATCTGCATTCAAACTCCATAGTTCTTTCTTTGGATGTGGATAGCATTTTCCATCATGAGACTCTTGGAGATGTCTTAGATCCTTGCATTGCTGAGAAGGGCTAAGTCTATCAAAGATAGTCATTGCACAACATGGCTGTTACTGTGTACAACATTCTCCTGGTTCTGCTCACTTCACTCAGCATCAGTCCATATAAGTTTCTCCAGGTTTTTCTGAAGTCTGCCTGCTCATCATTTCTTATAGCACAATAGTATTCCATTACATTCACATACCACCATTTGTTCAGTCATTCCCCAATTGATAGGCATCCCCTCAATTTCCAATTCTTTGCCACCACAGAAAGAGCTCTATAAATATTTTTGTACATGTGGGTCCTTATCCCATTTGTATGATCTCTTTGGGATACAGCCCTAGAAGTGCTATTGCTGGGTCAAAGGGTATGTACATTTTTATAGCCCTGTGGGCATAGTTTCAAGTTGCTCTCCAAAGAGGTTGAATCATTTCACAACTCCACCAACAATGCATTGGTGTTCCAATTTTTCCCACATCTTCTCCCAACATTTCTCATTTTCCTGTTTTGTCATGTTGGCCAATCTGATAGGTATGATATGGTACCTCAGAGTTGTTTTGATTTGCGTTTCTCTAATCTAGTGATTTAGAGCATTTTTTCATATGACTATAGATGACTTTAATTTCTTCATCTGAGAACTGCCTTTTCATATCCTTTGACCATTTATCAATTTGGGAATGACTTCTACCAGTAGTTATTGCAAGTGCTTCTAGTTTTCTCTCTCTCTCTCTCTCTTTCTCTTTCTCCTTCCCTCTCTCCACTAATATATGCATAGGGAAATATGTGGTATAGAGTTAGAACTAAGAATTCTGGCATCTAAGGCAAATTCATTTGAGGAGAGGGATGAGGATGGGAAATGAAGTCTAAGGTATGGTTACTCCTTTGGGAGGCTTCTGTAGACTAGAGAGAGAAGTCATGGGGGTTAAGGAAGTTGAGGAACTAGGAGGCCAAGGTATTTTAAGTAGGCAGGGGTTGAGGTGGAGAAGACAGTAAGCGAAGTATTAAACTTACAGGGGTGGGGGGATAGGGGAGATGGGGGTGTAATAAAATGACCTGAAGTTTTACTGAGATCAACAGCAAAGATCTGGACAGGATGAAGTGACTTTTACTATATCACTCAACAACCTTCTTCCCTCAGTTTTACATTTCTGTACTCTCTTCCATTTCATACTTTGTTAAACACAGAATTGATCCTAAATCATAAGAAGTACAGTAAGGATTTGAACCCAGGCCTTCTGGTTCTTAGTACAGTGTCGTTTCCACTATACCATGATACCTTTACACTGTAGCATATGCCTCTTTTAATAAAAAAGAAGTGTTCCATAGACAGAAAATAAGACTTAAAGGGAATATATGTCCCATAGGTAATAGAGGATGATGATAAACATGTACTACATTATCACTAATTACACTACATTTACATATGAGAAACAGGAGGAACACTACACCAGAGATACGAACCAATAAAGAATATTAATTTCAAAGTCAGAAATCAGACTGAATACTGTTTTAACATATAATCAGGCATATTTAGTCAAGTTAAAAAACTGAATTCCCAGTATCAAGTGAAAGGAACATCACAGTCACTTACTCCAATATACACCTTGAATAATATTCCCTCTTCAATATTCCTGAGAAGTAATCAGCTAACCTCCACTCATAGATTCAGGAAGGGGAATTTCCAATCTAGAGGCAGCCCATTCCAACTTGGGGTAACTCTCACTGTCAGGAAGTTTTTCCTTTTAACAGGATGAAACTTATGTTTCTACAACTTCCACATATTATTCCTAGTTCTGCCCCCTGGGGCCAAGCAGACAAAATCTAATCTTTCTTTCTTGAGATGATCCATTAAATACTTTAAGATTGCTATCATGCCTCCCCTAAGTCTTTTCTTCTCCATGTTAAACAATCACCAATTCCTTCAACTGATACTTGCATTGCATGGTCTGCATTTCTTTGACATCTTGTTTTGCCCTCTTCTGTGCATGCGGCAGCTTGTTACTACTCAAACTGATCTGTGTGGTTTGGATGCTCCCCTCAACAATACACCTTGTAACCCATTTATGCCTAATCATTCTCTGAGATCTTATCTACAAATGTACTCGTCCATCTGTACTGTGGACACCAGATATACACAATGACGGATGTACTCTATAGGTTGTCCATCCAACTGCAAGTCATTATCTGGGCAAATGACATTATTTACTTAACCTTTCCTATCTGTTTGATCAGATTTTCTTAAAGTGAATACAGATCTCATCTAGGAGGCTTTAAATTGTCCCAGGGATTGATGCAATGAGTACAGTGGTGATATTCTTACAAATGTGTACCATGACAAGATTACCAAGTGTCCCATGAAATATTTTGTATCTCCTCTAGATATGCAATAAAACCAACTTGTGGATCTGACCCTCCACATCGACCTTGGGAGCCATTCTTTCATTTGGCAACACCAATTTCCTTTGTCTTCTGGTTTCATTTATAGTGAGAACATCAGTATTAATGCAATTTAGTTTTGGTAATATGTCTACTCATTGGTCACAGTGCAAAGATTTTACTTTAGATTACAAATAGCTAAGTTAACATTGATAAATGGTCTAAAAATTGTCATACTTAGCACCTCTTGCCCCCATTTCTGCTCTTCTGTTACCAATACTGAAGAAGGAAAAAGAGGCTACATAGGACTGGGGGGTCATTTTAAAATTTTTGCTTCATAAATCACTATGACTAAAATTTGTTACTGAGTGGTCAGCCTATTGGAGATGAACCTTTTTGTACTTAGCTAGGCTGGTCCTCACAAAGCAAATATACTTTGCTGCCTTTTGGAACAGTAGGACCTGCCAAAACTTTCACCCTACTGGCATAGCCACTAAGAACTCAGGATCACTTCCATATCACAATGACGCATTAGAAAAGGACTTTGCATCAGGTCTTTGGACTGAGTAAAAACTAAAAGGCAGATGCATAAGCCTTTCTAGCATTATGTGTTACTACTTCTCATAACTACTCTAGTTGTGAGCTAACCTGGACTACGCATCATTCTCTAAACACTTACCGACCCATATTCTTCTTGGAGTACTTTCCTCCACTGCCCCATTTCTGCCTACTGAAATCATTTCTGTACTTTCCAAGGGGCAGCTCAAATTCTACCTCATGCTATAATATCTGCCCCAGTTCCATCAAACAAAAGTGAGCTCTCCTCTTCTGAACCCCGCCCCCCCTTAGTATTTGCTTTGTACCTTTCTTATAACACTCAGAAAATTATGTTATGAATATATACTCAATATTCTGTTATAAATATTATAATTATCTCTGTCCAGATTTTACCCCCCTTAAGTTAGACTGTAAATTCATTAAAGGTACAGTCCAAGACTATGTCTTTAATCCTCTTTGTATATCCCACAGCACAGTGGTACGAAATAAATATTATTTGATGTGGCACAGGTAAGTGAACAGAATGAAGAAAACAATTTATACAAAAACAACAATAATGCAAAGAAAAACAAATTCAAAAGTCTTAAGAACTTGGATCAATGCAATGACCAGCCACAATTCTAAAGAACTGATAAAGAAGCATGCGAATCCATTTTCTGACTAGGCATTCAGGCACAAAAATGACATACATTTTCAGACCAATGTAGGAATTTGCTTTGTTTGACTATACATATTTCTTACATGGGTTTTGTTTTACTTTTTTTTTTCAGTTGGGAAGTGAGTAGAAGGGAGAACAGACTAGCAATAAGGTAGCCCCCAAAAAAGGGAAACAAAGAAAAGAGGGTCATTGAAGTTTTCACTGCAACAAGTGGAATTTGGTTTCTATATTCAGAACTAAGAAACACTAAAATGGATCATAAAAATAGGTACAGAAATGTAATTTAGATATTTTTGAAAAAAGTAACTAATTTAAGGCTAGTAATAGTAATAATAAAATAGCAAAAATACTGCTTTGAGGAAAATGAGAAAGCTCAGTAGATGCTTAGTCTCTTCTGCTCCTATAATTGTGTATCCAAGAAAGTTACACCGTGGAAAGTTTGCCTATCATCTTCTTTTGAATATGAGCTGTCACTCAAGGTACTATTCAGTGATTTGGAACAATAAATGCAACAGCCCTCAATTCAGAAGCAATCATTTATCTTCCTCCCAGAGGTGATTAATGGAACAAGACTAATGATTAATTTAGAGTAGTACAGGTAAATTCTAAATGCTACTGTAGAGAATACATCTCCTTAAATGCTTAACTTGCTATCAGAGACTGACTTGACTTGCACTAAGGAGAATACATCTCAATCTATTCAGTTTGCAGTCAACAGAACAACATCAGTGAAAGCTTTACTTAAGGCTAGTTGAATTTCAAACAATCACAACATTTAACATCTGATTTCTCAACAGGAGCTTGTAGTCCCTAGAGGGTATAAATGCAAACTGCATTACCATCTTTACTCCTACATGGGCATGTTATGCAAATTGCCCAATATGGAAAAATAAGATCGAGCCCAACAACAAGATACATATCAATCAGGCCAGAATCTAGAAGAATGCAGCCCAAAGATATCCCTTCTAAGCCTCCACAATAAACCTTGGTCCTTGAATTTACATATAACTGATCTTTGGTACATTTGGCCAAAGTATTAATAACATATGTAAATGAAGCAAAAAGTCAGTCAACAAGCATTTATTAAGTGCTTATAATGTGCCCATCAATGTGCTAAGCACTTGGGATACAAAGAAAGGCAAAAATAGGAGGTCTGCTCTCAAGGAGCTCAAATTCTAATGAAGGAGAAAACATGCAAAAAAAAAAAAAAAGGACATACAAGATATACACAAAGCAAATGGAAGATAATCTTAGGGCAAAGACACCCACAATGAGGGCAACAGGAAGGGTCTACTGCACAAGACAAACACGTGGCCCTATACTAACACTATGGTCTATGTAAAAAGGAAAACAAAGAGCCTAAAATTTAATAACCAAACAAATTAACTGATTATGCTTTTAGGTCTCTTCCAAAGAGGCAGACCAGAGGCATGAGTAGTTTCCATCCCACATCAGTCTCCTGTCTTTGAGGTAAGGGAAGAAATTGCCACTCCATCCAGTTGGGTCTCCTTCTTGGTCTCCAGCCTCCCTTGGAAGAGGAAAAACACATTCTATGGTATTATAGACTCCTCCCTCCAGGAAAAGGGGGAAAAATGTATTCCATCAAGTTTCCTGTCTGATTTCCTTCTTTGGGAAGAGAATAATACTTAGCACTTATTCTTAGAATTTATCCTTAGGTCTGAACCCCTAAGCCCAGAGAGAACTCCACCCTAAGGCCAATGAATGTGGTCTTATGGACAATGAACACTTAACTCATTTCTCAAAGATTAACAAACTCCTTCGTGGACACACCCTCTCTACCCCAGTGATTCTGAATGAACCCTCATTCAAACTTTGGTTCAGTCCTCCCTTGCCCTATACCATATTCCCATTCCCCCACATCCAGCCCCCGTAATGACCCACCTCTTCCATTGTGCTCTCTGGAATGCTTGTTCCATAGGCATCTTGCTTTCATCTTTCCTGCTCCTTCCATCTTCTGGCTTTCACTAAGACCTGGTTCCCTCCTAACCAGAAAGCCTCCATGGCCACCCTCTCTAGTACTAATTGTACTTTTACTCATTCCCTAACTCACTGGCCAAAGTAGGAAATTTGGAATACTTCTTGCTTCCAATGCTAATTTCAGGTTCTCCCTCCATCAACAGTAATCTCTCCTTTGAGGTTCACTCAATCCACAACTGGCATTGTCTCAGACAAACTGATACCTGGGAAAGGCTTTAGCTTTAAAAGGCCAAGGTCTCCCACTACATCTGGGGCAATCTCCAGTCATCTTGATTTATATGTTGCCACTGGACCCAGATAGCTTCAGAGAAAAGAGTAAGGCTGCTGATTTTGCACAGCCCTGCCTCACTTAAATACAATTCACTTGCAAGTCAAGACATCACCTTTCTGATGTCGCTGGTCCTCTTCAAAAACAAGGACAAGCAACAAACAATCCACAACTACCACCCAATCAAAATTCTAGTAGCTGTTGTCTATTGACCTTCAGGATACTTCCTTCTTTAATGAGTTCTGTGCCTGGCTCTTATGTTCTTTCTCTTGTCCCCAACTCCTGCATTCATACTAGACATCACAGTTCCTTAACTTAATTATTTCACATGACATACTCTTTAACCTTACCTGAGCCATCTACAAATATGGTATATGTCCTTTATCTTTATTTATTTATTTATTTATATAGCGAGGCAATTGGGGTTAAGTGACTTCCCTAGGGTCACACAGCTAGTAGATGTCAAGTGTCTGGTCTGAGACCAGATTTGAACTCAGATCCTTCTGACTACAGGGCCGGTGATCTATCCACTGCACCTCCTAGCTGCTCCATGTCCTTTATCTTGCCATTGCCCACAGTTACGTCCACACCCATCACAACTTCCATGTTTATGAATTCTAAAATTCCTTTATTTGATCAAAATCTATTGTTATTCCACCTGTCCCTTGGCCTTGCAACCACCAAATCTGCTCTTCACCTATACATTGACCTTCAATCCCTTGACTCCTCAGTTCTTTCCCAGGCCATCACCCCTGCACCAGCTACATTCTCCTCCCTTCCAAATCCTGATCAACTCTACACTATTCTCTTCTCTTAAATTCCTTGCCCCTTGTATCACTGATTTTCTCCTGCCAAGCCTCATCCTTGGAATACTCCTACCATCCACTGCCTTGACTCCTACATATATGCTGCTGAATGAAGATGAATAAAAAAAAAAAATCACAAAAAAAGTGCTGACTGGTTCCACTACAAATGTATGTTATTTAAACATAATTAAGTAGACAAGCTCTATCTTTAGATAGAGCTAACAACCACCTAAGACAGGGCTAAATGCAGTAAGACTCATGACCAGCAAATTGTTCATTAGGTAATGAAATTTTTGGCCACTGGAAACCATGAAACAAAGAAAAAATGTAAACAGTACTAAGTTCTATGTGGCTCTCTCCTTGTGTGGTGATGCAGTGAAGGAATGGCAAAAAAAAAAGAGTCAAAGGGTACCAAGAATCACAAAGGTTTTAAATGGTCTATAAATATTAATTTAACAGTGGTATTTAAATGTGAGACCTTTATCCAGTGATCAACAAATTGCTATACATTAGAAGAAATGGACCACATCAGTATCAAGATTATCAGTATAAATGAAATCAGAAGACACTGCAGCTCAATAGAAGAATGTCTCATAATATCTCCTTGGAGAGACAATAACCAAAGGCCACAATAAATATCATTTTCATGGGACACTTAGTCATCTAGTCTTACAGTGCTTATGATGAGCCTAAGCAATAAGTAATCCACTATGAAGATAATTGCAGCTTATGTGTCAACATTGGTAGAAGATGCAGAGGCAGAGAAATTCTACAGAGAACTTGTTAAGATACCTGAAATTTTATCTACATCTATCTATCTGTCTATCTATCTATGTCTATCTGTGTCTCTGTCTCTGTCTCTCTCTCTCTCTATATATATATGCTGGGATACTTGATGATTTCAATGTGAAGGTAGGCACAAGGGGAAGATGTTAAAAAATATGTTTGGAGATATGGCTCAGATTTGAGAAATGAGAGACGTCAAAGGAGGTCAAAGACTGCTCTGAGACTTCACACCTAGAACATGGATAATTTTTTCCAGAAAAGATTCAGAAAGTAATAGACATGGCAAACACCAAATAATGTTGCAAAACATCAAACTGACATAATAATAGCTGATATGTATAAGGCCCTTTATGGTTTGCAAAGTATTTCATATATTTTATCTTTTATAAGAGCCCTGTCTAAAGGCATTATTATCTCCATTTTATAGATGAGGAAACTGTAGCTCATAGAGAGTAAGTGCCTTGCGGCAGCTAGGAGGTGCAATGGATTGAGCACCAGCCCTGGAGTCAGGAGGATCTGAGTTCAAATCTTGCTTCAGACACTTGATACGTACTAGCTGTGTGACCCTGGGCAAGTCACTTAACCCCAATTGCCTCACCAAAACAACAACAACAAAAACAAACAAACAAACCAAAAACAACAACAACAACAAAAAAGAGATTTAAGTGCCTTAACTATGGTCACATAGCAAGTATCAGAAGAGGAGTTCAGACTGTGGTATCTCCTGCCTCCAAATCCAGTATTTTTCTATTACCACCTAACTGACAGATGTCTTAACAGACAGGAAACTACTAGTTATTGATGTGGGAGTCACATTAGAATCAGCTATTAGTAAGACCATTGACTAAGGTAGAACAAAGGTGAAGATCAATATCAAATTAAAAGAAAGGCTAAGGATGAGAAGTTATTATAAACAATTGCAACAGCTTCAAACTGACCTCTTCAAATAAGCGATCAAAGCCAAAAAAAGCAAAAAAAAAAAAAATAGGAAAAGGTAAAGACACTGACTTCAATTATCACTGTATGCTATAAAAGTTCAACTGAAGGAAGAACTGCCAAATTAAGGAAGCCCAGAGAGCCCTGTAACCACATTAGCCAGCAAACATTTGACCCTTGCCATAATGGAGAGTCATGGTAGCCAAGGAGGGCAACACCAGGGTAGAATTCAAACTCTTTTGTAAAACGCTAAGGAGGCTCTAGATGGTAGATCACAAGTAGTATGATCTCATAAAACAGTGAAAAGCAGTGAAAGTGAACACAAATCGGCAGAAAGCTTGGCATGAGACCCAACTAAATGATATCATCCAAAGATCATTTATAAATGAAACTGCTAGAAGGACAGAGGCAAATAGGACAAATTTATCAGTGTTTCTGTAGTGATCTATTTATCACATTTAGATCCCTCCCACATGTAAAAATGGTACTTTAGTCACTTACCACCTGTCAGATGTTGGGCAACCCAGTTCTATGAGTCTCAGTTTCTTCATCTGTATAATGGGGAAGGGTGTTAACTAGTTAACCTTTAAATCTCTTCCAGTTATAAATCTATGTTCTTATGATCCTAAGAGTGGCTAAACTAAATAAATACATAATGAAGAAATCTGTGCTAGAGTAGACAATAATCTTGGAAGTACTGAGGTACCATTTTTACAAGATATCCCAAGGACATGAAGATACCCCCCATCTAGGAGGGGAAAAAAATCACATTTAATATACAGAAAGGGAGACTGAAAGGACATTAATTACTGCTAACCCATGTTCATTTTTTTAATCTTTAAAAATATTTTTATGAAAATAATCGATAGGGATATCAAGGATATCACCAATGAAACTATTCTCTGTAGCACTCTACACCTTTACAATCACATAACTGACTGAGAAGCACGGAGAATATAACTATTTGTTACTTAGGAATTACAATAAAAAGCATTTGACTTGATAGATTGAAATGCAGTTTTTAAAGGCTCTCTCTTCTAACAAAGAGCCTCTTATGCATATGTCAACATAGAAGATTCCTTGACAAATTCAACCACAGAGATAGCTCTGTGCCACGATCATCTGAGTCTTAAAGTAGGGGCACAAAATAAGGAAATGTATGCTTGCCAAAGGTGTTCACTGCTATCACGGATGTCTTGTGCAAGGTGCATGAGGTCCTCCAGATGTTCTTGTTTATGGATGCCATTATGTTGACTACATCAAACCCAAGAGCATTACAGGGGCTCCTAGATTGTAGCTATGATTAACTAGAAGAGATCAGCCTAACAATCTGTATAAAAAAATAACAACAAAATGATAAAAAGTATATTGTACATATTTTGGTATGCTCTTGGATGACTAGTCCTTTGAATTAACATATGCAATTAGTACATGCATCTGGGACATGGACTGAAGATGGACAAGCTGGGTCCAAAATTGAATTGGAAAAAGAAAATAGACTGGATTTCAAATGGAAAATTCTGCAGTTTTCAAAGATCCCAAGCTACTCCCTGGAACAAAGAGCCATTTGGGTTTGTTTGCTTATTTGTTTTTAAATGCAAATGTTCTATCAATATCATGTGAGTCCAAATCTTTCAAAAGCAGAAGTTTAAAAAATCAAAGTTGCAAATGACCAAACAGACATAAAAAAAATGCATGGTAAGTGCAAGGAGACTATTTCCTAATTCCAGTGATGACTTATCATGGCTCTGAGCCTCCTGTGGTCTATTTACCAAAAAATGGCACAAGGACTATCACTGTGAGAATGTATGAACTTAAAATGGAGGAGTATCTTTGCCAAGAAAACCCCAAATGGGTCACAAGGAATTGGACATGACTGAAAAACAACTCAACAACAACATGAACACAAATGGAGGTGGTCTGATTATGTGGCAAAAATAAGGGATGATAGATGGTCAGCCCTAGTGTTCCACTAGTATCCATAAAAAGTAAAAATAATGAGAGAATGAACTCCAGCATGCCAGGCAGTGCTCTGTGGAGGATCTATGGAAGATTGTGGCCAAGAATCACACAGAACAAGGAGGAATTGATGGGTTGTGATCTACTGCAGTGGGGGACTACTGATATTGATGGGATCATATCCATTTAAATATTGAAGTAAGGTCTATGTAAGTTGTAATTTTTTTAAAAAAAAGTATTTAAGGGGCTCATAAAAAAATCAATCCACAAGCTTTTGATTAAATGCCTACTACACACCTTAATCTCTGGTCACTCAGCTACTGATGCCTGACCAAAGAAATAAAAAGAACCAATTAAATAAAACAATGATTATTCCATATTACTACATCCAAGGCTCAGATGTCATACCCACTAGATTCTAGTTAGTTATATCACACAAGCAGTAATAGACATTACCATAAGTCTCTATTCATGGGGCCCAAACCTTAGAGTTTATGTCTCTGGTTTAAATTAAGTGGGGCAGAGGCCTCTGAAGTATTGGAGAGCAGACCCATATCTACATAGGAGGGATTATTCAATGAGATGAAAGGACCAAGAATACTTTGGTCTAGAAGGAACCATGTATCTTAGTGGACTTTGCCTGAGGTTATTTTTAGATAAAAGATAATCATTCACATCAAGACTATAAGCCAAGAAAACTTGCACTGGCCTTACAAGAATTATATGACTATTGGTAGACACAGTTTGCCACAAACATCAACCCTACTGACTTACACAGAATAAGACTGTAGAGTTCTATGCTCAGGCTCTGCACTAACTCTGAATTAAAGAGAGAGGTAACTGATCAGAATCAGATCACATGTCCAGGTCCCCTACCTTCATCAACATTTAACATTGTGATGCTGTTGAAGAACTAAAAACAAATCACATTAGCAAATGTTAGATTTTCTTGGCTAGCACAAGATAGAAAAAGTAAGCCAACCATTGACAGTGCCAAGCAAAGCACCAATACAGAGAGAGAAAACAAATAATGCCACATTGGTTTCTGTAGTTTAGTGGAGAGGTGGTAGCAAAAAGTACTCTGAAGAAATGGGTGTGGTGGCATAAGTTAATAGCAGATACCCTAAAGCAGTGGGTGTTGTGCCAGATGGTAATACGCCATTATAGATACACATACACACATGTATGAACATAAACATATATGTGTGTGTATGTATAAATGTTTCAAGTGTTCTTTATAGTACCCAGGGTAAGCACCATCACGACAAACCTACAGAGTGATGAATAAAATATTCTACATCTAGATTGTTACTAACGAGGAGTTTGAACTGGGACAGGTGTCTTCCTCTCTGGGACTTGGCTTCCTCGTGTCAAGTGCAATTGATGACCTCTCAGATCCATTCCAGCTCTAAACATCTGTAATTCCACGCTTTTAACTGTTGTTGAAGAGTATTTATTAAAAACCCACAATGTATTAGGCAAGATGTAGGACTGGAATGTTTTTCATCCCTCAGCTTATGGTCTTAAACGGTATGACGTAATCATAGAGAAAACATCATAAAGACAGCATGTTAATAAAAAAGGCACTATACAAACATCTGCCAACTACTTTTTAAGGTTACAAATTACTTATGTTTTCTCTACTGGCTTCTGTCAGTTTGCCTGAGAGAAGCAAATGTCTTCAAACACAGATTTTCTGAAAATAAAATGGTTTTGGTCATCTGTTTTTTTTCCCATGAAAGGCCTTGAGGCAAACAAGATACTTTATCAAAATACCTTGACTTTAGACAAAGACTCTCATGCTCTCCTCATAGACAAGATACGAGATGTATTAGTACAGTTAGCTGGATTCAAATCTGGTTGAATGACTTGCCCCCAAAATTAGTTATTAATCGTTCAGCATGAAATTTGAAGGTCTGTGGTGGGCATAACAAAACCGATCTGCCTTTGGTCCTGTGCTGTTTAACATGTGTGTCTTGGACAATGGTATGAATCCTCAACTTAGTGAATTTGCAGATGACACAAAGCTAATATATTTGTAGAGCAAGTCCAGACCCAAAAAGACTTTGACAGGATGGAATGGTGGGCCATATCTAATAAAATGAAATTTAATAGGAATGAATGTAGAGTCTTACACTCAAAAGCTGAACTTCATAGGTACAAAATAAAGAGGCATGAGATAGACAATAATACAGTTGAAAAAAGATATGAAGATGTTAGTTAACTACAAGCTAAATATGAATCAGCAGAGTGACAGGGTAGCCAAAACCAAAGAGCAAACCCCAAATGTATTTGATCTCAAGCTACACTAATTATGAGAGACAAACTGTGGAAGATAATAGACCCCCATCACAGGAGAAGTATTGTGTTCATTTCTGGGTGCTACATTTTGGGAAGGCAAGCTGAAGGAGGCGACCAAGAGGTGACCCTATTTAGTCACCTACAATTCATGCCATATGAAGATAAACTGAAGGTATCTGGTCAGAGAAGAAGACTTAGAGGGAACACAACATCTGCTTTAGATATCTGCTTTCAGTCAAAAGAAGGATTAGACTGTTTTCTGTTTTCTGACTGGCCTCAAAGGGCAGAACAAGGAAATAACTCTCAGAAGCTACAGAGGTAAACTCAGGGCTGAGTTAGGAAAAAATTCCCAACTATTAGGGCTATACGTAAGTCGAATGTGCTGCTTCGAGAGGCGGTGGGTCCTTCTTATGAAGGGGCTGATGCCCACTTGGTAGGTATGTTGGAGAAGAAATTGTTTTTGTTTAAACTCCCATCTCAGATTCTGTAATTCTTTGATCCTTGAGTAGCTCCAAGTTCGTCTGATGCTATCCACCGCTACAAGAGTCTGCCTTTGTAACTACAATGTGGAAAACCCTCACAAGCACCTACAACCTAAACACATCGTGGGGCTGAGGAGACCGAGCCCCAGCCAGCCAGGACAGTCACAGGGCTCTGCTAGGAGCCTGTGGCAGGTGGACGAGTGGAAGGGAGAAGGCCTTTACGCATGCCTTTAGTGAGGGCGTCCAGCAAAGGCAGCGCTACTAACATCGCCGAGCTCAAGGTCGTGAGGGCTGCAGGTGAAGGAACCCAGGCCGCGTTTGACCAGAGATAATCCACCCGACCTCGTGGTCACTTCTTTGGGTCCTTTACTGCTGTGGGGTTTGGGGGGGGGGGCGGGGATCTAGATACACATCAGTCACGTTTCCCCGGCAAAGACCCGGCGGGGAAGGGGAGGTTGCCCTCTCCATCCCCCAGGTGTGAGGCGTGCCAAAAGGGCACCCCACCGCGAGCGCGCGCAGCTGGGGCGGGGGCAAAGAAGCGCGTGATGTTCAGCTCCGCGGCTCCCCCGCCCCACCCCACCCCACCCCGCGGGGGTCTCGAGTCAGACCGGCGCTTGGTCTCACAATGTTCTGTTTCCTAACGTTCTGTTCTGTACCCTCGCCGTAGCTCCTCTCCAGCACGGCGGGCTCCAGCCCTGGGCTCGCGTGCGTGCGTAAGCGCACGCTCTCGCTGTTTCCTCCTACCTTCCTCCCAAGCTTCGATTACAACGCCCTCCCTTCGCTGGGGTCCCACGCCTCCTCGGCGCCCCCCTCTTCCCCTCTCCCTCGCCACTAGCACTGGGCCCGCGGCTCGCGCTCCCGCCCCAGCCGTTCGTATCTGTTAGTTGGAAAGGCGGGTGGTGTGTGCCTTACGTCATATGGGCCGCCTGCCTCCCATTGGCTGGGGCGGCCTCACCAGACCGAATGTTTACCTGGCGGGGAGAAGGAGGCGTGGCCTCAAACTCCGGCCGAGGCCGAGGGAGGAGGGCGGCTGGGAGAGAAGGAGGGGGCGGAGCAGGAGCCGGGAGGGGCGGGGCGGGGCGGGGCCGGACGAGCCGGGGGAGGCCGGAGTCGTGGCTGTGGCCGTTGCCGCCGCCGCCGCCGTTGCCGCCGCCGCCGCCGCCGCCGGAGTGGTCCCTCCCCCTCGCCCGGTCAGCGCGGGGAGGGAGGGGCCGTGGCTGGGGCCCGAGTTGGTTTCGGGTAGGTTGGGACTTGGTAACGTGATTCGGGGGCTTCGCGCGTGTCGATATAAACCTTTTAGCGCCGGCTCGACGCTGTAGGCGAAAGTTTGGAGAGCAGGCCGGCGCTTCTCCTCTTCCTCATCCTGCTCCTCATCCAGCCTCCATCCTTGGTCGTCCTCCTCCTCCTCCTCCTCCTCCTTCTCCGCCGGGCAGGCCTCTGGCTCCGCGCCTCTCCAGCAGGTAAGACGGGCCCCGCGGGAGGGCCATCCCCGCTGCCTCGGGGGTCGTGGGCGCCTCGGCGCTCCCCATCCCTGGAGCCTCGTCCCCGAGCCCGCGTCCTGGGGCCTTCCCACCTCCCGCCCCGCGCCCCTCGGCTTCCAGCCGCTTTTGTCTCCCATCCTCCCCAGCCCGCGGTCTCGGTCAGGTCCGGACCCAGGTGTTTGCATGTCGTTCGATGGAGAGCTCCTCGAGGGCAGGGACTGATTTTTGCGTTGCTTTTTTTAATCACCCCAACCTTGCAGGTAGCAAGTAGGCGCTTAAGAAATGCTCGTTGACTACCTGCCTCCAAAGTCTTTGCGGGATGTAGGGAAAGGTTTTCGAGGCCAGTAAAAGCATCTGTCATTTATCGAGTTAAAAAAAAAAAAAGTAAGAAATTGCCCTGTACAGAATCGAGCGAAGCAAGCTCTACTGTTTTTTTCAACTGGGAAAATGAGATGTCCGTCGCCTAACGCGTGACAGACCTGATGGGCTCGTGGGCTTTTGAAAGGTGTTTGGTCAACTGATGATGTTTCCCCAAAGTTTGCCGGCTGCTGGACGTGGTGTCATTGAAAATGCCTCCGGTTTTATGATTTTATCCCTAGCACGCCATAGGCAAGTAGATTAAAAGAAGTTTAGTTGGTTTATAAAGAATAACATTGGGGAAGGGGGTAGTGAGCTCTCCAGCCAGTACTTTTCTAGGAGGGAGAATTCTAAGCAGTTTACATATGTTCCCTCCTGCAAATGTTTATACAGTCCCTGCTCTAAGGCACTCTTAGGGATCCCGTTAGATTTCATAACAGCTCTGTGAGTGTAGATCTTTTTGTAACCTTGTATGTCCATTTTGCAGCTAGAGGAAACTAAGGAAGAGGTGAGGTCATTGGTTCTACAATGAATCAATTGCCAGAGCTTGGTAAAACCTTATCATCAAAGCCAGTGCTGTGTCCCCTAGCCACTTTATCTGTTCTAGTGCATATCATCTTGAGTTTGACTTCATCCATAGGGCCAGAAGGCATCAGATGCCTTGGAATCATTTTTACCCATTTGGAACTGACTTTATGTCACTGTTTGGCTTTTCCCTACTTTGTTTTAGGAGATTCTTCCAAGACCTTTGGTGGTGACTGATGCCCAGATTAGACGAACACTTCTGGAGTTGTTCTTGCACTACCAGAGGAAGGCATAAAAGCAACCTGAGTGCTGGCACTGCTAGGCTGACTGAGAAAGTGGGAGACATGCTAAATCCTTCAGTCCCCAGTCCTTCACTGGTACTCGTGGGTCAGGGTGCCATCAGCACTGAAACTACCGACAGGAACAGAAACACCAACACCAAGAGCAACAACAGTAGAGCCCCCAGTAACAGTTGGCACCATCATTTGGTGCAGCGAAGTGTTGTGCTTTTTGCAGTCGGTGTCTTCCTAGCCCTGGTCCTCAACTTGCTTCAGATACAGAGGAATGTCACGCTTTTCCCAGAAGAAGTTATTGCCACAATCTTTTCCTCTGCCTGGTGGGTTCCTCCATGTTGTGGAACAGCAGCTGGTAAGTAACGAATGAAGGTGGCAAGCTTAATCAACTTTTGCCAAAGAAGAATAACTTGGGGAAAATTTATGTCAGTGTCACATAGTAAAACTGTCCCTCACGATTGAGATACATTTTGTAATTCCAAACCTCAAGAGCTAGTCTAAAGAGCTTCTGGGGCAAAGTTTGAGGAAGTCTTAAGGATGGAGATGAGGTAAGAAGATAAGATACTTGTACAGGTACTTATGATGTGGCCTCTTCCTGCTTCCCTCAGGCAGCCTGAGGACAACCTTTGATTCTAGTGCAGCAGCAGACATGTGTCATCAGGAGCTAGCTGCCCTGTGATTGGCCTTCATTAGAACTGGTGAGCCACAGTACTTGATTGCTATTGGTTCACTGCATGAACATGCTACACTGCTGGAGAACTGAAAACAAGTCAGTCACATGTGCTTGGAAGGAGGTTGCTGGGGGAGGAACTTCTGCATTTCCTTATGCCAAAATAGCCCAGTCAACTGCAGCCAAAAGCCAAGCCTTTTTCCTAGAACTGTATCATGACTTTGTAAAATAAATACATGGATGCCTTTGTATTATTTGATTAGAATCACTAAACTTAAAATCACTTTAACAAAGATACAGCAAATGATACAATAAAAAGATGGAGCTTAGATAAATAAGTGAAACAGTTTAAAAACTTATTTTTTAATAGAACATTTGTTTCTATGATTAGGTTGATTTAGCATCTGTATTTTTAAGGATTTGTTTTCAGCCCTATAAGTGACTTAATTTTTCTTTGGCATAGGGAGCTATTGAGAGGAACTACCTCTACCAGTGCAGAATGGCATTGGCTTTGCAACAGTGTATTAAAGTTGTTTGGGGACCCTGAGAAGTTAAGTGACTTGACTGGAGTCACAAAGCCATTTGTGTCAGGGATGAATCATTTTTAATGCAACAGAAAATAAAGATTCTCGTAAGAGAGTTGTGTTGCTGAGAGCAAATAAAATACAATGAATCTTAAGAAATATATAGAGTGCTTTAATAAATAAAAATGAATAATTTAAGTTTCATATGTTGTAGCTATATTTTAAGGGGGGAAAAGTCCAATTTCTGATTATGTGAACACAAGTAAACATTGTATGACTGTTTAAAATTGCTCTTTTTTAAAAATAAAGAGAGTTTTTCATGTTTTAAGAATTATCCTAGTTTTGAAATTTCAGCATTGTGGATATGTGAAAATAGAACATATGAGGAGGATATACTTAAAGCCAAATAACCAGAGCCAAAATAGAACTGAGACTTACCCTTCAACAAATGTAGTAACAACATCCCAGAGAATCCAAAACATAATTCCTCATTCATATTCCTCTGCTGCTTTTTTGGGGGGGGGGTGGTAGGGGAGACAATGGTTAATTTCTCATAGACAAATCTAGAACCAAGAACATGATGCAAAAATATTTTATAATGCATTTTCACTTTTCTAGAGTGAAATTATAGAATTCAGTTAAGCTGGAGACAATTTAGAGTCTTTGTAATTAAGGCCAAATGCGTAATGTCATTCAGTTAACCCTGGTATTTCCAAATACCTACGTGCATGCCATCTTCTTGATTAATTGATTGAGTAATTGATACACATTTTCATTTTTCTACCAAATATTTGCTATTTCCTTGTTAAAGAATGATATTAATTATTAATTAACTGCTTTACCATACCAAGTCTAAACTTCTGTTTTACTTTCAGGGATACACGTAATTTTGGCCTAATGTACATATTTAGGGCAGCTAGGTGGCGCAGTAAATAGAATGCTGGTCTTGGAGTCAGGAAGATTCATCTTCCTGAGTTCAAATCTGGCCTCAGATACTTACCAGGTCTGTGACCCTGGTCAAGTCACTTAACCCTTTTTGCTTCAGTTTTCTCATCTATAAAATAAGCTGAAGAAGGAAATGGCAAACCATTCCAGAATTTTGCCGAGAAAACCCCAAATGGGGTCACAAAGAGTCGGACACAACTGAATAAAAGTACATATTTAACCTGAATAAAAGGTCCAGCGTAGATCTTTTCCTCTATTCGGAGCACACTCCCTACATCTGATACATCTTACCCCTCTCATGCATTTGTCCCAGCTCTTCATGTTCATAGGATGTCTTGATGGGATTTAACCCCTAAAGGGAATTTCAGGTCCTTGAATTCAAATCCCTCTTGGCGACCCAGAAGGAAAAAGGGATTGCCCAAGTTCATACAACTAATAAATGTGACCAGGTATTGACTTACTCAAATCCTGTCCATCCTTCAGGGCCAACCATAAGTCTCACCTTCCATGAAGTTTTCCATGGCTACTCTGCGGTGATTTCTCTCTCTTCTCTGACCTATTTGCATTTGTAGTCATAGTTCATAGAATTTTTAGAGGTGACAGTTCAGTTGGATCCTCCTATTCACATCTCTGTTAAGAGAGACATCTTTTTAAATTAATCAGGTGATGATATTTTTTTCACAATGTCATGGTCTTTTAAAACCCTTTAGAAACAGCTGTTCTCTTGTATTTTTTTCCTTCAGCTTAGATTATTAGAATTTTAGAGTCTAAGCAAGTTGTAACATCAAATACTTCTAAAAAGGGAATTGTTTGGGTAATATTGCACACTGTTCTTTAACAATCTGTTTTTTTTCACTCTTTTTTCCTCATACAGCTGTTGTTGGTTTGCTCTATCCCTGTATTGACAGTCATCTTGGAGAACCTCACAAGTTTAAGAGAGAGTGGGCCAGTGTAATGCGCTGCATAGCAGTTTTTGTTGGTATTAACCATGCAAGTGCTGTATCCTTGAAATGTTCTGTATATGTGGGGTAATTTTGAGAGGTATTTTTTCCTCCAGAGCTACTTTTTTTTGAGCTGTTCATACAGATCAGTGGACCCAAGCTACCACATGAATATTAGCACTGGAAAGGAACCCTAGAGATCATCTAATCCAGGGTCTCCTAAATATGGTTTCAGGTTATGTAAGAAAAATTTGATACTATCATTGGTTTCTTACAATCTCTCAAATGTGAAATTATGTGCAAAAAATACTTAACATGACAGTTTATTGGTGTTAAAACTTGACTTACTTTGAAGGAAAATCTTCCCTGATCCCAGATCAGCATTTTTGGATTCTGTCAGTGTATTTTGATTTCCAAAACTGGCCAAACTAGTTTGAGTGATTCTAAAGTTTACACATTAGTTTAATACAGCCATGTCAGACTTACCAAGAGCAACCCACAAAACTCCAGAGTTCTGAGGAACCAAACTAAAATGTAATTGGGAGATGTTAAATAAAAATATCACATAACATAGTTAATGTTAATTTGTGATTTTCTGAGTCAGTACGCAATGCTCAGGTATCCATTTCTATTTAAGTTTGCCACCATTGGTTTAATATATTTAGAATATTTTGAAATGTGTTGCTTAGTTTATCTAGAGTTGGAATAAAATTTTTTAAATTTGGGGGTGTCAGTTATTAGATTCTTTGGTAGATTTTGAAAGAATAAAGTGTTTGGGATTTTCTTTTCTATGTTGCAGTATTTTTTTATTTCTCTAGAGTCATTTTAAATCCACATTGTAGATGCAGTATATAGTTGAATTTAATGGATCCATGAAGAAATCTTTCTTTGGTGTACTTCCAAATTTGGAAGTGCAAAGAACATTGGTTGAGTCTAGAGACAAAAGTTCTAGTCTTTGCTGTGATACTGACTTTTTTTTTTTGGTGAGGCAAATGGGCTTAAGTGACTTGCCTAGAGTCACATAGCTAGTAAGTGTTATGTGTCTGAGGCTGGATTTGAACTCAGGTCTTCCTAACACCTAGGTTAGTACTTTATCCTCTTCGCCGCCTAGCTGACCCTCAGAGATTAACTTTTTATGTGATCTCAGGCAAATCACTTAATCTTCCTGGGCCTCAGTTTCTTCATCTATAAAATGAGACAGTTGGACTATGTGAGCTCTAAAGTCCTTTTTAACAATGTAAATCTAGAATCCTATGACTTGATCAGGGGTGGGGAACAAGTGTGACCTCAAGTTTTACAGAACAAATCCTTTTATTAAGGGGATTTGTTCTGTGAAGTTTGGATTCAGTCAAAGGGCCACACTTGAAGACCCCATCCCTTGACTAAATGTTCTCAAATTTCCCCAGCTCTGACAATTTTATTTCATGATTACTTCTGAGGAGTAATGAGAACTGAAGGTAGACTTGTTTTTATGCCAACAAGTAGTAGTAGGTAGCAATAGTAATAATAGTGATTTATAATAATAACTAATATTTATATAGCATTCACTGTGTGACAGGCACTATGTTATGTTAAGCACTTTGCAATTGTTATCTTAGTTGATTCTCATAACAACCCTGGGATACATAGGTGCTATTTTTATCCCCATTTTACAAATGAAGAAACTGAGGCAAACAGGTTAGGTGACTTGCCCACATTGACACAAGTGCATTTATTTGTCTAGAGTGATTTAAAGTCCACATTGTAGATGTAGTATGTAGTTGAATTTAATAGATCCATTAAGAAATCTTTCTTAGATGCACTTTCAGACTGGGAAGGCAACGTGATATAATGGAGAACATGTCTGATTCTGAATTTGAACTTGGGTCTTTCTGACTCAAGCCTAGCACTCTATTCACTGCACCACCTAGCTACCCAAGTAAGTGTAATAATAAGTGGCCATAGTAAATGCAGTAGGCTGGCAGAAGATTCTCACTCTACTCTGGCTGCTGCTTGGTCCTGCCTATGGACAACCAAGCCAGAATATTGATTTTTCACGGCAAATTAATAACTACATTGTTAATTCCAGAAATTTTCAGCTTAAAGGTACCATCACAACTCTCACTCTCATTTCAGTGATGAGAGTGTTGCTTACAAGGAAAAGTTGTTTTCTATATCTTACGAGTCTCATAAATAAAGTGCATGTTTTGTCCCTATTAGTAGTACTATCTTAAACTGTGTACAGTGGCTATCCTTACGGATTTCCTTGATGCTATTATGAACTGTGTATACCTGCTAGGTGTCATAAAATACTCATTTAGATCTGTTCTTAGGATAGTTATTTCTAACGATACTAGTGTAGAAAAGAAGTAAAACAGCATTTCATATGATTTGATTTTAAGGCTTATTGCATTGTAGCAGAATTATGTATGAACACACATTTATCAGGAAAAGAACTTTGAAAAAACAAAATTTTGATATTCATTATAGCCCTGTGTCCAACAAGGCCTTTCAGGTCTATTAAATCAACAAACTTTTTTCTAGTTGGTGAAAAATTTCACATTGAATCCTAAATAGTTATTCTTCTCCCTCCCCCTCACCCCAGATAAAGTTCAATACTAGATATGGAGCAGAGAGGACCTAGGTTTGACTCCCAGGATTTGAATAAGTGGAAAGATGGTCTTATCTGAAAAAGGAGTTGGACAAAGTGTTTCTCTTTCAGCTTTAAAATCTGTGGTCATAAGCCTATGTAATATAGGTAGTTTGCCAAAAAGTTGCTCTTAAATGTTAAATAGGTATTAAAGTTTTCCTTAACTTCCATCTAATCAGAAACTGGATTTTGCCAATAATGTTCAGCTGTCATTGACTTTAGCAGCTCTGTCTTTGGGCCTTTGGTGGACTTTTGATCGTTCAAGAAGCGGCCTTGGGCTTGGAATTACAATAGCATTTCTAGCAACTCTGATCACTCAGTTTCTCGTATACAATGGTGTTTATCAGTGAGTATGTTGTTTTAAAACTTGACTTTTTAAAGGTGCTTGTGTTTTAAAGTAATGAAACTTGTTTTTTATTTTCATATGCTATATGTGCTTAAACAGAGTTTTTCCTAATCTCATTTAACTCATACATGTGACATGAAATTCTACAAAGATATTCTGCCTTGTTTCTGAGTTTGTCATATATATAATATATTGCTATTCAGATGTATATTTGGGCAGTGAAACATGTTTTTCATGAGGTGATGGTTCAGTCATGAAAACCTTATGCTTGGCTCCAATGAATCAAGTTTGGTCTCCAGTGATACTTTATTTTTTTTAAAAGTCATCCTACATATTGAATTGAATTGTTTTTTCTTTTTTTTTTTTTTTTGCTCTAGGTATACATCTCCTGATTTTCTTTATATCCGTTCTTGGCTACCATGTATTTTTTTCTCAGGAGGCGTGACAGTAGGAAACATAGGACGACAACTGGCTATGGTATGATAAATAAAATTCTGTAGTCTGTAAGCTTTTTTTATTTCAACCAGACAGAAATTCTAATTGAATTGACATTTCTTTTCTTTTCTTTTTTTTGGGGGGTGGGGAGGAAGGGCGAAAAGCAATTGGGGTTAAGTGACTTACCCAGAGTCACACAGCTAGTAAGTATTATGTGTCTGAGGCTGGATTTGAATTCAGGTCCTCCTGACTCTAGGGCCGGTGCTCTATCCACTGTGCCACCTAGCTGCCTTTGCCATTTATTTTCAGTAGCCACAAGAAAAGATTTTTTACTGTTCTTACCTATTACTCACTGTTCATTAGATGTATTATCACAGCCTTCTGCTGACATGTTGATTAAAAAGTTTAATGAGACTTGGAATTTGAGTGATGGATATATATATGTATATCTATAGGCATATAGATATATATATATAGATAGATACATGCACATATGTATATCTGTGTGTTTATAGATATATTTTTAAAGCATTCTCTAGCAACAATTCATGAAGTTATTAGGTTATTAGGTTAGTGTAGGAGAGCATAATGAGTTTTCCCAACATTTAATGATGTCATATATAAAGTTAGAATCAACAGTTTCTAAATCAGTCTTTGAGATTAAAGATAAGCATCTGTGTCATTAAATAATTGTATGTTCTAGCATTCTAAGATCCTCAGGACGCATTCCTTTGACTTGTAGGAATTTTTTGTTTTTTAATCAGAAAACTTAAAGAATTTAGAATAGTTAGAATCTGCAACTAGAATTGGAGATTAAATAGAAATTAATTCTCAAATTTTATGCACTTTATAAGATAGTCAAATATTAAAAATACAAGCACTGCGGAATAATAACCAAGCAGCTTGGGTTTGTTAACATATTGTAACATTTAATAGTTTTTATCAGCAAATTGTAATATTAGATCAATGATTGCCAACCTTTCTAGAGTTTTGATACCCTCTTGTACTTTGATTTCACATATTCTCATATTTTTCTTAAACTGCTACGTGGCATTCAATTGATTAAAATTGATTCTTTTTTTTGGTTGAGAATTTACTGATAGTGTGACATAATTAAACATACTCAGATGCCTCTTAGCAGATTATAGGGAATATAAATATTTTGATTACACCAGTGTGATTCATCATCTATATACATATATATGTATTGAACACTTAGCCAACACTGTCTTTGTAGGTCAAGAGCACCTTATAGAACTTCTTATTCTTTGTAATGCAAACATCAAAGAAGGAGGGAGAAAGGACATTGTTAAATAAGAGATGATTATTACTGACAGGAAGTTCCCTAAAAGCTGAACTGGTCATCCAGAGGTAAGGTGGTTGAGAGAGGCAGTGCTAGGAATTAAATAGAGAAGAGGAAATAGGGAGGGACACCCAAGACAGGGGGAGCCATGGAAGCAAGATGACTCATAGTGTGCTTGGGGATTAAAGAATAGATTCATTTGGTTGGAAGGCAAGATTTATTTAGATTAGTTGGTAGAGTAGGAGGTTGCAGAGGCAGAGACTTAGGGAGTTTTGAATACTAGACTAGTTATCTTGTATACGTAATAACAGGAAGCCACTGAAGGGTTTTGAGTGGGAAGATAACAAACAAAAGAGTATTTTAAGAACACTAATTTGGTGACCTCAGCTAAAGTCCTACTCCAGTGACTCAGGCATGTAAGTGATTCTGGGTTCTTGAAAGCTATTTGCGCTAACAGAGCACAAGCTTTGGCAGATTATACCAAGATGAAATGATATTGAGTCTTGATCTATCAATGGGCTGTATTTATATTATCTAAGAAACATCCTAGTTAAGTTCAGTGAAACTCATCACCCAGAGTTTGGACACTAGCTGATTTTTGAGCCAGCAACTTATAAAAGCAATCTATTAAGGTTCTGGAGGGTTAAAATCTGTAATGATTTGTTGGAAGTGGGATAGAAAGAATACTCACAGTGAAATCACCAGTCCTTGAGGTATTCGTGTAAGTAACCTGGGAAAGACAACAGTTAGGATACTTGTAATATACACAGAATCACAGACAAAGAGCTAGAAGGCACCTTAGAGGTCATCTAGTCCAAGCTCCCCTTTTCAGATATGAGGGAACTGAGGCCCCGAGGGGATGTGACTTGCCTAAGGTCACATAGGTCAAGAACAGACGTAGGATTCAAACCCAGATTTTTTGATTATGCAGCACTCTCCATTGCATGATGATGGGTTAATGGGGTTGGCAATGGAAATACAAAATATAAAAGAGGCATTATAAAGGATCTTAATAAACTGAACAGAGTAAGAAAATCATGATGGTAAAATTATGGTCAAAGTAACAATGACTGTATAATTTGGATTAGAAATTAGTTGGAAAATTCTCAACTAATTTAATAGCTGGCAGTAAATATAATAGATAATTATAATATTTTCACTTCTCTTTACCCACTCTAGTAAAATTCATTTCCTGACTACTTAATGTCAAGGTTGTTTATATCCAACCTAACAAGAAATACTGAAAAACAGTCATCAGAATTTGACCTTGTGGAGTATTCCACAGTATTAGTGGAGAGGTAGCATAGCTTAGTGAGAAGACTTCATATCCATATCTTCAATCCAAAAGCCTTGGGTTAAGTTATTACAGGAACTTGAGGTGTCTCTTACTGGAATACCTTCATTAACAAAGCTTTGAGGAACAAAGCTCGTTTGAATAGTTTAAGCCTGTACCTGAAGAGATTTGAGGGAAGTTCTGGTCTGCTCAATGCTGGAGAAGTGATGCTCTCTTTATGTTCAGACCTCTTCTTGCCAGGACCTGGCCTTCCCTTAGGACTGAGCTGGGCTCTCAAGCTCACACAGACTTATTATATATGTAAGGGAAGGAGAACTGTTTTGAGAGAAGAGGATAAGGGTCCAGGGGCTACAGCCACCAGTTCTAAAAGAGAATAAGAAAGTATCAAGCTTCAAAATAGAACAGATGTGTAATGTATAGAAATCTTTAAATGCCTCTCAAATCCTCCTATATTTCTGCCTTTGCTAATGAAGCTTCTGACAAAAAAAAAAAGTATGACCTTGAAAGAGACCCTCTTTATTAACCGAGGTGTATCATTGCACAATTGTTACTAGGGTTTATGAAATACTGATATTAGGAAAAACATTGTTACTGGGAACAGTTGGATAGGAACAATGATATATGTTTGTTAACAGCTGAATAGAATTACAGTGGGATTTTTGTGATATATCCAGATTTAGTCTTAGCATATAGTATATATTGCAAAATAAGCATGTTCTGGGCCTGTATCAATTTCAGAGAAGTGAAGAGAGACAGGAACTTCAACATTAATGGTAGCAGTATTTTCAGTAGCTTAAAATGAATAGTATTTGGAAACTATAATACTGTACTGTTTGATTTTTTTGTTTGTTTGGTTTTTTGCTAGGCAGTGGGGTTAAGTAACTTGCCCAGGGTCACACAGCTAGTAAGTGTCAAGTGTCTGAGGCTGGAGTTGAACTCAGGTCCTCCTGACACCAGGGCCAGTGATTTATCCACTGAGCCACCTAGCTGCCCCAGTACTATACTGTTTGAAGCATCTGTGATTTCTTCAGTGAAGGTGTTCCTCACACCAACCCAGATCACTATGTCAGTACATTGTCTTTTTAAGCTGCTGTGGCCAAAAAAGGCACAGTGCCTTTTTACGAAGGCAGCCAGTCTAGTGGTGATCTTCTATGAACATAGGTAGGCTGGCCCTAGTACAAGAGACAGACTGTCCATCACTGGTAGCCTTTCAAACTTGGTAACATCTACTAGAGATCACACTCTGTTGACAAAGCTTCAAGGACCCACCTCCACACCACTGTGAGCTATCAGTGCATTTCTTTTTAGTGAAAGAATAATTACATGTTTTTAAATGGTAGCTTCACTCCTTTTTAAAGACCTATCCCAGGAAGTTATCTGGGGTTCTCAGAGGCTAAGCCAGATTTTTTCTAGATTTGGGTAGCCTTTATTAATTCAAATAATTGATCCTTTAAACTCAATTTGCAAGATCAGGTGTATTAAGATCTTAACATGCAGGTGCATGGTTAATTTTTAAAATACCTCGTAAAAATTACTTGCAATTATGTACTACTTTTTTTTCCAATTACATGTAAAGATAGTTTTCAACATTCATTTTTGTAAAGTTTTGAATTCTAAATTTTTCTCCTCCCCAAGACAGCAATCTTACATACGTAATACATGTATAATCATGTTAAACATATTTCCACATTAGTCATGTTGTGAAAGAAGAATCAAAAGGGAAAAACCATGAGAAAGAAAAAACAAAGGGAAAATATTATGTTTAAATCTGCATTCAGACTTCATAGTTCTTTCTCTGGTTGTGGTTATCATTTTCTATCACGAGTCTTTTGGAATTGTCTTGGATCGTTGTATTGCTGAGAACAACTAAATCTTTCAAAGTTGATCATCACATAGTGTTGCTATTGCTGTCAGTTTTCGTTTTGAAATAGTTTCCTTTCATGAAAAATTCAGAAGTCAGACTTTAAGATTTATATTGCCTATTCATATTTACCTGTTAACTTTCCATAAAAGAAAATGTTTTAGAGAGAGATTCAGGGCATTGATAAGTCTTCATGGTAAATAAGGAACTTGAAGATGGGTTTATTGTAGGATGCAACATATTGAAAGCTTTCTGTTAACAGTTTTAAAGAGGAGGTATTTTGTATACTAATGTTAGGCCATCCAGAAGTAGTCGGAGGAAAATTCACCGCAAACAAATTGGCTTTAAGTAATTCGTTATGTTGAAGTTGGCATCCTGTGTCAGATTTGTAAATTATATTTTCAGAAATGTAATATTTATCATAGCTTTTTATGGAAGGTTAGTAATTTTGTTTGTGAGTCTTAGGTGGCTTGTGACTAGAAGGGCAGTGATGAGAGCTTGTTTGAAAAGACTTCATAGAGTGAGTCTTAATTAGGACCAAAGAGAAGTGGAGAATATACTGTCTGAAAAGGAAGACTAATGTGGGCTATATTAGAGGTAGTTGAGGGCAAGACTACGTGCAGAAGATAATCAACAAATATAATTTGAGTGCAGAATATGAATGTTAGAAATAGGTAAAGGTGAATTTTCTATATTTTCACTTGTTATCCCACTTGAAACACAAGTCTTAAGTGAACCTATCTTCTGCCATACCCATAACTATGTGTCTTATCTCCCCAACTAGATTCATTTTTTTTTCTTTCTTTTTCTTGGTTTTTTTTTTTTTGCAAGCCAGTCAGTGTTAAGTGACCTTTCCATAGTCAGACAGCTAGTAAGTGTCAAGTGTCTGAGGCCAGATTTGAACTCAGGTCTTCCTAACACCAGGGCACGTGTTCTATCCACTGTGCCACCTAGCTGCCCCTTCCCTAGCCAGATTCTAATCACGTTAAGGTCAAGGACTTTTGGTATCTGGCATATAATAGATACCCAAAAAATATGGTTTTTGTTAAGAGGACGTTATGGTACTTTTAGCGTCCTTAAGACAAAACAAAGAATGAAGGTGATTGTCAGATTACTACTCAGTAACCATGTATACTCATAGATAATCCTTTCTTGGATTATATCTAATTTCAGCTTTTTCCTAAATTATCTTTCGTGACTTTGTATGGTAGACATTAGGTGTTGGAGCATTGGCCTAATGTTTAACTAAAGTAATGACAGTGCCCCTTCACACCATTTTCCTTAAGGTTAACAGGAGCACTATTTCCTAGACCTCAGGCTGTTTTATCAGGTGATTATAATACATGTAGCTAAAATGATATTTTTTTTGTTTAAATAATGTTTTTATTTGATTTTTTTCTCAATTATATATAAAAACAAATTTAAGCATTTGTTTTTTATAATTTTTGAATTCCAAATTTCTTCCTCCTCCTCTCCCCTTCCCCCTCATTGAGAAGGCATGCACTTTGATATAGGTTATACGTGTGCTGTGATGAAGTTATACATGTATCAACCATGTTGCAAAAGAGAACACAGACCAAAAACAAGAAAAAGAAAGTTTTAAAAAGTATGCTTAGATCTGCATTCAGACTCCATCAGTTCTTTCTTTAGAGATAGATTTTATTTTTCATCCTAAGTCCTTCAGAATTGTCTTGTATCATTGTGTTGCTAGAATAGCTACATCATTCACAATTGATCATCATACAATGTTGCTGTTACTATGTACAATGATCTCTTGGCTCTGCTCACTTCATTTTGCATCAATTCATATAAATCTCAGGTTTTATTGAAACTATCCTACTCATCATTTCTTATAGTACAGTAGTGTTCCATTACATTCATATGCCATAAATTATTCAGCCATTCCCTAATTGATGGACATCCCTTCAATATCCAATTCTTTGGTGCCACAAAAAGAGCTCCTATAAATATTTTTGAACATGTAGGATCTCTTCCTTTTTCTTTGATCTATATAGGATACATCTCTAGTAGTGGTATTGCTGGAGGTCAAAGGCTATGCACAGTTTTATAGCCCTTTGGGCGTATTTCTCCAGAATGGTTGGATCAATTCACAATACCAACAGTGCATTAATGCACCCCAAATTATATATTATTTGTAAGAGGACAGAATTGGAAGTGTGTAAAATTAATAATTGCTTTTTGTTTTCAGGTATTCAAAGGCTAAAAAATCTATAAGGTTTGCATAATAAACTGATATATATATGTATATATATGCACATGTATTTCAGTGGGTATATTTCTAAAGTGCAAAAATATACCATATAACTTTTTTATCATAATGTTTTTGTTCTAAGCAGGAAAAACTCCTAGGGCTTCAGGAAAATTATTGACAAATGAGAGGTTGGGTAAACCATAACTGCAGAAGAGAAGTCCAGGCAATTATAGCCTCAGAGCTAAGTCCTTGTGTGTTTGACTGGGACCTTAAGTGGCTTAGGTGCTTTAGACTTGAACTAGGTAGGGTTCCTTGTCCTGCTGCTACAGACCTAATGTGAGATCCAGCCACGGTTGTCTAGAGCAAAAACCCATTCCAGTAGTTATTTATATATGTGTCTTTTAGGACAATAAGCTAAATAAAATTTTTCCCCCAAATATAGTCTGTCTCAATGAAGTCCTAAAGGCTTCTAATCTTTATGATTGATATGAGCTATTGCTAATAATTTTGAGGGTACATTACATATTTTGAGAGTATTTTTCCTTGAACAAACGTAAGCAGAGGGGATACAATTAGAATATCTTAAAATTAATCATTTTAAGTATATTTTCATATCATATGCAGAAAGTACTTTAATTAGATCACTAAAGTCATTGCCTACAGTTTGTCTTTGGAGGGGGGAAAAACATCAGGAAAATTCACTGAACTCTTTATAGCTTTTTTATTTAATTGTGAAGAATAAAAGTTGGTTATTCTACTTGTATTAAAAACAAAATACAGAATTTTACCCCCTTTCCTTAAAATGTGTAGGGTCATTTCATGTGATTCATTCATATTGGAATTAGTAATAGCGAATGGAATATATTTGATTTCCATTAACTTAGGCTGACTGTGTGAATTGTTTACAAAGATCACGTGTTCTTTGTCCCAAGGTATCTTTCTGTTTATTCTCTAATTCAATTTCTTATGTGTCATTAGGTAAAACAGTTCTAATTTGATATAATAGAAATACCTAAAAATTAACTCTTAAGATACCTTTTAAAATAGGACTTTTAGAATGGACTGGACAGTAGTAAGAAAGATAAGGAAAAAAGAGATTTAAGAAGTATTAGTAACTCACCTAGTTCACAGAGATTTAATTGGAAAAAAAAAACCTAGAGGAACCCAAGACAAGGCGGATTTCATATTAGTGATTTTCTCCAGTGGGTTCAACCTCCCTCTTTTTCTTGGTTTTTTAAAGTTCTGAAATTCCTGATTCCTCTCCCTTGTGGTTTTTCTCCCCCTGTTAATCCTTATAGGCGGTATAGGGGATAGTAATGGAGATGAATATCTAGTAGCTAGAACCTGGTTTCAATTACAGTATGGGTCCAGCTGGTTTTCCAATATGTTTTGTTTTTTTTTCCTGCTTCACCCCCATACCACTGTTCTTTGTTTTCACAGATAAAGTTTAAGGTTTTATATTTGTGGCTTTGACAGAAAGGATTGATACTGTAACCAGAAGTCTTTTCCACATTGGATACGTGAAGATATCTTTTTTTTAAGGATATAGCCATTTTCTGTAGAGCCTGTTCTGACTTATGGTTCAAAACCATAAATGACTGTAGTCCCCTCATCTCCGATTGCTTGTGGCTAATTTTGTTTGTCTCTTATTGGTCTGCCATTCTACAGTGATACTATGTTATCTAAAATTGTGTTTCAGTAGCCTATATAGAATTTCTAACAGGACCTGTTAAGATGTCTTCTTGTCATTCCTTCTTTGAACCCATCCTGCCAAAAAAGAACTGCATTAATTAATCAACAAGAATCTATTTAGTATCCACTATATGCCAGGCACTGTGCTAGGGATGCAAGTACAAGGAATGAAACATCTCTGTTCACAAGGAACTAATGTTCTAATGAGAGAGACATCAAGTACATAATGAAAATAGGTACAGCATCATAAATATAAAATTAATACATTCAGATCTACACATAGCAGTTAAGTACAAGGTAATTTGGAAGGGAGGGCATTAGCAGTTGGAGCGGGGGGTGGAGATCAAGAATGATTTTATCCTCAAAGAAGAGAGGGACGCTTAAGGAAGAAGGAAAGAGAAGTGGATTCCAGGCATGTGGGATGGCCACAAATCATCGGTTCTCATCTAGTGGACTGTGTAATATGATATCTCATTCCAGTTAATGTGTAGTCTTGAGGTGATGCTGATGAAACTTTAAGAAGGCAATTGTGAGGCCTGTTTTATACTTTTTGAACATTACTACTTTTCTGAAGACTTTTAAGTTGCCATATTCATGTGATTCCCACAAAACACACACAATCCTTTTTACATTGATGTAAGGTTACTTGAATTTATTGACTACTTATAGTTCTAAGTTGATGATGAATCTTTTTTCTCTTCCTATAGGATTCCCTTAGTGTAGATTTCTGTATGATCCTCAGGCTTATCAATTTATAGTGCAGTGTTGTACCTTATGTGGTTGTCACTAGAGTATCTTATCTGTGTGTTTCTAAAACACAGTCATCAACAGGCAAAAGCTCTTGGATGACCATCCCAATGTTTTTTTTTTTTTTATGTATTAGTCATGTTGTAAAAGAAAATATAGATGAAAAAAAAAAGAACCTCAGGAAAAAAAACTAAAAAAAGTATGTGTTAGTCTGTATTCAGACACCATTAGTTCTTTCTCTGGGGATGGATAGCATTTTTTGTCATAAGTCCTTCAGAGTTGTCTTGGATCACAGTATTTCTGAGAATAGCTAAGACATTCACAGCTAATCATCTTACTATATTGCTGTTACTTTGTGCACAATACATTTCACTTTGCATCAGCTCGTGTAAGTCTTATTTTTTTATATCAACAATCACTTCCATAAGCTTTTGAGTTTTAAATTTTTCTCCTCCCTCCCCAAGACAGCATGCAATCTGATATAGGCTATACCTATATTTTCACATTAGTGATGTTGTAAGGAAGAATTAGAACCAATAGGAGGAACCACAAGAAAGAGAAAACAAAACAGAAGAAAAAAAAGAGCAAGTAGTATGCTTCAATCTGCATTCAAACTCTATAGTTCTTTATTTGGATGTGGATAACATTTTCCATCATTAGACCTTTGGAGATATCTTAGATCTTTGCATTGCTGAGAAGGGCTAAGTCTATCCAGGTTAGTCTTTGCACAGCATGGCTGTTAGTATGTACAATGTTTTCCTGGTTCTGCTCAATTCATTCATCATCAGTCCATGCAAGTCTTTCCAGGTTTTTCTGAAGTCAAACTGTTCATCATTTCTTATAGCACAATAGTATTCCATTACATTCATATACCACAACTTGTTCAGCCATTCCCCAGTTGGTGGGCATCCTCTCAATTTCCAATTCTTTGCCATCACAAAAAGAGCTACTATAAATATTTTTGTACATGTGAGTCCTTTTCCCATTTGTATGATCTCTTTGGGATACAGCCCTAGAAGTGCTATTGCTGGGTCAAAGGGTATGCACATTTTTATAGCCCTTTGGGCATAGTTCCAAATTGCTCTCCAGAATGGTTAGATCATTTCACAACTCCACCAACAATTCTTTAGTGTTCCAGTTTTCCCACATCTCCAACATTTATCATTTTCCTTTTTTGTCATGTTGGCCAATCTGATAAGTCTGATATGGTACCTCAGAGTTGTTTTGATTTGCATTTCTCTAATCAGTAGTGATTTAGAGCATTTTTTCATGTGACTATAGATGGCTTTAATTTCTTCATCTGAGAACTGCCTGTTCATATCCTTTGACCATTTATCAGTTGCATCCCAGTGTTTCTTGATCTTGCTAACATCCTAATACAGTTGAAGATCTGGTTCTCCAGGAAATGTTATCATAACTTTGAGTCCTTTGTTCTCCTTAAATACAAATATATAAAATAGTTTGAATAAAACCAGTCCTATTTCATAATACTGCTTCATTCCCCTGGTGAGAGGAATAGATCTGACACGCATCATAAAGTAGCAAAAATCTCCCTTCACTACAAGTGAACAAACTGATTCAGACGATATATTTCCTTGAAATGTTTACACAGGGAAGTGGTGTTCAGTTTTTAAGAATACCACCCACACTGTGTTCAGTAGTGTATTCTTTGATGACTGGGAATATTGCTCCTGTATAAATATATGCATAATCAGACTTTAATAGCTAACTTTAGATCATCAATTTTATCGTTCATCTATTTTATCTATATGTATATCTTTTGAAAAAGTCAGCAGCCCATCTGGTTCAAATCACCAGTGTTTCAAAGTTAAAAAATGGAGTACACTATATGTTCATTATCTTCTCTGTCTCTCCTCTTTGTAGGGTATTCCTGAAAAGCCACATAGTGACTAAAGTCTTCAGACTCATAGATGCCAATATTGAAGAAAAGTGGGGAAGAGAACTTGTGATACTGGATTCTGATTGAAGGTTTTTTTTACCCTGAAGAATCTGTTTAGATTGGGCCAACTGCACAAATGACCTAGGGGAGGACCAGAAGGGTGGGTTGGGGTGGGGTTAAAGATGGTGGAATAATAATCTGTTTTGGAGTAGCCAAGTGGAAAAATAACTGCTGATCTTGAAATCTTACCTCGATTTACTACATAAGCATTTGTACCTGGCTGTGCCCTGAAAGGATTTAATACTAAATTGTGTTGGGGAACTTCAAGTATTAGATTTCCTTTAAGTTATTGCAACAGTTGCCATATTTCAAAGCCTTGAACTAAAATTAAATTGCAAATTATTCCTTTTGTATCTGTGCCCAAAAGGTAGAATTGATGGTGCTTGACAAAGGTGAGGTATGCTGTAATAGGAATAATATTTATCCAGAAGATTAAAAATAGGGTTGTGTTTCAAAAAAAAAATAATAATAAATAGAGGTGATCCATGTCAGGTTGTAGCATTAACTTAATGCTTCAGGAATTGTGCCCTCATCTTAATGCTGCAATAGCACACATACACACCCGTACACTCATGTATATCAGCAGTATATCAACTATACTTTTTATCCTAACAGTGAAGTTTTATGTAGACAATCTTATTGGAAGCAAATGGCAATGAAAAGTGTCAGTTCTACAGTGTGGTATGTTGCTGACATTTTCACCTCTGTTTATTTTATTCTTTCTGAGATCTGTAGACATCTAATAGTGAGTAACTGTAGATCTCTGCCATTTGTTCATTCTAAATGAGCCGAAATTATTTCTGTATTTCTATGTTACTATAGAATAGAGATTGCAACTTTTTCACAGCCCTATAGGATTTGCAATCTGTGATTGCCTTGTAAAAAGAAGAGTGCATATGTCACTGCATTAAACATTTGGTGTTTCTAAATATCAATTATATTGGTGAGCACAATGTATTCAGTTAATGGCATAGACCACATTAGACCTAATTTGCAACTATTGGGTCTTAAACTTAAAGTGCAATGTATATTAAAACCAATCTGAGCCTTGTATTCTCTTCAATATTTATTCTTTTTTTTTTTCATATGAGATGTTAAAAGAAAGGAAGGGTTCAGCGTTTCAGTACTGCATGGAGGCAAAATTCAGCAATAATTTCTTTCACTAGAAAAGATATTGTTGTGCCTTCCATTTGAACCCTAATCCTTTGAGAAACTCCAGTTTTGTGGTTATGGTATAGTTGTAATTTTTACTTACAAGAATTGATTTTTTTTGTATTATGCAATGTAAATGTCATGGTTTGTTTTAAATCTTGTTAAGATGATTTTCACATCTGATTAATTGGCTGTTCTTTTAAATCGATGTCACCAGTCAACAGAATGGAATCTTGGGTTAAATAGCCTAAAAATGTGGTTTTTGTGTGTATATTTATGTGATGGTCCTCCTTTTTTTTTTTTTCTCTTTTGAGGAAAATATAAATGCTCTTGGTGCAAAACTCTAGAAAGCTGTAACTGATTACTTTAGAGGAAAGTTGCAAAAGTGGGGCGATTCTCAACTTGTAAAGGATCCCTTATAAATATTCCAAAATTGAATAATGATGTGAAAACGTTTTGTTTTCAAAATAGATATTCCTTTCAAAACCAGAAGTAATTAGCAACATGCAGTAATTGAATATATAAATTTATACTTGATCATGCATAAGCAGTAAGTGTTTATTTTTCTCAGTTAAACTGGAAATTATTCTGTACCTACTAGATTTAATACAGCCAAAATGTGAATCTGAAGTTCAGTTTTTGCCAATACTTGTAGCAAGTAAACAAACCAAAGTGATCTGAGTTTGCAAAAATTTATGAACAAAATTTGCACTATTCTGAATTTAAACATTTAGGAAGATTCACATTGATACAGAAGTTTCAACAGTGTGGTGTTTTGTTGTTGTTGTTTTCTTTTTTTGCATTTTTTTTTTTACTATTATTTCAAGAATTTATTAAAAGGTTCAAGACCAGTGATTGTGCTTGTGGAATTTTCTTTGTATGGAGAAAAGGGGCCATATTTTTAAGTGTCCCCGGATGTTTATAAAGACAAATGCTGAATTAGGGAGAAAATCATTTTCTAGAGATTAGCCCATGCTAATGTAGATACTGAATTTCAACACACAACCACTTACTAAAACAATTATAGTTCTACTGCCCCCCTCCTAGAGAGGGAAGGAAATGAGTTCCTAAGGAATACTCTTTAATTTACCTCTAGATTTAAACAAGTGGGAATAAAGTGTGAAATTATCCAATTTACGTTCTCCCCATCACAAAATGAGAGTAAAATATCATTGCCCTTTTCCCCCTTCCCTCCAACAAAAAAACAATCTTTTTTTTCTGTAACTACAAGGAACTGGTAGTTAAGTAGACCTAATAGTCTTCTGGGATCTAGAGGGAAGATGGAACATACAATACAAAATACATAACAAATGACCTGTTAAGATTTTGATCCATTAAAGACAATAAAAATAAATTAAAAAACTAATGAACTTAAAACTAGCAAGTTCTTGGACAAAAAGTTTGGCAATGTATTTTGTCTTTTCCACCTTTACGTATTCCTTTGTTTAGTATCTAATTTTAAAATAAAAATTTTAAGTGTAGTAAAATACTTTAAGTTAGTGTAAGGATTATTTGCCTAGGAGAAAAGGTTGTGTTTTGAAATTGTCAATTACCTTTGGAACTCAGTGTGTAGCCATAGGCAAGGAGGTGACTGAGAAGGGCCAAAGGAAAAAGCACTAAGGCTTTGTAATTTTGCCTGAGTGTCTGGTGGCAACAATAACCTGTGTGTCACGGAACATCATTGGATTCTACCTTTGGTACACAGGTAGGTTTCTGTTGCTTGGTAGACTAAACCGGAAGCTATAAACTGTGTTCACAAGAGTGAACACATAAATTCATAGAAGTTGAATCTTGATGACTCCCAGGGTTTACATATTTATTTGATTAACGCTGTCAAGGCCTTATGGTACCTTTTATTGCAAAGAAACCTCTAAAAGCCTCCCAAATTATTACCTAGGGATTATGTGAACAAGGGGGACCCTGACCTGAAAAAATGAGTTTGTTAGCAATGGAAAGGAGAGGATCGTTGGGAAGTTTTCATTGTTTTTTATAAAGAAAAGAGAAAATAGGTTGTGTGATTTTTTTTTGTTTAGCTCAATAGTTCGATTCCTAATTTTCCTCTTTTTTTCACTCAAAGTGAAAGTATCGAGTCTACTAAGATGAAATGTCCTGTTTTGTTTTGGGAAAGCTCTTCTTCCAGCAGAAGGCATTGTTTGGGTTTAGCTAGTTGTTTCCATTTGTCTGCTCTCCGCAGGTGCTTTATCACAGATGGTCTGCAGTTCCTGTAGTAATTATTTCCAAGGGAAGTAGCCATATATCTTGTGAAACAGATAAAAGAACTGAAATGATAACTTGTCAATCCAATGCTTCTGTTATGTTAAAAAAGATACTGTGTATAAGTTGTTCAGTCATGAAATGCCATAACCCGGACACGGTCCAAAAAACTAAATAATACAGTCCCTCCAAACAAATGGATCACTACTATCCATAATAAAATAATGACAGTGCATTCATATGTGCAAAAACAGGGAAGAGCTGATAACGGAAAAATTATTTTATCCCAGTGATATTGAAATTTGACCTACCCAACCTGTGTATATGTGGATCTGACAGTGACAACCAGCAAATGTCCCCACTAAGCTCTAAAGCAACATTTTTTAATGAGATTTAGAGGTGGAATATTTCCTGATCTACAAACAAATAATTGGATTATACCATGCCATTAATATGGAGTACCTTGCCAAATATTTCCTCTTGTACATTTTATTCACATAAAAGCGACTGAATAAATAAGTGCAAAGGAGCGGCTAACAGTGCCATTTTATATTTGCACATAAAGTAGGTGCTTTTTCGACTTGACCTATGCCAGAAACTGATCTACTTTAAAATCATGATCATTGACATTGGCTCTTATGAGGAGCCACCGAGTACAGTTCCTGACGTTTGATCTGTCCTGCACTTGGAATTACAGACTTAAACATAAAACTGCTGGTTTAAAGGGTTTTGGTTCACTAGGGAAGTGAACCAATTTAAACTTAATTTTGCTTTTTTTAATTTGAGTGTTCAAATAGTCTCTCCCTAAAAGGATAATTTTCTGAGAAGTTTCATCTTATTGTAGATTTAGATCATCTTTTTGTAATGCGGTAGCTATTTAGCATATAAGGTTCTAGCTTAGGATATTCTCTGAGCAGAGATTATTAATGTAGTAAAATGTTAATAGAAAAACGTTATTAAATGCAGCCTTACCTGCTATTGAATACATTATCCTGTGAATTATGAAGCAGACTCTATTCACTAATCTGCCATCTTGCTTGGGGGGGTAGAGAGGGAGGTTATAAGTGTTAATTTAACCACCGGAGAGATTCTGTGTAGATCCCTGAATGCCATAGGAATGGATTATCTCTATAACCCCTTCCTGCTCCAAGGCAGAGCATAATGCTTGCAACATTTGCAAAATGTGTTTTTGTTGCAGTACCCAAATATGGTATTTTGTTCATTAAGAAAACTTTATATACAAATTCAATTATATCAGGCTTTAAAAAGGGCCTTTTATTTCCCCTCCATTTTTTTTTTTCATGAAGAAGCAATTTGTTAGGGCAGCATTTTGTTTGGGGTAGTTGCGGTTTAGGTTCATGACAAAGCACTCAAAGACAAAACATTAGCACAATTTGCCCTGGTTCCTCTGGGCTTGGTCCTAGTGAAGAGGCACAACAGGACGTGTTATTCTTGCTTTGTTATTTTTAACTAGTTGCCCCCAGTTTGTAAGACTAGTTGTGGAGAAGAGGCTGATCTGCATGAGGCAGAGGGAGTCTGTGATACAAATGAAATCACAAGTCCAGCCCTATTCTTATCCCTAGACAAAGAAATTTTAGAACCTTCTAAGTAGGGATGTAAGGGGAGCGAGTGTAGGAGTTGAAGTTACAATTCAGAGCTGTGAGTCTCCAGGTTATTTAGCTCATAAATCATTCTGCATCTCACAAGATACTAAAAACTGTACAAATTAATTCCTTTACCAACTCCCAAAATAGTGCTTCCATTTGTTGCTGTCATTTTTCAGTCATGTACGACTTTTTATGACCCCATTTGGGGTTTTCTTGGCAAAAATACTGGAGTGGTTTGTTATTTCCTTCTCCAGTTCATTTTATTGATAAGAAAACTGAAGCAGAGTTAAGTGACTTGCCCAGGGTCACACATCTATTAACTGTCTGAGGCTATATTTGAACTTAGGTCTTCCTGACTCCAGGCCCAGTACTCTGTCCCCTGCACCACTTCACTGCCCAATGCGTTCATTTAGATGATGCTATTTCCATTCATTTAGACGATGCTGTTGATCCAACATCAGGAGAGTATAGCCCATGACCTCATTATCATCAGTGGGGAATTGTGGTCTAAGTGAATTTTCCACATAATTAAAGTCTTCTTACTCCTGTTAATACCAAAATTTAATTTAAAAAAAAATCATTTTGGTGGAACTTTTACTAAAATGTATTGCACACTGATCTGCTTTCTAAAGCAAAGGTGTGTGTGTGTACATATATATCTATATATCTATATCTTAAGTATAGTATAATAGTTTCTGTAACATGTGTATGTGTATACACACGCATACATACACATGCATAAACTCAGGGTTATCAAGAAGTGTAGCCATTATTAGACTCCTCAAAGAACACGATGGTGCTTTTGAAAAGCTATTGAGCTATTTGAAAAGCTATTTGATAAGTGAAAGAAAACACAGAAAAACTCTTAAAAGCAGGAACAAAACCAAAAAATGGGTAGCACTAGGGATATTTACCATTTCTGCCTTATATCATCGTGCCTGCCTTTACTATTCCCATTCCTTCTTTTTATTGTCAGTTTCTAATCTGCTGAGAACTGAGAAATCAGTTAAGCAAACCTGTTAGTTTATTTGTGTCTTGTTAAGAGTAAACAGGCCAAAACTAGGGCTCCTTTTGTTAACATACAGGCTCTTTCCTGTGTCCTGGATAGTTAAAGTTGGTGAGATAAGTAAGGTGTGCTGTATCTTCAATTGTTTTTCCAGTGATGAAGCTGTTTTCCCTGAGCCATCCACACCCTCTTGTGTGACCCCATTTGTGACCATAATCAGTTCTTCACTAGATAAGGCTAGATGGGGTCAAGGGCCTAGTCCCTAGGCACTGGCCATTGAACAGACTGAAACTAACAGGAATGAAATCCCTGATTCTAGCACCATTGGTCCTGGCTGCTAATTAAATTCGTACTCCAGACTAAAGTATTATAGTTGTGCCCCTCTGACTTTATTGAAGCCTTTTTCACACTAACTGTAAAATAATCAGCAATTGTCTGTGAAAGTCTCAGAACCAGTGGAATCTCTTCAAATTTTCCATCTGACTGCCTCATAGTTTAGTTCTAATTTTTTTCATTATTTGGATCATAAATGTAAAAGGCCAACCATATTAATCCCCACATCATACAGATCAGAAAACTGAAGCTACAAGAGATTAAGTGACTTATCAGCAGAATTTGAACTCATGGCATCAGTTTCCAGAACAGTGCTCTTTACAAAGTACCATGCTGCCTCTAAGATTTCTACTGACTAACCTTTGACAAATTACTTGGTTGGCCTTACTTCTTTCCCCTAATTTGATATCAGTCACAGTGGTTGCAGAGATCCAATTTGGACAAAGGCAGCTTGAATGGGGCAGCGAGGTGGTGCAGTGGAGAGAACACTGGGCCTAGAGTCAAGAAGACTCATCCTCCAGAGCTCAAATCCAACCTCTGACACTTACTAGCAGTCTGACCCTGGGCAAGTCACTTAAGCCTGTTGGCTTCAGATCCCCATCTGTAAAATGAGCAAGAGAAGGAAATAGCAAACCGTCTAGTATTTTCGCCAAGAAAACTCTAAATGAGGCCAGGAGGAGTCAGATATGACTGAAACGACTGAACAATAAGCTCAAACATATTACTACAAAAAAATTAAAATTGAGGGGTTGGGGGACAGGAGTGGGGGAAATGAGAATCTTTCTGTTACACAAACTGCTGATTAGTACTTTCTAATGAATTACTTCCTAACTCCCAACTCTTGCAGACTTGGGTGAGATTTACAAGTCTGTATTTCAGATAGCCTGTATTTAATTAACCTCTTGCAGAACCTTGTTAACCCATTGGGTCAGTTGTCATTGCTCACATTCTCCCTGCTCCCATCAGGCTTGCCAAGCATGCCCTGGCCCCAACATCGGCATCTATTGTCAGCTGTGGAAACTTATCTGCTTCTCAAGAAAGGTCAGAGTACCAAGGAGGGTTTGAAAGATCATGCTGAAGTTTCAACTATCTAATCGTCAGGAGCATCTCCACTAGAATGCTCAGTGCTGGGGCTGGAAACACATAGCTTGGTTAAATAATTTGGTGTCTGGAAAAGCCAAAGGCTGGTTCATAAATAAAATTGGTGCATCTTCTAAAATTCTTTTTTTTTTTTGTGCTTTTTCTTTGTATCCCCAGCATTTAGCACAGTGGTCAGCCCATAAATAAATGCGTAATAAATGTTTGTTGATGATTGCTCAATGCAAGTGACTAGAAATAAAATCAGCGCATAATGCCCCCTTCCTCTAAAATCCTCCTGGTTCTATTTCACCAAATGGATAAAGTTAAGATGAATTATTTGAATGGGTAACGATAAAGTGGAATTGAATGAAGTAGGTAATATAATAATTGAGTAAGTCATTCCTCATCTGTAACAATGAGGACAAGGCGATTTCCAAGGTTTCTTCCAGTTCAATCATTGTATGACTTCAAGTGCTCCTGGAATTCACTCCCATTAGTGAATTTTTTTAAAAAAATCTTTTTTTAAAGGAATAACTATTGACTAGTAATAACGTCTTGCCCCCTAAGCATCCCCCTACTTTCAGACTTTAACATCTGACCTGTTTGTTGTTGCTGGTCTTTTGTCCTTGGAGAGGATGACGTGAATTGGATTTGAGTGAGGCAGTCATCCGCCTCTTTCCTTCAGAGTCATCAGAGTCCAGAGGCGAGAGGGCCAAGTGGAAACAGTTACAAGTAGGGCAGTATGGAGGAAATCTACAGGCCATCAAGCAATTCATTTTGGTGAGATCCCTCACTGTCCAAGAAGCAGAAAGGAAGATAAGACATGAATTACTGGGAAATGTAGGTTCTATTCCCAGACCTGCAATGGAGATCAGCACCTACTCTGCAATTTATAGTCTTACAAAGTTGCTTGGGGTCATTGAGAAGTGACATGCTTAGGGTCATGCAGTCAGCATGGGTTAGAAGTAGGACCTGAGTTCCAGTCTTACTGCCTCTTTAACTGGCTCATTCACTGCATCATAGTGCTTTTCATTGGCATTGATAGATGCAATTTCCTTACCAGAAGCTCCCTATACCAGTGAAAGTAGGGGGCTAGTGCAAACAAACAAGATTAAGCAAACCAAACAAAAACACTCTCTAAGAAATGAGCACACCTTCCTGTCTTTTCTTCTTTTTTTGGTTAATCTAAAAATTTTTTAATCTAGAAACAGGGCATGCTTTCACAGGTGGGTCTGTCATAAAGTACAACTCCAAACTTACCCTAACAGAGAGACAAATAGGATTAGAGGACAAACGGCTCTAAATGTAGAAATGCAAGAAACCTCAGAGGTCATTTGGCTCAACCCTTCCATTTTACAGATAAAGAATGGGTGGACTGAGGCAATAAGGCTAATTAGATCACCACCTTCCAAATTCCAAAGGGTTGCTTGGATGTGATCCTAGACTTGATGTTAGAAGGCACCTTACGGGTCACCTAGTCCAATTTTGTCAAAAGATGAGGAAACTGAGGCTGAAGGTGAAGTGACTTTCCCAAAGTCATACGAGTAGCAAGTGGTAAGAGCTGGGATTCAGACCCCTGTCCTCCAGCTTCAAATCCAGCATTCTTTCTACTTCACAAGGCTTTAATATCATTTTCCTTTTGTCCCTGAGTTTTTAAGGTGTGTGGTTTTCATATCAAATTGCTTGCCTTCTCAGTGAGGGGAGGAGGAAACGGAAAGAATTTGGAACTCAAAATTTTAAAAAGAATGTTAAAAGCTGTTTTCACATGTAACTGAAGAAAAAATAAAATATTAAATATTTAAAGATACGTGTTTTTTAAATGGTTAAATTTAGATGATAGCCAAACGTGGTATAGTGAATAGAAAGTTGGTCTCAGAGCCAGGAAGACTGGAGACCATGGGTTCAAGTCCCATTAAACCTCCCAGGACTTTCTACTGTTGTTCAGTCGCTTCTAGTTGTGTCTTACTCTCCTTGACCCCATTTGGGGTTTTCTTGTTGGAGATACTGGAGTAGTTTGCCATTTCCTTCTCCAGCTCATTTTACAGATCTTTGAAGAAACTGGGGTAAATAGGGTTAAGTGATTTCCCTAGGGTCACACAGCTAGGGAGTGCCTGAGGCCAGATGAGTCTTCCTGACCTCCAGGCCTAGTACACTATCGACTGTTCTACTTAGCTGCCCATCTCTCTCTCTCTCTCTCTGTCTGTCTCTCTGTCACACACACACACACACACACACACACACACACACACACACACACACTGCACCAAGGCAATACATTGCAGAGAAGGTACCAAGCTGTACTGTCTGTGAGTTCTCTATTATCAGTGGAATCCCAAATCCAATCTTTGTCCTAAAATTATGTATGGTGACTTCTGCGTAAGAAAACAATATGACATATTTTCAGAGATATATGGAAGCTTCATTTTTCTGGAAAAAATCCTTTCTCCAGCCAGGGTCAGATATATGGAGCTTGATGTTTTTAGGGAAAATGGGTGGAAAATAAGAGCCCTACTCCAATAGGAATCTGTGAACTTAAGCAGCTGCCTCAGGAAGCCAAATCTTTATTAAAAGACTCATCTTGGTAAACAAGGAAAAGTTCGAAAGTATTAGTGTAAAGTTAATTGGTTTAGATTAAAATCAGCACTGCTTGACTAGAATTTCCACAGCTAGTTTCAAATGCTCTGGTGCAGGGGGAGGATCCAGTTAATTGCTTCTCTGAAACTAGCCCGTAGGGCATCTGATTCAAGCAAACAGGCCTTCGACTTGACTTTTTTACATTTTGGTAGTGAAAGAGAAAAGGTTAAATGTTCAGGTGTTGGGGGACCCTGGTACCAGAAGGCCCTGCTGGTCCTCTTCTCATCCTTCTGGCAGCTTTCCATCCCAAAACGGATGGAATCCAAGGGCGAGTTTAGTCACTAGGCATCCAAAGCACTTAGATTTGTTAGACTCTGCTTTGCATTTCAATCCAGATGACAACCTAGACTCTAGGGGATCTGACCCAAGGGATGTGCCCTGGAGAAGGCGAGAAAGGAAGATTTGGCAGGAGGCACAGGCAAGGTAGGCAGCCGCCTTAGGGCACAGAGTGCTACACTTTTAAAGATGGCTTTTGATGCATACTCATCCTTTTAATACCAGAGAATTTCATTCTCTATGCCCAGCATGGAGACATGACATAGTTGTTTGCATGTTGTCTCCGCATTAGACTGTGATCCCTCTTCAAGCACAGAATGGTTTTTGCCTCTCTTTGTATCATCAGTGCATGGAATGTAGTAGGACCTCATATACCCTAACGGCTAGTTTCAAAGAAGATGAATGGGGTTCATCTTTCATGACATTTCTATAGCTCTTTACAAATATTAATGCATTTGATACTCACAACAACCCTAAGAGGTAGGTGCTATTTTTACCCCTATTTTGTAGTTAAGGAAAGTGAAGCAGACAGAAACCAAGGGACTTGCCCACCATCCTACAGCTAGGAAGAGTCAGAGGTAAAATTTGAACTCAGGTCTTCCTGACTCCAGGTTCAGCATTCTATCCAGTGGGCTAGGAAGCTGCCTCCAGGTAAGGCACTGAGGTCCTTATCCTTTTGATAAGAGTTAGTGACCTCTGAGGTTCTTTCTAATGCTAATATTCTGAGTCCCCAGCCTCTGATCACAGCTGCTCCTGGTGTTCCAAGGATGCTTCCTCCTGGAATGCAGTCCCGGCAGTCAAGGGCTACCCAGAGATAATAGGAGGGGGACAAAAACCACAAATCACTTAGGCTTCACTATCAGACCAAGGAGCCAGTGAAATGAAGTGGGTATAAAAGAATGTTTATGGAACAGAACCAATAAAGCTACAAAAAGCTGCCTCACTGCCTTGTGAAAGAGCGTCCTGCTTTCCAAGGCCCTCCCTAACCTGATTCCACCCTGCTTCTTCAACCTGTCCTCCCACTGTTCAAAGCTAGCAGTTTTCATCAGGCCTGGCTCCTCACTGTCTCACAAACCTGCCATGCTCAGTTCTGCCTCCCCCTCTTGGCAGGCTCTTCCTTCCCACCACTCCCTCGCTTTCAATGAACCTCTCCTTTCCCCTTCCCCCACAGATCTTCCCTTACTATCAAGGTCCATCCTCAACCCCACCTTATCCAGCCACTCTTGCCCACTTGGATCATACCTTTCTCTGAAGGAAGGTCTCTAGCCCTTCACAGTTACACGCTATCTTGTGAGAGAGGCCCACACATGTATACACATACACACACACATGTATATATATACACACAAATATGTTATACATAGGAGGTATCTGACCCATACTAGTTATATGACCTTTGGCAAGTCTTTATAACCCCTCAGTGCCCATCTCACCAAGACTTAATGTAATGGGGCTTGCCTTTGGAACATGCCCAGATTGCCCAACATGGAGGCACTCTGCCTCCCCTACCACATGGATGGGGATAGCCTCCTTTGATTGGCTGCCCAGTTGCCTCTTTAAAACTGGAGAGACCTTTTGGCTAGTGCACTTTTGTTGCAGTTTCATGGTTTGATGTGGGGGTCATCTCTAATGAATTCACCAACTCAGCCCGCCTTCAATCCAGGTGAAGACATTTACTGAGGGTGGATGCTGTCCAGCGGACTGAGTTCCAAGAGGAACCAGTAACTTAGTAAGACAAGACAGGCAATTTTATAGTGTAATGATGCTGATTACACAACAGAAATTAATAAATATTAAAAATTATAATTTTGTCAAGGGATTAAGTAATAAGGGAGGAGTTTGTTAAGGGATTAGGTAATGGGGGTGGAGACCCAGCCTCAGTGGAACTGTGTATGCAATTTCCCACAATGCATACAGAAAAACCCATTGGGGGCATTCATATATGATAATGGTATCATCATAAGCTTCTCTACATTATAAGTTCACCTAAAGGACAGCTTTTGCTGTTACTGGGCAGATGCCTACTTCTACTGTTTTGGGGTCCGCATCCTGCTGGGCATCCTGGTGGTGCTGCTTTCTGATTGGCTGGCTATTGTGGTCCTGTCTGAGATTAAATGGATGTGGTTGTGGTTGAGTGCATGGACACACCTGCTTTTTCTGAGGGAAATATGAGGAATGGGTTTGGGGGCAGAGGCTAGCTAGAGGCAGTGGCCAGGATCCCATCACATGGACAAACCTGCTGTTTCTGTGAGGAATAGGAGTTCATGGACACACCAGTTGTTCTAGTGAGCAGTGAGACATATATGAGGAAGTTAGGATATTGAGTGAGTGAGAGCAGTTTTATTAGGATTCCATCACTTTGGTGAGTGTTCTTTCATGCTAGACAGTATGGGTGCCATGAACTGAGCAAGTGAGAAGGGAATGACTTTCTTCCCCTACTCTCTCTTTTTACTCCAGCTAAGAGAAAAGGGCCTGGGGGTGTTTGCTTCCGTTCAGTGGCATTTGTCCTTGTCGGGTTTAGGAACCAGCAATAATTATCATTGGACTAGGAATCCAAGCCATGGTATCAAGGTGTTCACTGCAGGCTTGGCCTTTGAGTTACCCAGAATAACCTCCCTACTGCATGCAATGAGGCACTGGGCAAAGAAGCCTTTAGATAGAGGAATAATTCTAGCTCATGTTTATAAAGTGCTTTATAAAGTCCTTTCCTCACAACAACCCTATAATAGAGCAAAAATTTTTATTCCCATTTTTAACAGATAAGACTCAGAAGTTAAATGACTTGCCCAAGGTCAAGCAATTGGTGGATAGGAGACCTAGGATTCAAACCCAGGCCTTCTTTACTAAATCTAGTATTTTTTCATACTGTACCACATTAGAATTACTAATAGAAAAAAAATACTACCTTTCCTTATCACATTGTAATGGATAGCATGTTATACTTTGCATCAAGTAGACTCAGGTTCAAATCTCACCTCTAGATATGTGATCATGAGCAAGTCATTTAAATGCTATGTGCCTCAGTTCCCTGATCTGTAAGATGGGGATAATAATGCCTTTAATTAACTCTCTTCCAGAGTTGTTGTAAGATGATGGATGCAGATATAGCCCACTGCAAACTTCACAATGCTATAGAAACGCCAGCCATTGTTTTTCAACAGTTCTTTCTCTTCTGACAGTCCATATGCTATTCTCTCCCTAGGCCATAACTGAAGCAACACCTAGCTGGAAACCAGACACCTGTGGGTGCTGCAGGAGGACTTCACACTGTATGTGGACTTGAGGGCTCTCTGGGCAACCCTCCCAATAAAATTCTCTTCTCCTGCACAGGTGGTGTGAACTTCAGTCGTGCTGGCAACACTCCTGACTTCAGTGGGAGCGAGGAAGCTGACACCAGCTGCAGCGTCTTTTTCTATTTTTATCCTCCTTCCCCAATGAACATAGCCTTTCAGGATTTTCCAGTTCTTTCTCTAAGCAAAGTAAATCCAAGTAGCACACTCCCTTCCTGTCCCCATTGTTCATTTCGGTATGAGGGTACCTCATTTTAAGAAAATGGGACGTGTTCGTTTCTGCCTTGCAAGTTCTGACTTTACAAGTGCTTAATCCCCTTCCAAAAAAAAATCTTCACTTTTAGAAGGATTCTTTTAGTCAGTCAATAAACACTTATTAAGCTCTTAGTATGTGCCAGGCACTATGCTAAGTACTGGGGATACAAAGAAAGGCCAAAGCCAGTCCCTGTTCTCAAGAAGCTCACAGTCTAATGAGGGAGATAATATCCAAACAACAGTGTGCAAACAAGCTATATGCAGGATAAATTGGAAATAATCAACAGAGGCACTGGGATTAAGAAGCCTTTGGATTTTACCTGGGACTTGAAGGAAGCCAGGAAAGTCAGGGGGTGGAGATGAGGAAGGAGAACACATGAGGCACGGGGCACAGCTAGGGAAAATGCCAAGTCAAGAGATGGAGTGTCTTCTCGGAGGAACAAAAAGGAGGCCAGCACTGGTGGATTGAAGAGAGTATGGGGAAGGGGAGGTAAGGCATAAGAAGACTGGAAAAGTGGCAGCGGAAGCTAGGTTAAGAAAGGCTTCGAATTCCAAACAAGATTTTAGCATCTGTAGCAGTCCTCTACATTGCTCAAAAAAGTCCTAGGTGAGCACATCCATAATATCCAAATGACGGAAAACATGGTTAAGAGAATGGAAAGAGCGTTGGCCTTGTAATCAGAAGACATTGATTCAAATCCTCACTGTATAACCTTCGGCAAGTCACTCTACCTGTTTCTTCATCTGAAATGAAGATTGAATTTGCTAGTCAATTCAGAGGGATAAAAAAAATCAACTAAATAAAATACTACATCCTAAAGTACTTTTCATCTTTAAGTTTCTATGATTGTAGCCCTGAAGCAAATAAACATTGGTAGCTGATATACCTCAGGAGCAGCTAATCCATCTGGAGAAAAGATATCGTTAAATCAGGGGTTCTTAACCTGGGGACTATGAACTTGTTTTTAAGAATATTTTGGTAACTGTACTTCAGCATAAGTGATTTCTTTTGTAGTCCTTTGTATCTTATTTTATACACTTAAAAACATTGTTCTGGGGGCAGCTAGGTGGTGCAGTGGATTGAACACCGGCCCTGGAATCAGGAGGACCAGAGTTCAGATCTGGTCTCAGACCAGACACTTAACATTTACTAGCTGGGTGGAACATGAACAAGTCACTTAACCCCAATTGCCTTGCCAAAAAAAACCCCAAAAAGACATCACAGCAGTTGCTAACAGCAAACATCTTTGGCTTATTTGACTTCTGCCATGTTAATTTCCAATTATCATGTCTATGTCTAAAGCCAAATTCTCAAGTGCCCATTGGCGCTTTATCCTTCTCCCATTTGGTCTTTACTTAAAGACACCTCCAGAAGTGTCAAAACTGAGATAGATTGGACATAAGGGATGAAGGAAAGGTAAGAAACAAATATGACTCCAAAGTTTCAAGCCAGAGAGCCTGAAACAATGGTGTTTCCACTGCCAGAAAGGAGGGAGTTAGGAAAGAGAGCTGGTTCTGAGGGTAGTGGTGAGCAGTGGGAAAGATGGTTGAATTTAGCTGAATATAACTAGAATTGAAAACAGACTATCCATGTGAAGTTGTCTTAAAGGTAGTTGGAAATAGGTGACTGAAAAATAGAGTCAGAACAAGGCATTTGTGTATCCTAGCCAAGATCTGAAAATTGAGTATCCTATGTGTTATTATACATTGTGTTAACGTGTAATTTGACTGGCCACAAAATAAATATGTGCCATGGAAAATGGAATTTCTTGACATTAAGGATAAGTGTGTGTGTGTGTGTGTGTGTGTGTGTGTGTGTAACACACACATCCAGAGATATGCATATATACATATACTTTGATGATTCATGCTCCTACCAGTGTAGTCATCCCTTCTATTAGTACAAATTGCAAAGCAGCTGCACTTTCTCAATCTATGTGATTCTTATCCATTTCTTTCCATGTCCTTTGTTCTTTCCACGTTAAGTCTACTAACTGTGATGGTGCACCTGAGTTTCGTCTTAGGCTTTCTTCTTTTCTTTCTGTAAACTCTCTCACTTGGTAATCTCATCAGTTCTCATGGCTTCAAAGATCATCTTTATACACATTACTCACAGTTCATATGTACAACCTTGGTTTCTCTCCTGAGCTCAAGTGCCACATTACCAATTTCCTAATGGATATTTCAAACTAGATGTCTTGGAGGCATCTCAAACTCAACTAGCCCAAAACAGAGCTCATTATTTCTCTTCCCAAACCTACCCCTCTTCTAAATTTCCATATGACCATCAAGGGCACCAACATCCTTCCAGTAATAGATTGCCCATCTATTATTCCTATTATGCATGACTGGCCCACCTCATTTTATTCTCATACATGTTCTCATTGATGTGGTAGAGTGAAAATAGCCCTGGATTTGGAGTCAGAGAACATACCAAATCAGAGTTTAGTTTGAGGCAAACATATATGATTTGTTGATGTTCAACTGTTTCAGTCATGTCTGACTCTTCATGAGACCATTTGGAGTTTTCTTGGCAAAGATAGAGGAGTGGTTTTGCCATTTTCTTCTCCAGCTCATTTTACAGATGAGGAAACTGAGGCAAATAGGGCTAAGTGACTTGCTTAGTTAAACAGAGTTAAGAGGCTTATTTATGTAGGGTTACACAGCTAGTAAGTGTCTGAGGCCGGATTTGAATTCAAGCCTTCCTGACTCCAGACTCAGTGCTCTATCCATGGCATCACCTAACTGCCTCAGCATATATGATGTGGCAGTCAAATAAGCTAAGTCCACCTTCAGCTGACTTGAGAGGCACAGCACCCACGAATAACAGGATCTAGCCATACTCTACCCTGTAGCAGACCAGATCTATAGTATTTCTGTTCAGTTCTGAGAACCACATTTGAGAAAGACGTTGGGAATCTAGAAACAGGCCAGAGGAAGGCAACCCCCATCAACAAGTACATGTTATGTGCCAGACACCGTACAAAGGCAAAAACAAAACAGTCCCTGCCCACAAGGAACTTATACTCTATTCCAACTGTCCTTGAAAACCTACCTCACATCTCCATGAAGCCTTTCTTAATCACAGAATCACAGAACTGGAGAGTTGGGAACAACCTCAGCAGCCGGCTCTTCCAACCTTTATCTGAAAAGAATCCCTACTAAAACACTCAATATTGTGCTGCTAACCAGTGTGGAAACAAAAATGTAAGAAATAACTTCATCCCTAAATTTAGATTAGATGAAATAAGAAATGAAATTGACTTGATAACTAAATTGGCCACCAATATCTGAAAAAGGAATGATCTCTTACTTCCTAAGGACTCCTGCAACACTTTTAATTAGTCATGCAGAATTTAGCACCTTGTTATTATTGTCTTATATTGGCCATTCAGCTTGTCATGTATGATTTTTCTTGTCTTCTGATTAGATTATAATATCCCTTCAAGGTAGGATCACATTTAACCCTACTCTGGTATCCTCTGTAGCATCTAGGATGGTGGTAAGTACATAGTTGGTGCTTAATAAGTACTGATTGAGTGACTTGCTCTTTTCTTCTCTTGTGGCTCACTTTGGTGGGGAACAAAAATCCCCGCCATAGATGGCCCCCATTTCAATGTACCACTACAAAATAATCTCACTGGGCACAGTGACTCTGATGAGCACCAAATTTGACAAGACACCAATGGAGGAAGGTATATGATGCCTCCACCCCAGAAGTGAAAGCATAGTTACTACCATTTTGCAAACATGCCTAGTACCAGGGGTCAACTCTTAGAAAGCATGGGGAATCATCATGAGCCAACCAGGACATCTCTGTACTATGCTCAGCTGTGGAGATAACAAACTGATCTTTCTTTGGCGTGTTGTTCTGTGGTGTGGGTTCATTATGCTACTAGGCATTTTTCTTGTTTGTACAAGATGGAATTGCTTATTTTGGCCTTTTGGCCATCTGGCTCTTATTTATAAGAGGTAGAGATGGTGATAAGGGTGTTGGGTAGGAGGAAGGAGGAGGATCTATCATTTTTCATGCCTTGTTTGACACAAGCTATATTTAAATGAGTGCACTGCATTGAGAGACCCTTTAGTGGAGATCCATTCCACCTGAAGGGATGTCCAGACCTGGGCAGATAGGCTGGGCTGCTGCGGTTTATTCTTCACCAAAGTGTGAGACTTCAGGGAATTCAAAATATTGTGTTGAGCAGGACAGTCCTGGGATCTGGCTTTCTGTCCTGCCTGATGAAAATGTCCCACACTGGAATATTTTATTCCTTACTACCGCATGTTTTACTATCCTTACCTTTCTTTCCTCCTCTGCAAACCTTAGGTTGCTACATAAACACATTATTAAAATTTTACTATACCTCAGCATCTTCTCTTTCTTCTTTTCTCTGCCTAATCTCACACTTCCCTTTCTTTTTTCTTTCTTTTCTCTCGACTTTGTGTTTTCTTTCTTTAATCTTTATCTCCTCTCCTTTTTCTTCAACTCTTTTCCTCCTTCCATTCCTCTCCCTCCCTCTCTCTCTCCTCTTTCTCCTTTTCCCACTCTCTCCCCCGCTCTTTCCCCTCTCCCTTACTTTTTTCCTTTGCTGTCATCGCTCTGCCAAGACACAAATGTTCAAATTTACTTACATTCATACATTGTCCCCACAGGAGGTTTTCTATCTCTTCTTGCTCAGCAAAGCTTATATTTATTTGCTAAGATAAATATTACTCATACTGCCCTTATATTTCTGCTTTCCAAAAGAGTTTTGTAGTGAGTTGTATACATGACTTTTAACCCATTGCAGCAATATGTCTTCCATAGCACACTATTCCTGGGTGTAAGAGGGTCCTTGCCATGTAGGCCCTTGGATCTGGCTTATGACAGCAATGTCTTTCAAGGTTTTAGCAGAACTCTAATCTATCTCAGTAATGTAGATGATCTCTCTAAGAGTGCAGATCACAGCAGAGATATCTTCATCCTAAAATATTCTTATTCATCTCTTCCCCTAAATCCTCTATAAAGGATTCACTTCATGTGCTGATGACCTACTTCTAGACCTTTTGACATTTCCTTAATACTCTGGAACACACATACTGTCCATCCATTATCTTTCCCTCTTGCCACATGACTGGCCTACCTCTTTCTTGGGTCACATAACTCTCTAATGTTATCCTCTGTCCCATTTGTCTTGTATAATTCATTGTTAGTAATAAGATTTGTGCTAATTAAAATATATACATATAATTTTAAAAACTATATGTGTATACTATGCATATTCACATATATAAATATAATATATATATAATTTTTAAATGTACTGATGTTAAAAATATGAGCCTTTCTATTACGACAAAAAAAAGGAAAATGATGAGTATTGGAGGGGATGTGGGAAAACTGGGACACTAATGCATTGTTGATGGACTTGTGAACTGATCCAACCTTTCTGGAGAGCAATTTGGAACTATACCCAAAGGGCTATAGAACTGTGCATACTCTTTGATCCAGCAATACCACTGCTAGGTGACACCAAAAAAAAGGGCAAAGGACCTATTTGTACAAAAATATTTATAGCAGCTCTTTTTGTGGTGGCAGAGAATTGGAAATCAAAGGGATGCCCATCAGTTGGGGAATGGCTAAACAAGCTGTGGTATATGAATGTAATGGAATACTATCGTGCTATAAGAAATGACAAGCAGGATGATTTCAAAAAACTTGGAAATACTTACATGAACTGATACAAAGTGAAGTGAACAGAACCAGAAGAATATTATACACAGTAACAGCAATATTGTTTGATGAAGAACTGTGAATGAGTTAGCTATTCTCAGCAATAAAATGATCCAAGACTATCCCAAAGGACTAATGATGAAGCATACTATCCACCTCCAGAGAAAGAACTGATATTGCTTGAATAGAGACTGAAACATGCTATCTTCCACTTTCTTTTTTTCATTCTTTTTCTTTTATTGGAGTCTTCTTGTGCCAAATGATTAATATGGAAATGTTGTACATGATTGCATAACCTATATCTGATTGCCTGTCATCTCAGGGAGGGGGGAGACCATGGAGGGGGAGAGAGATAGAATTTGGAAATCAAAACTTTAAAAAAATGTTAAATATTGTTTTAACATGTAATTGGGGAGAAAATAAAATATATTTTAAAAATTATGAGCCTTTATTTCAGAAAGCAGGTTGGGGTCATTTAAAAGTACTGTTCATCTTCCCAAATGCAATTTAACCTATTCTACTTCTATTCTTTGACCCATTGTCCATCCTCAATGTAAACCAAGAACATATACTCATATATGAGCTAGGCAATGGGGTTAACTGACTTGCCCAGGGTCACACAGCTAGTAAGTGTTATGTGTCTGAGGCCAGATTTGAACTCAGGTCCTCCTGAATCCAGGGCTGGTACTCTATCCACTGTGCCACCTAGCTGCCCCTTTCCATTAGCTTTTGAGTTTTAAATTTTTCTGCCCCTCCCTTCCCACCTCCCTCCTCAAGATGGCACACAATCTGATATAGACTATACACATACATTCCTATTAAACATATTTTCATATTAGTGATGTTGGAAGGAAGAATTAGAACCAATAGGAGGAACCACAAGAAAGAGACAACAAAACAAAACAGAAAAAAAAATAGCAAATAATATTCTTTGATCTGCATTCAAACTCTATAGTTCTTTCTTTGGATATAGATAGCATTTTCTATCATGAGGTCTTTGGAGATGTCTTAGATCCTTGTATTGCTAAGAAGGGTTAAGTCTATCAATATTAGTCATCGCACAACGTGGCTGTTACTGTGTACAATGTTTTCCTGGTTCTGCTCACTTCATTCAGCATCAGTCCATGCAAGTCTTTCCAGGTTTTTCTGAAGTCAACCTGTTCATCATTTCTTATAGCACAATAGTATTCCATTACATTCATATACCACAACTTGCTCATCTGTTCCCCAATTGATGAGCATCCTCTCAATTTCCAATTCTTTGCCACCACAAAAAGAGCTGCTATAAATATTTTTGTACATGTGTGTCCTTTTCCCATTTGTATGATCTCTTTGGGATACAGCCCTAGAAGTGCTATTGCTGGGTCAAAGGTGTTGTTACACCTTACAAGAAAACTTATATGACTTCAACTGTGGTAGAGTGGAAAAAGTGCTGGATTGCTGAATTTAAACATTGGGTGTATTATTAACTACCTTTGTTGATCTTGGTTAAGTAAGACATTTCACTCTTCTGGGTCTTGATTTCCTCATCTGTAGAAGGAGGATAGTGAACTATATGGCCTCCAAGATCACCTAGCTCTAAATTGATGAAACTATGAATGCATCTATGGGATCCCTGGAAAAGCAATATTAAAAAAAATGGAAGAAAATTTTCAATACATGGATTCTTCTTGGTTCTTGGACTGGGAGAAAGGGAATGTTTTGTTTTGTTTTCCTTCCTCCATTGTGCCTATAGAAGACTGGAAGACCAAGAGCAAGAAGGAACTGTGCCATTTTGTCCCATCCGACTTTCTTCTGCCTATTTCCACACAATATTCTCTGCTCACTTCATCTTTCTATCTGGCACGTTCCTTCATATCACTCTGTTGAATGCCTAACC
>NW_020954630.1:6526131-6745518 GCF_900497805.2 Vombatus ursinus
AAAATATCTTGAAATGGATGATCTAGTGGTGGTGTTGGGGGTGGGGTGTTTAGAACCTATCCCAGGTCTTCGGTCAGTGAAAAAGGGTACGGTGATAGAGCTATAAATTTACTGATTTTCATTTATTTGCTCTTTTAGCTAGTCATGTATTTTATGGGTAGGAGGTTCCAATTTCCTTTTAAAATTTTTACTGATGCCTTTTGCTTTTGCATCACATTCATTTCTGGATGAGCTACTCCCATCCCACTCCCTCTATACACTTCACCTAATGAGACTTCCCTTGTAATAAAAAAAAATTGTTAGAAATGCAGCACATGTGACATTCCATACCCATAGCCTCCCACCTCTCCCACAAAAGGAAAGAAGCACAACCCCTCATCTCTTTTCTAGGGTCAAGACTGGTTATTGTATTTACAAACCGATCAATTTCATTTTCTTATTCTACTTAGTTACATTGTTGAAGTCATTGTGTAAACTGTTTTCCTGGCGATGGTTACTTCATTCCACATCCATTTAGACACATCTTCCTATGTTTCCCTGAATCCCTCATACTCATCATTTCTTTTTTTTCTTTTCTTGGCTAGGCAATGGGGTTAAGTGACTTGCCCAGGGTCACACAGCTAGTAAGGGTTATGTGTCTGAGGCCGGATTTGAACTCAGGTCCTCTTGACTCCTCCTGACTGTTCTGTATCATCATTTCTGATAGTATAAAAATATTCCTTTACATACATAAACCACAATTGTTTTAGCCATACCCTAATTGAGGGGCACCCAGTTTGTCTCCAGTTCTTAGCTGAGCAAGTGGGCAAGTTTTTGATTGAGCAAGTATATTTTCTTTGGGTATCATTAAAGCCAGGTAAAGTCCTACTCAGTAATGTTAATCATGGCATGATGGGAACTCTGGAGTGTCAAAAGTTATGCTGACTCAGATGCAGGTCCTATTGCATTGAAAAGGCTTTAGAAAAAGGCCTAGTACAGTGTATCTGTCATCCAAAAACCACTTCAACTAAGTTCAGAGAAGCAGATCACCAGCTAGGCCACCAGATAATGATTTTTTTTTTACCTCAGAGCAAAGATTGTTTACTAAGGGGTGGAGAGCTTTTAATAAGAGTCAGTGGAAAGTGACTCATACCAGTGAAATCATGAATCTTTTGTTAGAGATAGATAGATAGACAGATAGATTATAGATATAGATGTAGATAGATATAAAGTATGTATAGAGAGGGTGGGTTATTTTGGTCTTTTTAGTACAGACCTATTATTTCATCAGTGTAGGGAGTTCCTGGTCAGCAAACTCCCACACCCCGTCTCCTACTCAACTTCTTCACCCGTGAGTAATCTACAGCAACCTTGATTGCTTCCATTCTCCAAGTCCATCATCCCTGATCTGGCTTCAGGATTCCCCAATCCTGGCTATAGAAATAACTGCTGTAATGAGGCATTCCCTTGCCCTCTCACATCCGTGCCTTCAGCTATTCCCACCTCGTTAATCCCTAGCCCTTGATAACTTTCCCCATCTTCTCAGACCACAAAGCCCTGCTGGCAGAAATCACAAAATTGTGCTGACTGTGTCCAATACAAATGAATGCTTTCTAATCACAGCCCTGATCTCACCTTCCCTTACCTGACTCTCTGCATTTGCATACATTATCTCAGGGCCTCAAATGGACTCCTCCCTCATCTTCACCTGTGGCAATCCTTCCTATTCTTCAAGGTCTGGCCCAGGTGCCACCTCCTCCATGAAGTCTTCAAGGCTAGATGTAGCTATTCTCTCTTAGAATCTCTCAAGCCAAGATTTGACATCCTATGTACTCATTCACATTTTAATTGGGATTACAGTTATTTGTCTGACCATTTTATCACCACTAAACTATGAACACCTTTAGATCATGAACTGGATAAAAAGCAGCCACTTTTATCTTTATGTTCCTAGTGCCCAGAAGAATGCTTTGCAAAAAAACCAAAAAAACAAAACTATACTTAATAGATATTTCTTGGGTTGAATTGAATTAAATCAGTGACAGATAAAATGAAGATAAGACTTATCACATAAGAAGCCTAGGGCCTTACTCTTTCTCCTTCAGTTCCCATTCAGTTGGGGAATTAATTTGAGAATATACGGTCTCCTCCAAAATGATGGGTAGATGAGCTTTACTCCTTAGTGCTCAATTTACTGAGTCAACAATGTAGTAGAAAAGGTACTGGATTAGGAATCAGAGGGCCTGGGTTCAAATCCTGTCTCGGCCACTCCCTCTTCCCCACCTGTGGTCATTTAACCTCTTTGGGTCTCGGTTTCCTCATCTGTGAAATGAGGACCATATGACCGCTAAATCTATGATCCTTTCATAAAGACTTTTTTTTTGCTAGTTGATTTTGCAATACCTTGGCAGTGGCTCTGTCAATCTGACCCAAACAAGTAGCCAGACAGAGAGGAGTCCTGGCAGCCAAGTCTAACTTGACTATGCATGTTGCTAGAACTGGCTAACTGTTGGCAAATTGGGGTCAAGTCTGAAACCAGTCATTTCTGCCTAAATCATTATGAATGAATGAAAAAGCGTTTGTTAAGCATTTACTATGTGCCAGGCACGTCTGGTACCGAAAATTAGGACTGACCCCAGGAAAAATTATAAAGTAAATGAAGTTGATCTTTTGTGCACCACCTCTATCCTTTTAGGGTGTGATCTCCTTGAAACCTGGTACCATCAGTTTATAGCTTAAGTGCCTAGAGTTCCCTGTGAGGTGCCCATGCCCAGGCCAGCTCTGAGCCGTGGTCTGTCAAGTCCAGAGCTGCCCAACTACTCCTACTCCCACACACCATGGGTAATATGTGATTCAGTTTAATTCACCTCAATTCAATGAATATTTTTAGTATCCTCTAATACCTTACATTTTCAAAACCACTTCAAAAGGTATTTTTATATACATAATCTCACTAGACAATAATTAAGTGGGATGGATATGGTAAGGAAGTCAAAGCTATTAGAAGTAGGAGCACTAGGAAAGGGAAGCCAAGAGAGCAGATTAGAGGCAACTCAGCTGAACTCTCTAAACATTTGCCTCCAATAACTTCAAAATAATGCCTCAAATCAAATTTTGGAGCAGCAGAATCAACAATAGGTCAGAGTGAGATATTTTCTGGTAGAAGTCTGTGACAGTTAGTAACTGTAATTGTGGATGTGAATGGGATGAGCTTCCCCATAAAACAGAAGCAGATAGCAGAACGCATTAGAAACCAGAATCCAACAATATGTTGTTTACAAAAGACACAGTTGAAATAGAAAGCCACACACACAGGGCTAAAATAAAGGGCTGGAGCAAAACTTAATATGTTTCAGCTAAACTAAAAAAAGGCAAGAGTTAACAACTATCATCTTAGACAGAGCAAAAGCAAAAATAGACCTAATAAAAGGGATAATCAGGGAAACTACACTTTCTTAAAGGTGCCATAGGCAATGAAGTAATATTAAAAATTTTACAGCAAATTTCTCTGATAAAGGCCTCATTTTTCAAATATATACTGGATATGGGACTGAGTCAAATTTATAAAAAAATGAAAGCCATTACCCAATTGATAAATGTCCAAAGCATATGAACAGGCAGTTTTCAGAAGAAAAAAACCAAAGCTATCTATAGTCATATGAAAAATGCTCTAAATCACTATTGATTAGAGAAACAAAAATTCAAACAACTCTGAGATACCACCTCATATCTATCAGAAATGACAAATGCTGGAGAGGATGAGGGAAAAAATAGGTCCACTAAGGAAGAGCCGGTGGAGTAGGGGACTAGTCTGACCATTCTGGAGAACAATTTGGAACTGTGCCCAAAGGGCTATATACTGTGCATACCCTTTGACCCAACAATACCACTACTAGGTCTGTATTCCAAAGAGATCAAAGAAAAAGGAAAAGAACCTATATATACAAAAATATTTATAGCAGCTCTTTTTGTGGTGGCAAAGAACTGGAAATTGAGGGGATGCTCATCAATTGGGGAATGAACAAGTTGATTGTGATGGAGTACTATTGTGCTGTGGGAAATGATGAGGAGGTAGTTGCAGAAAAACATGGAAAGATCTATATAAACTGATGTAAAGTGAAGTGAAAAGAACCAGGAGATCATGGTACACAGTACTAGCAATGTTGTAACAATGATCAACTGTGAAAGACTTGGCTACTCTGATCAATACAAAGATACAAGACAATTCCAAAAGATTCATGATGAAAAAATGCTATTCAACTCTAAAGAGAGAACTGATGAACTGAGTGCAAATTGAAGTATAATTTTTTCTCTTTTTTTCTTGCTTTTTAAAAAGTATAACTAATATGGAAATATGTTTCGCATAATTTCACTTGTATAATTGTTATCATATTGCCTTCTCAATGGGTGGAGGAAGGAGTAAGAGGGAGAGAGAGAATTTAGAACTCAAAATTAAAAAGAAAAGAATGTTAAAAATTACTTTAAAATAAAAAAGGGATAGTTCACGTTTCTGTACAAAGTGCTCTTTTCATAACCTGAACAAAAGTCCATCAAACTCCAAAATTCAGGACAATTTTCATTCCGACCATGAAAGTTTATATTTGTATATTTTTCCTTCACCAGAGGTGCAAAGTTGTAACTAAGATTTATAACTCTTCTCTCTCATTGCTCTATTGTTAGCAAAAGAAAGTTTCATGGATTGACTAACATGATGAAATTGGTTAAAGGAGAAATAGACAAAACTCCTTCAGTATTGAGTATGCTTCCCCAACTCCTGACAAAGCAAGTATGATCATCCCCATCATAGACATTAGAGGTTAAGTGGTCTACAAGGTCACTGACAGAGCTGAAACTGAAAAACAGACCTCCTGACACCAAGTCCAGGCTGTGTTTTTCTTTCCGTTTTTCTTTTTCTACAAGCCCATGCTGCCTCACACAACCACAGAGGCTGCCCAGGCCAAAAAGAAACCCATCACCTGGTGGCCAACCTTCTGGTAATGTTCTGCTCCAAATTTAGCTGAGCTGGGCCTCAGATGACAGACACCTGGTCTGCAGAGAGTTCTGTCCCCAAAGCCTTTCTTGTTTTCCAGACCTGCCAGAGTCAGTACTCAGCATAACCTTAGAAAAAGAAAGGAAAAGCCAAGGTCACCTTCATATCACAATGAGGCAGCTTGGAGTTGTACTGCAGCAGAGCATTTGCGGCCACACTCCACCCTCCCATTCTCAATGTTTTCTCTGGCTCTCCTTGGTGCTTGGAATGCTCTCCCTTGTTCTCTCTGCTTCCTGGCTTCTGTCACAACCCAGCTAAGGTCTCACCTTCTCCAGGAAGCCTTTCCCAATTCCTCTTAATTCCAGTGCCTTCCCTCTCTTGATAACTTCATACTTATCCTGTGTATAACTTTGTTCACACATAGTTGTTTACCTGTTATCTCCCTCTTTACACTGTGAGCTCCTTCCTTGAGAGCAAGAATTGTCTTTTGTCTTTCTTTGTAAGCCCAATGCTTAGAATGGTGCATAGCACACAGTAGGAGCTTGATAAATGTTTGTTGACTTACTGATATTCATTAAAACACACCCATACACACACACACACACACACACACACACACACAGAGCAATATCTACCAATAAAAATCACACTTTATGTTTTGTGACCTTGGGGAAGTCACCAATCCCTTCCCTGAACCTCAGTTTCCTCAGCTATAAAATTAAGAAGTTGGACTGGATCAGAGGTTCTTAACTTTTTTTTTTTGTATCATTAAACCCCTTTGGCATTCTGGTGAAGCTTTTTCAGAATAATGGTTTGAAATGCGTCATTTCAAAGGAAACCAATTATATTGAAATATAATCAAGATATTAAAAAAAAAACTTCACAGGCCCCAGCTTCAGAACCCCTGTACTGAATTATCTCTAAAGAAGAAAGGAAACCAGCATTTATTAAGCACCTACTATGTGCCAGGCCCTGTACTAAGTACGTCACAAATGTCTCGTTTGATCCTCATAACAACCCTGGGAAATTGGTGCTATTATTTTCCCCATTTTGCAATTGAGGAAACTGAGGCAAACAGAGGTTAAGTGACTTGGCGAGGGTCACACAGCTGGTAACTGTCTGAGGTCACATTTGAACTCAGGTCTTGCTGATTCCAGGGGAGGGAAGGGAAGAGAAGGAATAACCATTTATTAAGCACCTATTATATGCCAGGCACTGTGCTAAGCACTTTACAACTATTATCTCATTTCATCCGCACAACCACCTTAGAAAGTAGATGCTATTATTTTACAATTGAGAACACCAAGGCTGACAAAGGTCAAATTTGAACTCAGGTCTTTCTAACTCCAGGCCCAGTGATCTGTACCATGGAGCTGCCTCTAAGAACACTCCCTTAGTCCACGATCCTAATTTGACCTCTAATTCTCCTTCTAGGACCTAGCACCAGCTTCAGTCCACAACAATCCCAACGTCATTTAAATCCTTAAAGCGTATTGGGCTTCCAGGATGGGATTGGTATGTTGAAATGAACCCAATAGCGGAGTCAGAGCCCAGGGGCATATAGGTGGATTCTCAAGCACCTGGGTACTTCGGGTGACATGCTACATTCTCTGCTTGCTACCCTCGGAGCCCAAGACAGGCACCAGACTGTGTGACATAAGGGCCAGTCACCTCAGCTGCAGGAAATCAGGTCAGTGGCTCTAGGTTAACGAGGGAGTGGAATGAGGCTCTGCCAGTCACAGTTGCCCCAGGGCTGCTGGAGGGCAGCCCTAATCTCCTAACCTCCTTCCCTCCCTTGGTGGGAAGAGACAGATCTTGTCTCATCCGAGGACGGGCTGAGAGGCTACCCTTCATTCTTTGCCCCTGCCCACCTACTAAAGGATTCCCCTGGCTGGTAGAGGTGACTTTGAACACTGGTCCTTTTACCCTCACTCCCAACCAGAAAACAAGGAAGTATCTGAACACCTTTAACATATAAAGGTGCTACTCTTCATCATACCTTTCTTCCTCTACTTCCTTTTCCCAATATTCCTTCCTTCTTTCTCTCTCATCTTCCTTTCTTCTTATCTTCCATCCTCTTCCCTTCTTCATATCTTTTTTCATTTTTCTTCACCCTTGTTAATGCTTCTTCCTTCTCCTCATCCCTCTTTCTGCATTTCTTTTGTCACCCTCTATGTTCTCTTTCTTCCCGTGCTTGTCTTCTTTTCTCCTATTTAAATCTCCACTTTATTCCTCATTAGTTTCCTCTGTTCCCACTTCATTACCATCTTAACTCTTTATGCTCTCCTTTCTTCTTTCTGTCTTTTTCTTCCTATATTTCATCCCTCCTTTATTTCCCTTTTCTTAACCTTCCTTTTTTCCTTCCTGCTCCCGTTTTCTCTGCTGCTCTCTCCTCAATTTTCTCATCTCACCCCTACTGTCCCTCTTCCTCTTGTTTCTTCCATGACTCTTTTAATATTCTTCTATGCTCTCTTTTCCATCCATCCCTATCATTACCAATAAGTGTGAAGGACCTTCCAGCCCACACTTTCTATTAAACTGACCAAATGAGAGGGCTGGGGACAGTAGAAAGAGCACTGACTCTGGAATCAGAGGCTCTGACTTCAAATCCCAGCTCTGATATGGATGACTTGTGTGACATTGAGCAAGCCACTTAATCTCTCTAGGCTTCAGTTTCCCCATTTATAAAATGCGGGGGTTGCATGAGATGACCTCTGAGGTCCCTTCCAACTTAACATCTATAACAGCATACCAAGACTTAATGCTGATCTACCCTGTCAGTTTTCAATCTGAACCTGTTGTCCACAGCGATTGTCTGGGCAACCAAAGTAAATCAACAAGAGTAGAAAGTATCCAACCAAGAGCCCAACATCTGAGCATAGTCTGTGTTTTGAGACACACTGCATCCAGATCTTTCCTGAGTAAATTGACCGGACACAAAAGAGTGATAGACATATGGAACAGGAAGACAGACTGGGCTCAAGAAGGAAGCCTTCAGAGCTTTTTATCTTGTAGAAAGGTCTACAAATGCACATCTTCTTTCTCCCCCTTTTACACCGATGAGTATTTTCAGAGGGGGCCGTCCCTGCCTTAAACCAGAGTAATTCTAATGTGGGGAATCTTAAGGACAATGGAAGAATGGCAGAGGAGAGATACTTTTGGAGAGGCAGACCTGAAGTTTTCTTTCTTTACTTTCCTTTTCCTTTTGTCTTTTTACCACAACTAGGGAAGGATAGTTGAGTTGGGGGTGCAGGAAGGCAGCAGCTGCTGTCAATATCCCTAATAAGGATATCAGCCTCTTTCCTATTCTGAGGCACCATTGTTTATGGCAGTAGATATAATAAGAGAGAGCCTTGGTCTGTAAGTTTCTGTTCCTAAAGTATCCTGTGTACTGTGAACAACCATTTGATTGTTTTGGAAGGGGGAAGGTCAAGAGATCAAGGTAAGATCTTTTGCAGTATGACTCTGGGAAATGTGGTGCCCTAATCTTGCATGTTGAGGTGTTGTGTATCCTCTAGAGAAGTATTGTGCATTGGGTTGTGTTGCAAGCAGCCTTCAGGCTTGGGCTGTCTCATAAGGTCATCAACAGCTGAACAACACGGTTTCAGTTACAATTAAATGAGAAGGTTGGACGAGATAATCTCTCTGTCATTCAATGCCCTTCTGGGTCCTTCTCTTTTCTCTAGGGACCTGGCTGTCCCTAGCAAATGCATGATCCTGACAGTGGTACCTCTCACATCATAATATATAGGTGACCTTCTTCCAATATAATACACACTAGTTCCCATAATTTAACCCCTTCACTGGCCATAAACATGCTGCCTCATGCTACTCTCCAAAAAATATTGGGGGCTCATATAGCCTGGGTTCAGTCCTAGGGGCTGACTGCTCCCCATGAGGATTAGGATTATTTCTTTCTTATATTCATTGCCCCCATATAAAGTTACTGTAGGAAGTGTTTTAAATATAGTGGTATTTGGCTCATGAATTAATGAATGAAAAAAGCGCCCAAAAATCAAGTCAGCAAGCATTTATTAAGTGCTTACTATGTGCCAGGCACTGTACTAAGTACTAATGATATGACAAAAATAGTCCCTGCCTTCAAGGAGCTCACATTCTAATGGGAAAAACAACATGCAAACTATTACATACATACAAGATATATAGAGAGTAAACTGGAGATAATCTCAAAGGCAAGACAATATAGAGTTGGGGGAATCAAGAAAGGTGTCTTGCAGAATGTGGGATTTGAAGGAATACAGGAAATTCAAGGCAGCCAGAAGGTAGAAATGGGGAGCTAGAGCATTCTGGGCATGGGTGATCAGCCAACAAAAACGAACAGAGTAGGGAGATGGAGTGTTTTGTTTAGGAAACAGCAAGGAGGCCAATGTCATTGAGTCATAGGGTATGTGGAAGGAAGTAGAGTGTAAGAAGACTGGAAAGAGAGTAAAGGGCCCACTGTGAAGGGCTTTAAATAAATGCCAAATAGGGCATTTTCTATTTGATCCTGAAGTAATAGGGAGCCAGGGAGCCACTGGAGCATAGTGAGTAGGGGTGAGAGAAGATGACCCATTCAGAACAGCACCTGAGGGAGCTCACTCTGGCAGCAGAGTGGAGAATGGACTGGAATGAGAAGAGCCTTGAGGAAACGAGACTAACCATCAGCTTATTGCAATTGTCCAGGTATGAGATAATAAAGGCTAAAAAAAACCAAACCTACCATATGCTTACTGCATGCCAAGCACCACGCTAAACACTAGGGACACAAATAAAAAGAGAGAGATTCTCTGACCTCAAGAAACTTAAAGGGATACAACTCTTATGGGGGAGTAGTGGCCAGGGAAGCATGAAGTCACAGGGATGGTCAATCATAGGACATTTAATTGACATTCCTCTTCCAGAAATGATGAGATTGTTGACCTGATCATTGTTCCTAGAGTAAGGGGTAGAAAGAAGGAGATGTAGGATGGGCCATGGTAGGAAAGTGGTGATAAAGTACGGGTGAGTGGCTGGGGTTGGCTGGAGGAAGTGAGCCTTTACCAGTCAACACCCGATCTCTAAGTTTCCCCTAATTTGGGGAACTCCCACGTGGGCATTCAAAGTAACAAGATATATAGATAGAACAGCCTTTATTTAACCACACAGAATATGCAAAATATACAAAGGACTCACAGAAGTCCATAAACAGATACAGAAATGTGTGAAACACTCAAATTGCCCATCAGCTCTCCTTGGAAAGGAACTAAACTTGGGGTTGCCATTGGGGCAACTCTTTCACATTCTGGTAGTTCCCTAACCCTCCCACAGGATCCTATACAGAATTTTCCAGACATATAATGTGACCTTGTGGTTTGGATTCCTCCCAGAAGGCAAACACTCTAGGAGCTGGTTAGTTAGCAACAACTGTAGGGAAGGAAAGAAGGAAGGAAGGAAGGAAGGAGGGAAGGAAAAAGGGAAGGAAGGAAGGATAGAAAGAAGGAAGGAAAGGACAGATGAAAGAATAGAGGAAAGGAGTGAGAGAGGGAAAGAAGGAAGGAAGGAGGGAGAGAAGGAAGGAAGAAGAGGAGGGAAGAAAGTAGGGAGAGAGGGAAGGAAAGAAAGAGGGAAAGAAGGAAGGAGGGAGGGGAGAGAAAAAGGGAGGGAGAAGAGAAGGAAATCAAGAAGGAAGAAAAGAGGGAAGGGAGGAAAGAGGGAAGGAAGGAAGAAAGGAAGCATTTGTTAAGCATTTCCTGTGTGCAAAGCACTGTTCTAAGTGCTGGGGATACAAATAGAAAAGTAAGGCTCTCAGAGAACTTGTATTCTAATAGGGGTAAATAACAAAAAAGGAGGCTTTCAGATGTAAGTCAGATGGAAAAAGTTCAATGGCAAAGCAGATGGCAATTTCCCTTCTTTAATGTCATTTCCACTAATAAATCATATCAGTTTCTGATATTGAACCCTTCGGCAGCACCACAAGTTCTTGGCTGTAATATCTTTCTTTTTTTCAGTAAATTTATTGTAAATTCATTTTTATTCTGCAAATAACTCAATGGCTTTGCTCTCCAAGTTGGGTGTAACATCAGGAAATCCCCCCACCCCAGAAGGCTTAATCTCTGAACTCTCAAACTTGGGGTCACCCATGAGGCAATTCCCATGGCTGGTATACTTCCTCCTAGGCTAAGTGGACAAGCACACGTCTAATTCTGCTGGAAATTTCTCAGGGCCCTGGATCCTATTTTCTCTTGTTCTGGGAAAACCCTCTCAGGCTCTCTCTTCTTGGGCTGCATGTAAACACGTGTAATTCTCCTACACTTCTTTCATACTCCTATACACATTTCCAGTTGGGGGTGGTCTAGGGAAAGACTGTGCCTGGCTGTCCTTTCCCAGAACCACATTGCTACATTTTGGTCTATTTTGGGAATGGGAAGGCAAAAAAAAAAAGAAGGTCTAAAAGAGATGGAGCTGATCTGTTACTTCACTTTTATAGATCACAGAGAGGGAGGGAGAACTCCTTAGGAATCCTTCTGAGTCCCGGTCAATCATCTTGGATGTGTTACTAATCCCTAGTAACCAATCATCTGTTCTGCGTCCTCTCAGCAAGGAACCAGTGGGTATTCTCAAACTCTCCCTTTGGAAGGATGCCTTAGAGTCTTCCAAACAATGGCTTATATGTTATAACCTCATAAAGTCGATTGAGGGACTCATCAAATTAATCAGGGAGTCCCCCTGCTCAACCCTCTGGAGTCCTGGAAGGCTCTTCTCTCAGGGAACATATGTATTTAGGAAAAGGGAGTAAGATGTTCTGGAAATTGAAAAAGACTGCAGCCACAGCCCTTTGTCTATCATCTTTTCTAGAAATCTTTACCTCCTACTGCCTTCCCCCAAAAATCCCAAATTATGTGGTATAATGAAAAATGTACTACCAATCACTCCTCTACCATTAATTGGCTAATGATGGTAAGTATTTAACCTCCCTGAACTTCAGTTTCCTCACCTATAAAATGAATATGGTAATAATAAGATAATACCTATCCAACCTCACAGTATTGGTATGAGGACTTATTGAAAAAAGAAATATGAAAACTCATTGCAAAGCATAAAGTGCATTTAACTATAAGTAGGAATCACAGACTCCCAGAATTGGAAGGAACCTTCTGGGACATCTGATTGAACATCCCAAATAGGCTGGGAATTTCCCTCTATAATACCTCTAACTTTATGCTCATTCTTCCTCTCCTTGGACACTTCTCTGGGGCCGAGGAAATCCTTCAATGGAGACCCTACAACCTTATGTGTACTATCTGAACTGTTACTAAAAAACAGGTTCCAGAAGAAAGGATTATAGGACATTTGGGAACATTTAGCCCAACCTCCACATTTTACATGTGAGGAAATTAAGGCCTAGGGAAGTGAAAATGGCTTGTGTAAGGTCATATAGGAAATAACAGAGCCAGAATTGGACCCATCCCTTTTTTTATCAACAGCCTGGATAAAGCCATAGATGACGTGTTCATCAAATTTGTAGATGACACAAAGCTAACACAGTGGGTATCTTGACCTGCTAGAACAGTGGACTGAATCTAATAAGATGAAATTCAATAGGGACAAATGTAAAGTCTTGCACCTGGGTACAAAAAATCAACTTCACACATATAAGATGTGATTTAGGCACGGAGAGACTAGTTCTGAAAAACATCTAAGTAGGGGTTTTTAATGGACTTGCAAGCTCAATATGAGTCAGCAGTGTGATTTTGCAGGCAAAAAAGCTGATATGATTTTGGGGCTGCATTAATGGGGGCATGCATGGCTTCCAAGATTAGTGAGGTGGTACTGTACTCTAGCCAAATCTGACCTCATCTAGGGTACTGTGTTCAGTTCAGGGCACATGGCTTAAGAGCAACATTGAAAAACTGGCAAATGTCTCCAGAAGGCCAATAAGGATGCTGAAGAGCCTTAAGACCATGTCATATGAGGATAGTTTAGCCTGGAGAAGAAAAAGATTACATACAACATAAAGCATACAACAACCGAGTGAAAGTACATGTAATGCTGCTATATGGAAGAAGGATTAGATTTGCTTTGCTGGCCCCAGTAGACAGAATCAGAAACAATCAGCCCAAGTTTCAGAGTCAAATTTAGGCTTGATAAAAAGAAGAACTTCCTAACGACTTGAATCTATTCAAAAACTAAAATAAGTTGCCTGCAGAGGGAGTGGGTTCTCTTCCCTTGGAAATCTTCAAGCTGTGCCTAGATGTCACTTGAGTAGTATAGTGGTTATTCCTTTTGTATGTGAGTCAGATTAGATGATCACTGAGGTCCCTTCCAATCTCAAATTCTGTGTTTCCATCTTCATGTGACCCAGAGCCTCTGATTCCTAACCCAGTGTTCTTTCTACTACATTTTGGTGCCTTCCCACTATCACTGAGAGAGGCCGGAGCTTTCCCAACTTCCAAGATTTCCTGAAAGCAAAAGATGATGGGGACTTTGTCTAAATTCCGACAGTAGGTAGCAAAACTCGCCCTGAGTTGTGGGAGGTCTTTTCTGCTACAGATTAGTTCACAAGGACAGCCAGCTCATTTGGACCACAGACTGAGGCAGTAGATGCCTTAAGATTTCCAGTCTACTTGGCAGATCTTGGCAGTAAAATAAGGGCTTGGATCAGAAAGCATGGGTATACAACAGAAACAGTTCCTGAATAATTTTGTATTATGTATTAGTTATGAGCGTTGGAAAAAATTAATATTGATACAAATCTGTCTCCTTGTAACAATATAATTTTTAGTGCTTTATTGTAGAATAGTCAGTACCATGGCCTAAGTAAGGTAGGGGAGCACCAGAGGTTTGTAAGTCGTTAGCACTATGGCATAAAGATACTAGATAATTGGTCGCTCAGACTTTTTTTTATTGTCCACAGTTATGTTGTAGAGTGGGGATGTGCTCCTTCCAAAGGAAAATAATTCTAAATTCAGTGTTTACAGCAGAAAAAGGACCATTGAGTAGAGTGTTGGCATGGTTAGAAACAATTGCATTGGTCAGGGTCTCACTCGGATAGGGTGATTTGGGGATGGTAAACATGGCATCCATAGGAATAGTTTTCAGACTGCAATGACTTGGGGAAAACCATCTCTGCTTTGAATAACATGCAGGTTCTTGCACTATCCATAAACCTGGCTCATAAAGACAAGACTCCACTGTAATAGGTAGACCTGGAGTCAAGGTGACCTAAGGAGAAAAGCTTGGGGACAGCTTCTACCCAAGGAGACAAAGCAGCAAGAAAAGAATATACAAGCCTATTCCTCTTGGTAAGACCCTGAAAGTACAAACGGGATGTAGAACATAATCGAAATGGTCATTATTACAAATCAGCCCCTTAAGAGAAGGGCAACAAGGGATAGTCATAGGAAGGAGAATGGTGGGCATAGAATACTGAATTACATAATGCAGCCTCTTAGACAACATAGTAGAACATGGAAGGAGTGCTAGATTTGAAGACCGAGAATGTGAATTCAGATCCCGGCTCTCTCACCTACTAGCTATGTGACCTCAGGCAAGGCACTTAACCTTCTTAAGCTTCAGCTTCCTTATCTCTAAAATATAGTTGGACTGGATGACCTCTGAGGTCACTTTCAGCTCTAAATCTAGGCGCCTGTGAGACGATGAGTTGTGTGGAGTATGGAAAGTAGCCAGGCAATCAGCAAAAGAAGTTGTAAGGCCACGCTCGTAAATGTTTAATAACTGGCTCTCCCAAGAAAAAATGTGCTCCTGACATTTTTAAGTCTAATTTGCATTTTCACCATCCCTTTCTTGAGTCTAAACAATTGACAGAATAATAAATAAATCAAGCCCTGATTTGTGAGCATTTGTTCATCTCTGGAGTATAAATGCTTCCACTGAAAGTCTAACAATGGAGCCTCTAGAGCTTCGCAGCTAGGCGGCGCAGTGGATAGAGAACTGGGCATGGAATCCGGAAGCCTCATCTTCCTAAATTCAAATCTAGCCGTGTATACTTACTAGCTGTGTGACCCAGGGCAAATCACTTAGCCCTGTTTGCCTCAGTTCCTCATCTGTAAAATGAGCTGGAGAAGGAAATGGCAAACCAATTCAGTATCTTTGTCAAGAAAACCCCAAATGGGGTCCCAAAGAGTTGGACACAATTAATCGACTAAACTACAGCAACCTCTAGAGCCAGCCAGTTGTAAACTGTGCCCATGTAACAGGGAAAGGGAATCAAGGAAGTAACTCCATGACCTTGCTGGCATGAGCCAATTCCCCCCAAGCCTGTTGTTAATAAGCCAAATCACATATTCCTTCCCAGAGATGGGAAGGAAGGAAGATGAGTTAGAAGGAAGCATGATGTCAGTGGTCTTATTATAAAAGCAGTCAGCACCATAGTCAAATAGAGGCGAGATCTGTTGGTTGAGTCAGCACTAAAATAAGAGACAGAGAGCCAAGCAGCGCATAGCTGATCTGTGTTGTGTTGCCATCTTGAGGGCAGTGGGATATTCAAGGAAAATAAAGGGCAGTTACTAGTGCTCAAAGATTTAAGTAGGCATCCTGACTTTCATGTCTTTAAGAGTAAACCTGGATGATCCTCTCGGTCTTGAGCTGGGACCTGTCTCATCCCAGCTTCCTAAGGAAAGAGATAGGCGTGTCTTTTCCCCACTCCACTTGGGAAGGACTGTGTATTTGTGTGCCTCTTCCCTCAATGTCTCATGTGGCCAACGTTGGTATTGTCCCCAAGTGTCAAGGCCTGAGCTTTCAAAGAAAGCTTCAGGTGTATTTCTGATATGGCTACCTGTCCAGAGACTCCACGCCATCACCCTAAGGACACATTTGAGAGCTCAGACCTAACACTAGTGATTCTTCTACGTGATGGGTCTTCAAGTGCTTTGTCAATAATCAGGTCTCCCATAGGTTTTGCTTTCTAGTACCTTTAACCTTCCTTATGTGACATGGTTTATTCACTGGGGTGTAGTGGAAAGAGAACTGGGAGTAAAAGAAAATGAACACTCAATTTAAAAGTTGTGGGTCTTATAGTAATTAGCTATGTATCTTTGAGATTATGGGATTGTAGATTTAGAGGGAGAAGGGTCATTAAGAATCAGGTAGGCCAATCCCTCCGTTTAACAGATGAAACTAAGGCTCAAAAAGGTTAAGGGATTTTTGTGTGGTCACGCAAGTACTAAGTAGAAGATGTGAGATTTGAATCTGATTCCTCTCACTCCAAATCTGACACTAGAATCATGCCCTGATGCCTCCAAACACCAATTGCCCAAACCCAGGATCAAACCAGGTTGGCAGACTAATGCTCTCCCAGCTGAGCTATTTCAATTACTTCATGAGCTGATTTGGTGTTATTTAGCATGTTTCCTGGCTGAGGATTCTGGTTATGGTTTCCAACAAGGTTTTTGCTCTAGTGTTTGAGGAGAAAGAGAGTGGTTTCTCCTATTTTCCTCCAGGTGGAATAGTGATGTTTTTCAAGCATCCCCAAAACTGCCCCCTGGTGACTTATATGTGGTTTATCAGCAAGAAAGGCTTGCCAACCACTTAGGCAGAGACACCTCCTCATTCCATTTTGCACCAACACTTCCATTTTGTGGAAGTAACAAAACAAGGTAGGTGGGTTCCTTGGCCATGGGCTTTCCTAAAATGTCAAATTCACAAAAATTACCTCCTTGAATTTACTCCCAGAAGCTTAGGTTGTGGGAAAGAAGGTTCTCAGTAATAACTGCCCAGCCCTTTATATCAATTTAACTGTTCTTTGTTGTGCAGCCTGGTGTCCTAACTTTGATTATACAGTGTCGGCTCCCCCTGCTGGCTATTATAACATTTGTTCTCTTTTCTCTTTCCTTTTTCTCCCTCTATTTGCTCTCTTTTCCCTACTTTCCATTCTCTCCATTCTAATCTCTTCTTTCCTTCTCCCCTCCTTTCTTTCTCACCTTCTGTCTTCATTTTTCTCCCCTCATTTCTTTCTTACCTTCCCTCTGTCTTCTTTCTTACCTTCTCTCTTTCTTTCTCTCCTCTTCTTCCTTTTCTTTCCTATTTTTCTTACCTTCCCTCTTCCTTTTTCTTCTTTTTCTCCTCATTTCTTTCTTACCTTCCCTCTGCCTCCTTTCTTCCCTTCCTTTTTTCTCTCTCTCCTCATCTGCCTTTCCTTTCTTTTTTACCTTCCCTCTTTCTCTTTTCTCCTACCTCCAATTAAAGACTAGAGGCAAAATTCCTTGACTATGAATCTTTACATTATAGCTCCCCCAACCCCCCCAACCTCTGCCCAAATTGAAATGGGATTTCTTGTGGTGCAACAAAACATTAATCCTAATGTTCTCCTTTCCCCCAAAGAAACTCTGCTTTAATATATGAGAAAATTCCAGTCAGTGAATTACTCATCTAAGAATCTGGGATTCAAATTTGTTTTTGTGCTCCTAAAATGGGAAGTTTTGAAAATTAAATGATCGAAGTTTGTCACCAGAAGGTCAAGTTAATTATGCAATAGAGATTGCCATCTTATCATGGATGGATTCTTTCCCAGGCCACCTTTGAATCTGTTGATTAAAAAAAAAAAAATCAATCCAGAAAAACTCACACTCGTGTTAGAAACCAACAGATATTCCAGACTGTGGGGTTTCCTGGGAGGCCTGAATTCTCAGAAAGAGAATTGCTGACACTTCCCACATCCAAATATGCCCCCAATTAAAAGAGTTACTCCACAGGGAAAGAGAATTCCTGGCTCAGAAACCTGACTTTGGAGGCTGGACTGTCAGGAATTCAATGAAATGGGATCCTTGGTGGGCATGAGATTGCTACAAGGTTTTGTGTTTGTGTGTGTGTGTTTGTGTGTTTGCACATGTGAATACACAGGGAGTCACATGTGATAAAAGTAGAGCCCAGACCCTAGCAGACACAACTGCCTTCAGCTGTCTCCCAGCTGCCAAATCCACTGTGAGTCTGAGGGAGCCGTCTGTTGACCTGGTGAAGAAAGCAGAGCCTCCAGTTAATTCCCAGATGCTCCTGCCTGCTGTTGAAGCCCAAAAAGGCAAAGAAAATACTTATGCACGATAATTTGAAGCTGGGAAGGTAAGAACCTTTGCCCTTGAGGCCCAGGTAAAAATACAACAGATGCTGCAGCCTCTGCCAAAATGAATTTTTACATAAGTAAAAAATGATAGCAGGAACATTAATGAAGTAAACACACTCCCCTTCCCTCCCTCTGCCACAACCTTCATGGAGGAAAACATCTGGAAAATAACATTAGCAGAAAAAAAATTCTATTGGAGGCTGGGGAAAACTTTCTGCATATAAACTACCAGGACAAATCTCTCCATAGTTGTTGCAGATGATGAAGACTGGATTTCATTCCCCCTTTGGATTAGGAATTGATATTCCTGGCTTGTCACTATAATAGCCTTTGCCCTCTATATCCAAGGAGGCTCCAGGAAATGCTTAGAAAGTCTCTTCAGAAAGGACTAATGTCAGCTATTCCTGGCATAAAGTCTAGAGTTACTCACAATGGGTATAAATGGGGTGGTGGGAAGGGCAGTTACTGTAGGTACAGCTTCAAAGGATGGATGGGGAGGTTTGAGGACAGGGTGAGAGGTCCATGATAATGTCCACAGCCACACCTACTCTCCTATAAAGCAGGTCTCCAGGGGAATCCTTGGTACTACTAACAAGAACTACAAAGATCTGAAGATTTTTTTCCCCTAGAACAGGGAATTTTGCAGTAATCTGCAGTGGGTATTTGATGTCTGTCTTCCTGCCACTGCCATTTAAGGATGTTCTGTACTCTTAAGTGTGGGTTGAAATCCCTGCTAGAAGAGAAGAACACATTAACACTCCCTAGGTTCTCAGACAGAATAGAAATGTTTCTTTCCAAAGTGGAAGATCATAGCAGCAGAGTCTTTGTTCTCACTCTACCAACTACAACTGTCTTTGGTGGGCCAGGACCCCAGAAAGTGACTGACTATTTACCTAAGTATTCCAGTGGTAACTCTGAGGGAACTGGGGTCATTCCTAGTACTATCTCCTATGAGCCCCCACTGGTCTCTTCTCTTCTCTGATTATCAGTTGATATCAATTAGCCAGCTAAAGTTAAATTAGCTCTTAGTTAGAGGTATTATTTACTAAGATGGCATGGTAAGGACAGTTGGTACAAAACATTTCCCCCACACATACACCAAAACCTGGGAAAGACTCTCCCATAAATACATACAAAGTCCAGGAGAAAATGTGATTAAGCTTAGAAATCACAAATAACTAACATGTAAACTCACAGCTCCTGAATTTTGAAAGTCCTTTCCTCCCTTTGTGGAGACTTCCTGAAGTTTCCCTTAGGTACAGCTTTCTACTGGGCTCCTTGTAGGGTTGTAAAAACCATTCCTTAGTGCATCTGTTTTGTCTTTGGGTCACTGATGCTCACAAGACACAGCTAGGACAAGATGTAAAGTCCAAATCTTCTGATCTTTTAAAGTTAACATGGTTATCCTCTAGTAAGGGGAGAAGAGGGTAGACAGAGGTTCTAGACTCACTTTCTTTTTCTTTTTTTTTTTTTTTAGGCAATTGGGGTTAAGTGACTTGCCCAGGGTTACACAGCTAGTGTCAAATGTCTGGTGTGAGGCCGGATTTGAACTCAGGTCCTCCTGACTCCAGGGCTGTCTCTATCCACTGCACCACCTAGCTGCCCCTAGACTCATTTTCCCAACTCCTCAACTACCACTGGTAAGCTGGATCCCCCAGAGGTGACTGAGTACTGTTCCTCCCCAAGATCCCCTGAGGGGTGGTTTGCTCGTTTTGGTTCTATTGCTCACAAGCCTTCATTAAGTGTATTCCCCCCAATAGCAATGGATCAGTTGATATTTCCTTAATATCAATGAACCAATTAACATCAATTAGCTTTTACAAAGGGAAATTTACTCAAAAACGATGGCAAGAAACAAAGTACAGCATTTCCTCCCCTTCCCTCTTAGTCTAGGACATACTCTCCTATAAGTGCATATAGAGTCCAAGGGAAAATGAGGATCAAAGAATCATAACTGGAAGTGACCTCAGAGGACATCTATTCCAATCACTTCATTCTCCAAATGAGAAAACTGAGGGTTCAAAGAGGTTAAGTGATCCAAGGTCACAGAGTTGGCAAACTGAAGACAGGTCAAACTCAGCTGAGCCAAATTCGGTACCTCTGACTCCAAATTTAATTCTCTGACTTGGATAAGGGTATAGTTTGCCTGTTAAATTTACAGATGATCCAAAATGCGGGAGGAGAGCTAAAATGATGGAGCTACGATCAAACAAAGTTTTAATAGGCTGGAATCGAATAAGATGAAATTTAATAGAGATAAGGGTAAATGCTTATACTTAGGTTCAGAAAGTCAACTTTATAAGCATTAAGGTGGTGGAAAACAGAACAGCTGAACAAAAGTTCATTAAGATGGATGGAGGGAGGAAGGAGAGAGAGAGACGGAGAGAGAGAGACAGAGAGAGACAGAGACAGAGAGAGAGACAGAGAGAGACAGAGAGATCCAAGCTCAATATGACTGTAGTGTGATTTGGTCATCAAAAAAGATAGTGCTATATTAGTCTGCATTAAGAAAGGCACAATATCTAGGAATAAGGAGGTGATAGCCATCTTCCATTCTGCCTTCCCATCTGCCGAGTCATATTTAGTTCTGGTTGTTCCTTTTTAGGAAGGATAATTGATAAACAGGAGAATGTCCAGAGGAAAACAAAGAGGGTGTCGACGGACCTTGAGATCATGAAGATCAGCTGAAGAAACTGGGAAAATTCAACCTAGAGAAGAGAAAGCATGATAGCCAACTTCAAGTGTTTGAGTGATGAAAGACACATTAAATGTGTCTTGCTTGACCCATGAGGCAGAACTGGGGGCAGTAGGTGGACACTGCAGAGAGATATAATGGGGCTTGATAAAAAGAAAAACTGCCCAACAATTAGAGCTCAGGAAGAAACCCTCAGGAAGCAGAGGGTTTCTTTTGCTAGAAGCCTTCCCAAGAAGGCTGGATGACCACTTTGGGACCATATTGTAGAAAAGATTTCTGTTCAGGAATGAATTGGACTAGATGGCCAATGAGCTGCCCTTTAATTCTGAAATTCTGAGAGTCAACCTCAATTGTACTCCTTAGGAGATTTGGATAGATGTCCATACCAGAAGTTGGGGTCCACAGATCCCTTGGGGTCATTTCAGGGCTTCCATGAACTTGGACAGAAGAAAAATGATATCTCAATATTAGCTAACCTCTAACTAAAATTAAGCATTTCCTTCAATTATCTCCAAACATTATTCTGAGAAGGGCTCCACAGGCATCATCAGTTTGCCAAAGGGGTCCATGACACAAAAAACGTTTAAGAAGCCTAGCACTAGACTAGAGAATGGAGTGCTCTTGTTTAGGAAGGGTAGATGTCTTGGGCTTCTGGAAGGTCTTGGCTGGCTTACAGGGGAACCTGGAAACCTGTAATGAGATGGGAGGGCATCAGAGACAAACTTGGTTTGCCTTGTCAGGAATCACTGCTCAACAATGGTTACAACATATTAGTGTGCAAATAGGTCAGGATGCCCCTACTTACATGTGGCAAGGAGAATCTAGCAGAAATTCCCTTGCATAATCTCCTCACCTGCCAGGAGATGAGATTCTCCCAGCCTGAGAAGCACCTGGTAAAATCTGACCTCATCACATGGATGCTTAATTGATAATTTCTACCTAATGCTTGCCTATGTGGGATTGCAAAGCTCCTTGCAGTCATGCTCCAGAGTGAGACCAAGAGTAGTATCTTCTATAACTGAGAAATCCCCTATGGTGCCACCTGAAACTTCTTGAGTTGAAAGTCCTCTGACTTCAGAAATACCAAAGCCAGAGGGTCTGACCCCTCCACTCAGAGAGGGGGCCAAAGGCATTGGATTAGTCTTGCAGAGTCAAAGGTTTGGTTCCTAGAGGTGCTGAACAGAAGGACTGTAGGCAGAGGGGTGGGGAGGGGCCCTATATTGTAGATCCTAGAATGTAGAGATAGAAGGTACTTTGAGAATCATTTAGTTCAACCCCATCATTTTATAGATGAGGAAACCGAGGCCCAGAGAGATGAATTGACTTAACCAAGGTCACAAAGAAAGATGATCTGGTATCACATCCTCTGATTCCAAATCCATTGTTCTTTCTACCACGTGATGCTACCACGTGCATTGGTACCAAGAGATCACATAACTGGAAAAACAGGGAAAGAGATATGGTCCAGTGTCGGGTTGAAGGTTCCAAAACTGGGAGAAAGAAAAAAATGTTGAGTCTCACAAAGACTCTGAGGTAACTTGCCGGGGCAAAGTGTTGTGGTCCATCTTGCCTTCTAGTATCTCCTGGCTCAGCTACTTATTAGCTGTTTGACCTTGAGCAAGTCGTTTCTGTAATCTAGACCTATTTCTTCATTTGTAAGTCAGTCAATCAAGCAAGCAAGCATTTATTAGGCATCTACAATGTGGCAGCCACTGTGCTAAGCTCCGTAAAATATAAAGACAAAATCAAAATAATCCCTTCCCTTAAAGAAGGAGGAGGGGCAGGGAAGAGAACAAGTTTTTATTAAATGCCTACAATGTGCCAGGCATGGTGCTAAGTGCTTTACAAGTATTATCTTATTTGATCCTCCCTGAGAGGTAGGTGCTATTATTATGCCCATTTTACAGTTTAGAAAACTAAGATAAACAGAGGTTAAATGATTTGTCCAGGGTCACTTAGCTAGTAAGTGTCTGAGGCTATTTGAACTGGGGTCTTCCTGATTCCAGACTCAAGGAACTTAAATTCTAATGAGGAAGATAATATAGATTTTGTTTATATGTATGTATGTGTATATATATATACATATATACATATGTGTATGTGTATACAAAACACATATAAAGCAAATCCTAGGTAACCTTGGAGATGAAGGCACTGGATAATCTCTATGGCAGCTAGGTGATGCAGTGAATAGAGCACTGGACTCAGAGTGATCTGAATTCAAATCCAGCTTCAGACATTTACTATGTGGCCACAAAACACTATCCTCTATTTGCCTCAATGTTTTCCTCTATAAAATGGGGATAACAATAATGCCTCCCTCCCAGGGTTGCTGTGAGGATCAAACGAGATAATATTTGTAAAGTGTTTTATTTTATCTAACACTCGATAGTGCTGTAGAAATGCTAGCAGTTGCAGCTTCACAAATCCATGATTTTGAATTAGGTTTGGCTGGACAGTCCCTTGCCAACACTGACTTAGGAAGAAAAATGCAGAAGTGAAAATAAACTGAAGAATTTAAAAGTGGGGCTAGTCTCTTTCCTAAGCAGAAGCACTGTACTTCCTCATTCTAGATCCCAAGGTTAGCTTTGCACCCCAGGAGGTGTCAAAGAAGGGCACTAATATAGCACTTTGAATTTTCAAAGTGCTCTTCTCCAAATATTCCTGTAAGGTGGGATTCTGCATTTTACAGGTGAGGAAACTGAGGTTCTTTAGGGTCATATGACTTACCCTTGGATGTTTGGGTATCAAAGGTCTGGTTCATAACACCCAGGCAGTAGACAAGCATTACACCTGACTGCCAAGGTGAGTAGCATGAGCAGCCCCTTCTGTCTCAGAGACGAGCAACAGAAGTGAGTTACTGTACTCTCTAAATAATGGAAATAATACGACAGTCATACTGTATGTCCTTGCTGAGGTTGTTCAGTCATTTCAGTCATGTCCAACTCTCCATGACCCCATTTGGGCTTTCGTGGCAGAGATACTGAAGTGCTTTGCCATTTCCTTCTCCAGCTCATTTTCCAGATGAGGAAACTGAGGCAAACAGGGTTAAGTGACTTGCCCAGAGTCAAACAGCTAGGAAGTGTCTGAGGTTGGATTTGAACTCACAAAGATGAGTCTTGCTGATTCCAAGCCTACTCCTGATAGAGAGGAGGCAGTTTGAGGTTCTCTCATAGATTCTTGTTTCAGTTTTCCAGGGGAGATATCTCCTGAGTATTTAGTCACATGTCTACACAAAGCAGCACACAAGTCAGCATGGACAACCTATCTCCTCCATGCTGGTCCTTGGATCCTATTTCTCTGAGATGCTATGACTCCTCTCCTGCTTTTGATCTTTGCTTTAGGGCTTTTCAGTAACTCAAAAAGTTTGCTGTGATTAACGCCTTACAGTTTGTTTATACTTATCAAATTAAAAACCTGATATCTGTGTCTGAATGGGCCTTACAAAGCTTCTTGTCTCATACACACATCCTGGACAACTATATATGATAGGGCCCCAGGCAACAAATACCCTTCTTACTATGTCAGTGGATTCATAAGGGGATAAAGGCAATCTAAGCAAGCAAAGGTTTCAAAATATATTTCTCCCAATGATGTACAAATATTTACTTTACTAGGGGTCTCCATTTGCAGTTACATCAAAGAGTCTTTCATTGACTTATTTGCCAACCTACCATTCCTTAATTGGCCCTTAATTTAGCCATCCCACACACCTAGTGACGGTCATAGCAAATGTCTGAAGCAAGATTTGAACCCAAGTCTCCTGACTACAGGGCCAGCCTTGTTTCCACTGTATCACTCCCTCTCCTTAGGACAATTCTATCCAATACAGACCATTCTGCTTCCCTTGCTACAAAAGGTAGCTCAGACCTTTGCTTGAAAGCCCTGAAGCCTTTGATGACCCCCTCCCCTTCCCTAGCTGTTATTGCTCTACCTTCCAAAATGACCTCGTGTCTATTGTGTATTATTCTGCATTTACTGGTATTGGTGCAAGTTATCTTCCTTGACAGAATGCAATCTTCTCCAAATAGAACGCAAGCTCTTTGAGGGCAGATTCTGTTCTGTTTTTATCTATTACTAGAACTAGGCATATGCTTGGCACATAGTAAGCACTTAATCAGTGTTTGTTGATTGATCTATAATATTACAGAAGGTAAAGTTTTCCTGTATATGAATGGATTGACTGTATAAATCAGTCAAGAAATATCACCTCATTTAAAAAATGTCATCAGATGCTCTGATACCTTAAGGAGGCAAGAACAAGTCTCAATCAACCAATCAGTCAAAGACTTTAAGCGTGAAAAGTCCTTGGATGACCTGGAGTGAAGTTGGCAGGAAAAGTGTTAGAACTGACTTTGTAAATTTAGCCATGCCCTGGGGATGGTCTTCCGTGAAAGTGAGGACCAGTTAAGAAACCAAAAGATTGGAGAATATGCAAATCTTCAGATTCTAGAGAGGAGTGTTCCACCTCAACCCTGTGAAGAGTCCAAGGAAGAGGAGGGGGAGGAGAAGGAGGAGAGAAGTTTGTTCTTGGTTTTCTCCTTCTCCCTCCCCTTGGCTGAAGGATAATGATATGAGTTTTGAAGAGTCCATAAGATTCTGGACTTCCCATCTTCCCATCAGTGTCCTGAAGAACTATCTCTTAAGACAGATTGGGTGCAGATTCACAATTCTACAAAGGGCCTAGAAAAGAAACTACACCAGGCTTAAAGAGAACATCTTTTAACACCTCAGAAAAGGAAGAGAAGGGTTTCCACCAGCCAGGAGCTGGGAACCTCCCACTTGCCACTTACATTCTCTAAGCCTGAGCTCACTTTTACTGGTGGGACAGTGTGTCACAGAATTTGGTGGAGGGATGTTTTACAATAACTATTCTTACTGGATTATCTTTGTTGTTGTTGAGTCATTTCAGTTGTGTCTGACTCTTTATGATTCCATTTAGGGTTTTCTTGGCAGATACTGGAGTGGTTTGCCATTTACTTCTCCAGTTCATTTTTACCGATGAGAAAACTGAGGCAAACAGGGTTAAGCGACTTGCCTAGGGTCACACAGCTGAAGCCACATTTGAACTCAGATTCTCCTGACTCCAGGGTCAGCACACTGTCTACTGTGCCACCTAGCTGCTGTCTTAGTAATTACCCCCTTTTCTAAAAGCTCCTTAAACCTTGCTGACTAAATTGATTTTCAATTGATAATCTTGCTGAGAAGAATAAGGGTAAGGGCTTTAGAGTTACAACAGTAGAACCTTCTCCCAGTCACCCCCAACTCCTCAGGGCTGTCCCTAGACACCTCAAAGGATATAGTAGCCTTACCCTGGGGATCCAGAGTAAGTAGAAGGTAGGATACTCTCCTCACAGTATTTGCTGCACTTGGTTTTAGAGGGATTTGAACTTGTCTTCTCCTCTGGCTTTCTCCTCTCAGGTCATATGGCCCTGCAAATTTTTATGTTCAGGAGAGCGTATATAAAAGACCTTCATAAGTGTTGACTCAGCTCTTGAAAAAATGCAAAAAATGCTTACAAAGGACAAGGTAGTTTTAAATTGTCTCATCACCTTTCTCCTCCTCTCAGCACACCCCAGAGAACCCGAGAAGCCCTATGCACATCACCTGGCACTGCAGAGATGTAGGTCCAGGCAGAGGACTGAAAACAGAGGAGTCAGATGTGGAAAAAGTTAGAGCTGAACCCCATGGAGTAAGGGAATATTCTGACTCAGTCCTTAAGGGTTCTTTGTCTTGGTAACAGTGAAATCTTACATGCATCAAACTGGGTATCAGTCTCCTAGACAAAAATCCCCAGAAGCAGCATGGCGGATGCTCGCTCTAGTTTAAACTATAGTTATCCCCACATTTACTCTTCTGGAAAGGGATACATCTAGAGCTAGAAGGAACCTCATAGGAAACCGAGTTTGCTCCCACCCACCCAGCCCCACCATTTTACCCACTGAGATTCAGAGACAGGTAGTGACTTACCTAAGGTCACACAGCTAGGAGGTGGCAAGTTCAGGACTTCAAGATCAGGGCTCTTTCCACTTGGCCACAGAGCCTCAGGAGGGCTGACTTAAAATTTATGAAACCATAGGATGTTAAGGGTAAGGGATGAGAGGTACTAGTGTGAGAAGCTTCAGTTTTCCCTACCTGTCCTAGGCAAAGGGGAGTCTGTCTGGAGGACCAAGAAGGATCAGCTAAATTAGTCAAACAGGTTTTTGTTAAGCACTCACCCATGAGTAGGGTAGATGCTGGAGAAGTAAAGGCCACTAGGGAAGAATTTAGAGTCTGATTAGAAAGGTAAGACCCTAGCAACTCAATCAATGAGAAGACAATAGAACACCACTGAATGACTTGGTATGGATACTAAGTACTACAGGAATTTAGAAAAGGAAGAAAATCGGAGCTGGCTAGAGTCACTGAAGAGGTAGTAGAGTACCAGACTTGGAGTTGGGAAAACCTGAGTTCAAATCCCACCCCATCACTTACTTGCTGTGTGACCCTGAGCAAGTTATATTACCTCTCTCCTCTCTGGGCTTCAGTGTTCTCTTATAAAATGTGGGGACTGGACTCAGGGACTCTAAATTTCAATAAAGAAAGCTTCAAGAAGGAGGTGGACTTTAAGCTGGACTTCAAAGAATAGGTAAGATTTGGATTGACCAAAACAGAAATGTGGGTAGGTGTAAACCCTAGTAAGTATACTTTTCTTGTCTCTATGTAGCTTAACCTTTTTTGGGAGTGGGGGGTGGGGAGAGGGTATAGGGGTAGAGATTTGCGGAAAGGGAAAGGTATAGTTGTAATATTTCACATCACAGCACAGTTACCACTGATGAGTTCCCTGAAGTGGGATGAAACAAAGGATCCAGCAGGTAACTCTCCATTGGGGAAAAGATGGGGAGGAACACATATAGGCTTGTCCTAAACAAATTGGAAATAATGTGTCCAATTCTCCCTTTTGATTTCTCTAACCAATCCCTTTACCTGTAAACTTTAGGGTGTTCTGTCTCCCAGAGATTACTCTGGAGAGAGAACAATTAAAACATCCATTATTTAAGACTCCCTTTATAATTCTATTGTGAAGACAATGATTTGTTATCCAAAGAAAGGTCTGTATCTTTATTACAAATGTCAGGGCATGCGACAATATAGACTGAGGTGGCTACCTGCTTGGGGTTATAGTTGTGCAAATGTAAAGTTACTTAACCGAAAATCCAGATACATTATCATTTATTTCCCAGCACTAAAGACTCAGAGCAAAGCAGCTAAACAAATAGTTAAAAGTTCAGAATAGAAGAGATAATAGGACACTCATTAGTGAAAGTGCCCTTTGTTATTCACTGCTGGAAATTAGCCTTTGTTTAAGCACTTGTGCTTCTAGAGGCAGTTAGGTAGCACCATGGATAGAGTACTGGACCTAGAATGAGGAAAACCCAGATTCAAATATAGCTGCAGACACATAGAAGCTGTGTGACCCTAGGCAAGTCACTTTACCCGTAAAATGGAGATAATATTAACTTTTATCTCCCAAGATTAGGGGCAGCTAGGTGGTGCAGCGAATAGAGTACTGAGTCAGGAAGATTTATCTTCCCGAGTTGAAATCTGACATCAGACACTCACTAGTTGTATGTCCCTGGGCAAGTCACTTCACCCTGTTTGCCTCAGTTTCCTCATCTGTAAAATGCGATGGAGAAGGAAATGGCAAACCACTCCAGTATTTTTTGTCAAGAAAACCCCAAATGGGGTCATGAAAGAGTTGGACACGACTGAAAAATGACTGAACAAAAACTTCTAAGGATTATTGTGAAGATCAAACGAGATAAAGCACTTACCACATGACATGGCTAAATGCTTAATTCCTTCTTACTACATAAACTGAGCAAGGCTGACAAATAAGAACAAAGAATATCACCCTAATCAACAATTTGTATCCAGTTTGTAATGTTTGGTTGCCCTTTTTGACTCATGAGAGATTAAAATCACCATCTGCTTCCAAGAAAATCAATCAATAAATATCTATTACTTATACCATCCACCCAATAATGATTTGGAGGCAACACAAAATATGTATTAGTCAGAGTTCCTGCCTTGTAGCTGAAAGGGCAGAATGGAGTAGAAAGAGCTTCTGATTTGAAATCAGAAGACCTGGGTTCCTCTCTTGACTCTGTCACTTACTGACTGTGTGACCTTGGGTAAGTCACGTAATCCCTTTGGCCCTCAGTTTCCTTATCAGTAAGAGGGTTGGGCCAAGTGGCAGCATGGGAATAGTGTAAGAGAAGCAGCCTTAGCAAGACCTGGTCTCAAGCCTCACCTCTGACACATACTGGCTAGGTGAGCCTGGACAAATCTGTTAACCATAACCCCTCAAGTTCCTCCTCCACTCCCCTGCCAGTTCTTTATGATAAGCTGGAGAGCAAGTCAACATGTATTTATTTAAGTCCCTATTACCCATCAGGCACTTCGTGTGCTAAGGGCAGGGATACAAAGAAAAGCAAAAACAGTACCTGTCCTCCAGGAGCTCACAATCTAATGGAGGCTCTTCCAGACACAAATCTACACATCTCCTCTCCAGATGTTCCCCACATCATAAAATCATAGGTCTGTACCATATATATATGGAGGTCAGAAGTCTTAGGTCTCTCCCATTTTGACACTGAACACAGTTCCATTGAAGCTTTTGAAATCCAGGGACTGCATGAGTGAGGTAATGTGGAAAGGCCAGAAGAACAAGGAAGTAGAAATAGGGGCCTCTTGTTGGGTGGTTCTGCCATCAACTGACTGTATGACCTGACTTCCAGCAGATCATGGAACCTCTCTAAACCTCAAGTTTTTCTTCTTTAAAATGTATGACTTACCTGTCTCACAAGGCTATTTTGAAAAGCACTCGGCATTCTATCACCCTTCATCAATCTGATTCACCTTTTGATTTTCCATCTAGCTGAGAAGATAGGAACGTGTAGAATTGCCAACTCTTTGAGAGAGAGAGACAGAGAGAGAGAGAGAGAGAGAGAGAGAGAGAGAGAGAGAGAGAGAGAGAGGGAATATCCTGGGTCTATGATTTCTTCAAGACAGGGAATTGTCAGTATCAAAAAAAATCCTCCCACTGATGAAAACCAGCTGGCTGAAATGAATGAGTTCAGAAAGTCGCCCTTGGAATTGAGAAGTTAAATGATTTACCCAGGGTCATATAGCCAATATGTGTCAGAGGCAGATCCCAACCCAGATGTCACTGACTCCAACACTACTCTTCTATTCATTATACTACCCTGTGATGCTTCTCCTTTATTTTTTATTTCAGACCATAGAAACTTTTAAAATGTTCTGTCAACTGGAGCAAATCTGTTGGAGGCAGCTAGATGAAACAGTGGGTAGAGCACTGAACCCAGTGTCAGGAAGGTCTGACTTCAAATACTGCCTCAGGCATTTACTAGCTTTGTGACCTTGTATATGTCCCTTAACTTCTCTGCCTCAGTTTCCTCATCTGTAAAATGAGGGGGACTCTAAATGTATGATTCTTTAAAAAGGATATTCCAGGACAAGGGGTTGGTAGGAGTTAAGGAAAAGAAACTTCCCCAAAGTCACTGCCAATGAGATAAGGCAAAACCATGTCAGAAAATGATTTGTTGTTAATTGCCTCTTTCCTTTCTTAGGGAAGCTCTTTGTCTTATGGGGGTATTACTGGCTTTTAATTTTTAACCTCAGCAGCAGAGGCAATAGACTTCAAATGGAGTAGTGAAAGCAGCCTGCTCATCAAGAAGGGGAAGTAGTTCATTGTTTTTTCATTAAGGTCTAAAATTACTGATCAGAGCAGGTGCGATATTATCTTTTAATTTGTCTCTATTCAATTTTTTAGGCTGCAAGGGCTCTCCTGAGCCTCAGGGGGCACTGGCAAAAACCTGCTCCAGGCACCAATCATCTCAATGACTTGCATAATCCAATGGAATGAGCAAGCAACTGACCTACCATAGCTGAAGCATTAACCACAATGAGCTCACTGGGGACACTTCCACCAGGAGGTGACTTTGTGCTGTGATGCCATCCAAGTACGGACTCCCTTGCAGGAAGGATATGTCAAAGCAACAAAATCAAGCTACTCTTGAAAAAAAAAAGAAAATTCTCTCCAAAGCTGTTTATCTCTGCCCAGAGTAGCTTACAGATAGAAACTCAAGGTAAAAATGGGCGTCCTTCCTGCTCTGGAAATTATAGTTAGTTAAATGTCTGCCAGACTTAGCCAGAACATGGCAGTCATGTTGTCAGCCCTGTTTGGCAATAACCACTGGCTTTGAATGTGGTGGGAAGCAACTTCCTCAGTCTTCATCCAGGAGAAAAAAATAGTTCACTGCTTCTTTTCATAATGGTCTAAAGTTAGGGAATGGAGCATGTACAAGATCCCAATCCTAGGTAAGTTCTACCACCTACCTCCTTGAGCCTACTCATGTGCTGCTGAATCAAGCTAGAGGAAGACATACAAGGGATGACTAGATCCACTACAAATGTATCTTATCTAGTCTCAACTGGGCTCTAGACACAACACACGAAGGCTTTTACTCCTCCCCAGGTGGATTTCTATCACACTCCCTACAACTACTATTCCAAACCTTCCCTTCGCTCCTTCACGTTGCTTCATACTTTCCATACAGGCCATGCAAGGTGACATTTCTTTCCCTCTCTTCTCCAAATCTCAAAGCCCATTGACATAATCTCCATTCTCTTCTCCTTTACTCCAGATTCTGATGAAAAAGTGACCCTTCTCCTTGCTAAGGCCAAACCCTCTACATCTATCAATACCCTTGATCCTATTCCTTTCTTTCTCCTCTGGCAGATTACCATCACAATCATCCAACTATCATTCTAGTTACTGGTTCCTCTCCTTACTCCCTACAATCATGTCCGTGGTTTTCCCCCATCCCTAAAGAAACCCCTCATTTGACCCTAGCTATTGTCCTATTTCTCTTTTCCTTTCATCTCCAAACTCCTAAAGGAGTGTATCCACATTTATCATTTCCACTTCCTCTCCTCTCACATACTTTTCAAACCTTCACAATCTCTTAACAATATTCAACTGAAACCACTCTCCCCAAAGTTACCAACAATCTCTTAATGGCCAAATCTGTTGGCCTTTTCTCAGTCCTCATTCTCCTCGACCTTTTTGTGGTATTTGACATTGTTGATCAAATTATCTTCTGATACATTCTCTCCTCTCTGGGACTTGGTGACACTGCTTTCTTGATTCTCCTTCTATCTCTACCACTACCCCTTCTCTGTCTTCTTTGAGGGTTCAGCATCCAAATCACACGCTTTAATTGCTGGTGGACCCCAACGCTCTTTCCCTTTTACAATCTGCCAGTGGCCTCATCAATTCCCATGGGCTTAATTATCATCTCTATGCAGATAACATCTAAATCTATTTATCAATTAACTTTTTGGCAAATATTTATTAAGCTACTACCATGTATCAGGCACTGAGTTGAGTGCTGGAGAGACAAAGACACAAATAAAAAAGTCCCTATTCTCAAGCAGTTTACATTCTATTGAGGGAGATAACCTATAACTAACCCTATTCTCTCTCCTGAATACTAATTCTTTTTCATCAACTACCTATTGGATGTTTCCAAATGAATGTCTTTTCAGCATTTCAAACTCAGTATGCCCGTAACAGCATTAGTGACTTTTTCACAAAACCTATCACTCTTCCAAATTTTCCTCGTGTTAATACTTAGCATTTACATATAGCACTTTAATGGTTGCAAGATGTTTTTCATGTGTGTGTTAACTCATTTGATCCTCATAACAACCCTATGAGGTAGGTACTATTATTATAAATTATAAATGAGGAAACTGAAGCTTTGAGAGTTTAAATGACTTGCCCAAGATCACACAGCTAACAAATATCTGAGGCAGAATTCAAACTCAGGTCTTCCTGACTCCAGGGCATTACCCAGGTTTACAACCTCAGAGTCATCTTCTTCTCACTCTCCTTCATCCCAGGATTCCAGTCAATTGCTAGGTCTTGTCAATTCTACTTCTCCAACATCTCCAGAATCTTCTCTCTACTTATACTGGTCCCATCTCAGTTCAGGTCCTCATCACCCAAATTTATCTGCCAGTCTTAAATCTCTGCCATCTTCAACCCATCTAACCCACAACTTCCAAAATGATTTTCCTTAAGCAGAAGTCTGACCAAACTACTGTGCTAGTCAATAAACTCTGGTGACTCCCTATTACCTCTGGGATTAAATACAAATTGCCTTGTGTGTCATTTAAAACCCTTTACAACCTTGACCCAACCTACCTTTGTAGTCTTTTTATATATTATCCCTTTTCATGAACTGTTTTGGCACAGCCAAACTGACCTTACTGTCCTCTCTAGACACTCCATCTCCCTGCTTTTGCACTGGGTCTTCCCCATGCTGGCAATGTATTCCTCTTTACCTCTTATAAACCCCAGTTTCCTTCAAAATTCAACCCAAGTGCTACCTTCTGCATAAAACTTTTACTGACCCACTCCCCCCAGCTGCTACTACACACCATCCCAAATACCTTAAATTTTTTTATCTACTTAAATATCTGATTTCAATGGTATAGGAAACACCTATCAGTGCAGATGGGCACTTCCTCTGCAATTTATACTCTTATAATATTGCCTGAGGAACTGAGAGGTTCATTGATTTGCCAATGGTCACATGGTCAATGGTTGTCACAGGTAGGACTTAGACCCAGGTCTTTCTGACTCCACTCCACTAGAATGCCTCTCAATGAAATCAAAAGTCTGGTCCAAAAGACAAACCAAATATATGTACATATCTCCTTTGATAGAATGTAGCCTCCTTGTGGGCAGGGGTTGTTTCATTTTGTCTTTATATTTCTAGCACCTAGAATTCCCAAGATGGTGCCTGGCTGTAGTAGGAAGAATATCTTCCAGAATAACCCCTCATGTGGGTTGGGCTAGTTCTTTTCCCTAAAAGGTAATACTGAAGTGGTCCTGAAGGTTTAACTGACTCATGGGACTAAAGGTTCTAGTGGTTCATGACAATTCCTGGTAGTCTGAGTTGTTGTTGATGATGGTGATGATGATGATGATGATGATCTTTCATTCTCAACATCATGAGAGTAATGTCTTGACTTGCTAGCAGATTGGATTTAAGTAAGGCAGAGCTGTACTCACTCCATAAGCCACCCTCCTCTAGAGTCATTACAGTCCAGTGTAAGACAATGGGCAATGGCCCAAGATGCAGAGAATGACCTTGGCCTTTCTAAATAAAGGTCTTTCCCAGGTCTCAGTTTGTCTGAGGCAATGCCCATTCAATGACCAAGAATTGAGACAAAAGATGGCATAGTTTACCATCACTAAAGCATCATTCTGAGAGGGACACTCTGAGTACCAAAAGCCATGAGGAACTACAGCTCTTTCCTGATACTTGGTCAGTGGACCACCATGCTGAGGCAGAGTAGTTGTGCTCAGCTGAATCAACTCAGTGTCATATCCTTGTTGAAGCCTTCTCCTGCTATGGCTAAGCAGATTTCCTGTTGCTGATCATTAAGGTTTGGTTTCATTCTAAACTCAAACCTAAACTTCCCAAGATACCAGCAGCCTGAAACCCTGACATATTAAGTAGGTGCTCAATAAATACTTATTGACTACTTGGGGAATCACAAAGTGTAGGGGAGTAGATCCATAGTATTATTGATCAGGGCAGTGCCACCACCACCCCTGCTCTGGAAAGCCAACACTCTTCTATGCCTGTGGTTAGAAAGTTGTTGGGATGAGAGGAAGGTATGCCATGGAAAAGTCAGTAAGAACAGGATAATAGGTATAGTGCATTCTGCTTCTGGCTTGCAACCCTACTCTTCCATCTATTTGACTCAAAGACTGGCTTTAACGTAGAACAAAGGTTGACAAGCTATGGATAGTTAGAACCATCTCTAGGCAAAATTGTGAAATTTGTCTAGGGCTCACGTTTCTCTATTCGTGCCCCTTTCCCTCTTAGCCCCTTCATTCTGGTCCTTGAGTGACTGTTATTCTCTACTAAGGCACCTAGGCTGATAATACAAAGCCTCTCAAGGATATTTGTATTTTAGATAAGGATTTTTGGAGAGGAATCATTTTTAAGTCACAAAAGAATAAATCTATAATACTGGGGTGTTATATTGGGGTGAAGCTATAATAATGGGGTTAATATTTGGGATGGGGGCACCTAATCCATCATAAAATTAGCCTCATTCATAGAAAGGAAACATTTATAGAGAAAGGTCTACCTAAGTACATTTCTGAGCACTTGTGTGACACTCAGGAATGCCCTTACATGTGGGCCTCCTGAAAACTATCTCAGGTTTGAGGCATGTTGTGGGTCAGCATCCACCAAAATCTTAACACGTGAGACCTCACAGAAGTAGAACCCTACTTTTACTAGGCTAACCAAAGGACAAAGAGATCCAAAGTAAAAAAATGCTTAATTAAATAACAAAACAAAATAAGCAACAATAAAGATTTTCCCTAGACATGGGGCAATAAAGATTTCCTTATACGTGGAGAGGTTCACTGTCCTGTAAGTTACCACACCACCAGTGAGGAAGTGTATACATGCATGAGACTCACAGAACATACATTACTAGACAAAACATGGAGGCCCATGAATACAGGGAACAGTTATGGCCTAGAAACATATAGGGCCAGATACATATGTAGGGAATACATAGAGCCTGGGAATATGCATGGCTAAGATAACCAATGTCTTCACTGGTTCAGTCACAGATTTTTTTTTTCTTTTTGGTGAGGCAGTTGGGGTTAAGTGACTTGCCCAGGGTCACACAACTAGTAAGTGTCAAGTATCTGAGGACAGATTTGAACTCAGGTCCTCCTGACTCCAAGGCTGGAACTCTATCCACTGCGCCAGCTAGCTGCCCCAGTCACAGATATAAAATGTCACTGCATTGTTTCCTATGGGGTCCTATTGGTCATCAGCTTTGATGCGGCTTCTTCATTGAGCTGCTGCTGTTGTTGCTGCTTTCTATTGCCATTTACTGGTCTTCAGCTGTGATAGTTTCTTCTCTGCATAGAGGGAATTAACTTCCCTCTTCTTAGCTTATAGCCCCAGGAGCTCTATCTTTTGTGACATGGACCTCAGCCAGCCATACCCAGCCAGCTAACTAGAGAAACGTTTCGGCATTTAAAAATTTTGCTTTTTAACTATATTATCCTCTTCTGCTCCTCTTGTTCTTTTATTCTCTCAACTCTTATTTGAGTTAATGGTCCACAATTCCATTATGGTCCTATCACAACTCTGGCTCACTAACCTTGAAATCATTCTAGGGAGTCCATTTAGCAAAAGTGCAAAGAAACTACAAGGAACTGGGGTGAAGAGAGTCTTTTCAAATCCTGCAGTACCACGGGTGATCATGAAAATATCCTTGGGTGCAAGATTTAAAAGGAATTGGTGAAGCTGGCAACTTTTGCCCTATTTGCTTCTAGTAATCAAACTTACTCTACAAGGTACAGAAGTGAGGGAAGAGTTTTCCTTGCCTTGCAGTAGAAAGCATTTAATAAAATGCTTGTTGGATTAGACTGGTATGGAATGCACTAGAAATTTTCTGATATTTTGGCCACTAATTTCAGAGGTCAAGAAATCAGTACATGTTGTCTTTGAATTGAAAAGTTTAGTTTTCAGTATGCCTCTCCTTCTATTCTCTTCTCTCACCTCCTTCCCCTTATCCCAGGACTCTTCACTCTCATATCTCTAGGAACCCTGGACTCTCAGAGCACAGTAAGAGGATTTTAAGTTTCCCTGGAGCAGGTACCCCGTCCTCCAATACTTTTCCTTCTTCTCTAGGACTCTCCTCAAATAAAAATTCATTCTCCCCCAGTACTCTGCTCTAAGCTATCTGTCACTTGGAAAAGTATCTAAAAACCCATTCACATTAAGGTACGAACAACTACTAATACTCAAATGTGTTTAACTCCTCCCAGGCCTGATTAAGAAGAGATTTATTTGGTATCTCAGGGAGCAAAATTCACCTATTGGGCAGAAAAGCCCATGATAAAAACTGTTTTAAAATACACCTTAAATTTCTTCACTTGGGCTACAGTGAATCATGCCAATAGGTGGAACTGACCTAAGGAACAGTGTTTGAAAAGGGGAAGGGGAGAGAGGAAAACAGTATTAGAGCCATTTTGGCAGCTTTATCTCTACTTGTCAACTTCTGATCAGGTCCATGCTGTTCTTGGATCAGACTCCTACCCTTCTCTCCTTTTCCTCTTCCTCTTGTCTCGCCTTTCTCCTTCCCTCACTCACACCTCATATTATCCTAACTATTCTAAGGTGACCTCAAACACAGAAAGAAGAAGGGAGATTGAGAGGTAATCTGTGGGCAGTCAGCTCACAAGTAGGTAAACAGAATGATTAAAATGGCTAAAGGGGAACCATCAGAAGCAACATGGGGCAATGGACTGATCACTGACTTTTCAATCAGAGGATGTGAGTTCAGATCCAAGCTATGTTATTTACTATCTGTATGACCCTGAGAAAGGTCATAAGTGGTCTAGCCATGAATCTTCCCTGCCTATATGTGTTCCCTACATATATATGTATATCTATCTATCTATAATTATTCATTTATCTATCTAGCTCCATGTGTTTCAGTTGTTTTCAGTTATATTTGACTCTTTGTGACCCCATTTGGGGTTTTTTTTTTGGGCAAAGATACTAGAGTGGTTTGCCATTTCCTTCTCTAGCCCATTTTATAGATGAGGAAACTGAGGCAAACTGGGTTAAGTGACTTGCCCAGGGTGACACAGCTAATAAGTTTCTGAGGTCAGAGTTGAATTCAGAAAGATGAGTCTTCATGACTCCAGGCCTGGCATTCTATTCACCTCACCACCTAGCTGCCTCCATGTGCTTCTAGGCTACAACTCTTGCCTACCCATAGATCCTCCATATGTGTACTCAATTTAACCTCTCTGGGCCTCAGTTTCTTCACCTGTAAAATGAATGAGTTAGCCTAAATGATTCCTAAGGTTCTCATCAGTTCCAAGTCTATGGACTCTCTTCTTCTACTCTGCCATCTTCCATTTCTCTCTCTTTAAGTTTCTGTTCCTGTTCCCTTGACCTAAAGCCCAAAGCATAGTAGGATGGTGTAGTGAGAACTGGTGGGAAGACTGGCATTTGCCATTTCAGTTACTTTTCTCTTCCTAATCTCAAGGCCTGTGTTGTCATTATAGAAACAGAAATACCTTTCATCCACATATTTCAAAACAGATGTGGAGCCAGATTCTCCCCATGTATCACTATAAGCCTGACACCTTTCAAAGCTGCGTTCAGCCTTTCAAGGTCACCAGGGGTCCTCCCATTCAGTATACTAAGCAAGTGACTACACAGTAGGGGGAAACATGGTTTGATGGGAAATTCAGTAGTTTGAATGGTTACTAGCTTTCCGTCCTCAGGCATCAAAACAGCACATGAAGAAGCCTGGAGGTCACTGCAGAGAGGAGACATTATGATGTCTGAGTGTGCTTTATTATCGACTTAATACACCTTCCCCCAGAACAGAACTTCCTACCTCTATGTCGGGGCCAGGACCAGCCTGTGGCAAAAGCAGAAAGGAGGTGAAGTCTGTCTTTAGCACCACTCCATTGTTCCTTTCTGTAACTACTCCTTCACCTTCACTTGGCTAGAAGTTACCATTTTATCTGTTAGGCAGCTGGACTGTTTCCATTGCTGGTTAAATGAAAAGCACCATGAGGATAAGGCTGAATCTCACATAGGTGAAGGGTTTTTTGTTTTTACCATGCAATGTCCTTGATTGTATATGCCACCATTCTCTTCTATTAGGCTGGCTAATTGCAAGCTTACTGGCTTACTATCTACCCAGCTGCTGGTGTCATAGAATCACAGGGTTTAGAACTTCAAGGGGCTTGTAGAGTCTCTAAACCTTCCTCATTTACAGCTCCTGTCACCAGAGTCCTGTCACTGGAATGATGAAATGCAACTGAATTACTGCTCAGGAAGCTCCTCTTCTATTCCCAAAGCAAAAGGAACAAAATTTTGGTATGGGGAATATTGAGGAGAGAGGTCCAAACTGGGGGCAAGGACTAGAACAGGGATAGGGAACCGATGGCCTTGAGGACACATGAGGCCTTCTAGGTCCTTGGGTGAGGTCTTTTGACTGAGTTCAAGTTTTGTAGAACAAATTATTTTATTAAAGGGATTTGTTTTGTGAAATTTGGATTCAGTTAAAGGACCATACTTGAGGACCTAGAAGGCCACATGTGGCCTTAAGGCCATAGGTTCCCTATCCCTGGACTATAATTCAATAAAACTCGAAAATGGGCAGACAATGTCTTACATGAAGGCATAGGAATATACTTTCAGGAAATCAGCCCTAGAAAATTTGACAAGTGGCCAAACACGGAATGGAAAGGACCTTCTTCTTGACCCCAGTTCTAAGCCATGAAAGGGGTTCCCTGATTACTATCTGATTACATTCTCTTTTGATCTGGAAGATCTCCAAGGTTTTAATTCCAGAGGGCTGATGAAGAAGCGTCCTACTTACCTCTTCATAGAGAGGTGATAGACTCCAGCGGAATGAGTCATATATTTTCTGGACTTGTCCAGTATAGGAATTGCTGGTTGTGAATATTTGTAACAAATATGTTATTTTTTTCTTTTCTTTTTTCCATTGATAAGGAAGTAGGGGAGTGGGAGGGAGAGGGAGAGACAGAAAGAGAGACAGAGACACAGAGAGATAGCTACAAAGAGACAGAAACAGAGGTTCCTAAATTATCCAGATAATTAATGTCAACTTTTCAAACAATTAAAAAAAAAACTTGTATAAGCCAAATGTTTCTCCAACTCAGAGTACACAGCATATCTATTTCTGAACCAGAAGCATGTGGCACAAAACATCTTGAAATCAACTTTTTAAGACAACATCAGTTAATCTGTGGGGTGAGGTGGGATCTCTAGGATAGATGGAGGCTACTGTTGGAGAGCCCACTAAGGAGAGGAGTGGGGGTAGGGTAGGAAGAATCAAGGTGGGGCTGGGCCAGGTAGGAACTCACTTGGAGTGCAGCCACTGAGGGAAGAAATAAACTATCCCATTCCTATTTATGTAATTTTTCTTGCTTAGTTCAATTGTTTCTAACCTCTAAAGGATTGCAAGTGTTTCATTCCCTCCAAATTTTGGCATCCTGAAGAAAGCCCGAGTTGTCACGCCTCAAGTATAGCTCTGACAATTGCTACTTCCTCATATACTTTTCCTTCTGCATAATACTTTACATATTTGTATAGTATTTTATGTTTTTTCAAAATGCTTTCACAGACCTGATCTTTTTTTTAGTCCAGTGCTCTTTAGCCCTGGCCTCTAGAAGGAAGAATTTTAACAATCAACTGACACTTCAGCATGAACATTCCATCTTGGGTGTTCACACCACAGAAATGGACCCAGATTGGATTTAATAGGGCTCCGTCATGAAATGGTTGCCTCTTCCCCTTGAGCAAAGGTGATCTCTGGTCACCAAAAACATAACAAAAAGTTACAAAAGGAAGGAGTGTTCTAACAAGCATTTGGTGGATCTGATCCTTGACTATGATTTGACTGATTCGTCTGTGAGGCCAGTGGATGGTTTCATTTGCTGATCTCAGCATTTTAAATTAGATTGTACATTGTCAGCTAGACAATACTACAAGAAAATGCTTAATATCTGCATCAGGGAGGCCAGGCCCACTTTAATTTTCTGTTAGCTCATTGTTGGAGCTGAAATGAACCTTCAAGATCACCCTTTAAAGCACTCTCATTTTTACAGTAGAGAAAACAGTGGTCCAGAACAATTTAGTCATTTGCACTGACTAGCCAGCAAATCTATAGATTTTCTATAAAGAAAAATTCATTTGTCCCTTGTAGACAGATAGGGAGCTGGTCTACTAAATTGCAAAAGATCTCTTCCCTGCCATACCCCAAGGATTATAGGAGGGTAGGATGCTTAGAGTATCATAGGCTATGGAGTAAAAAGAAACCCTAAAGGTCATCCTGTAGAACCCTCTTTCCCTAGCAGGGGGCTTTTGGGGGTTTGTTTTGCATTTATAATGCTGATTAGTGTGCTCCACAGGAAATGGTCAAACTGGTTTTCTTCTCAACAGGCTCATGGGGGATCAGGAGAAGAGAATAGCAGAGCTTTATAGGCAAGGCAGAAATATGCTATGCGTTTTAGCCTGCTTTGTAATTAGCTTACACACTGCTCATAACCAGAGGCTAATTAAGTCAGTGCTGGATTATTAGGGGGCTCAGCTTCATCCTCACACCAGTTAGTGGATTAGCTTCGATCTTGATTTCTTCTCCTACCCTACACCTTTGGTGTTGTGGCACAGCTCATCACTACCTTAACCAGAGGGTTCATTTTAGGATTTATCACCCATTCCAATAAATACATAGGAGAAATTAATGTAATTCTCATCCTTATAGTTCCAAGTAACAGATAATTCATTGCCTTTGAGTGTTATTCCCCCTTCTTCAACTAAGAGTCCTTCCACTGCTAACCTAGGTCATTAAAGTTTCCAAGACAATAAGATAAACCCCAGAGTGTGATAAGGGTTGGTGGCCTCATTCATCTCTTCATAGGTTCCTAGACCTAGGGCTGAAAGGGCCCTGAGAGGTCACCTACTCCAGTCCCTTCTTTTTATAGGTGAGGAATATGAAGACCAGAGAGGTGAAGTGATTTCTCAAGCATATGGAGTAAGGGGCAGGGCTAGAATTTGAGTTCAGTTTCTCTGACTCCAAATGCAGGTCTCTTCCCACTATTCAGGCTGCAGTAGAGAAAGGGGAACTGGCTGTCTTCTTTGTAGGCTCATGAGCCTCCACAATAGGATGGGAAATAGGTAATGAGGATGCAGTTAAAAAGTCAGAGGTGTTAAAACAGGGCTTCTTCACTCAAGAAAAGCAATGGCAACTTTCTTACACTCATTCAACATATATTTATTGATTGCCTTTCATGTACAAATCACTGTGCTAGGGGAAATTCTAAAAGACACTACATAAAACAAGGTCAGTACAGTTTACAATCTAGTCGGGGACAGGGAGGAAAGGAATAAGAGACAGAAATATATCTTCTTACCCAATAATATAAATAGAATAGAGTAAGTTCCTTAAGGTCAAGGACTGTTTTGGATTTTATCTCCACATCCTAATGCTGTGCTAATAATAATAGTTGTGATGACTACAATGACAATAATAGCTAGCATTTATATAGATTTCTAAGGTCTGCAAATACTTTACAAATATTTTCTCATTTAAGTTTCACTACAATCCTAGGAGGTGTTATTTTACAGATGAAGAAACTGAGGCAGACAGTGGTTAAGTGATTTGCCCATGATCACACAGCCAGTAAGTGTTGGAGGTTGGATTTGAACTCAGGTCTTCCTAACTCCACCTACATCTTCCTAGACTCCATCTACACCTTCCTACTCCTCTGTAGACACCAAGTGCCTATTTGTTGAATTAAAATGAATTGCAAAATGAGTAGTATGGATAGTAAGAAGTGAGAAATAACTCATTTTTATATCATACCTTAAGATTTATAGTTATAACAATCTCCATCTCTTGACTCCATGCCCTTGCACATACAGTAGTGTATTATTATTATCTTTCATTTTTCTGATGAAAAAATTAAGGTGAAGAGAAGTTTCTTGATGACCATGCATGGTCACACATTTAATAGATGTTTGAGTTTGAATTTAAACGCAGGACACCTTCTACTACACATGTCTAGGAGGTGGAGAGGGAATGAGTTGAATTCTTTAAGAAATGGAGAGGTTAGTATAATGAGAGACTAATACCTACCTCAGAGGAGGGGGGACGCAGTGAGTGAGAGAAGAGAAAAGAGAGAAGAGAGAAGGGGAAGAAGGAGGAGGAGGAAGAAGAGATCATATGACCCCTTCCAGTCCTATGATTCTGTAATTAGTTTCCCTGAGCAAAATTTAGTCAGCCAATTACACACTTTTCACATAAAGTTTTGGGAAACTTTATGCAAACTGTAAAAATCATATACCTGATTCATTGGCTTGATTACTACAGCCTTATTAGAAAGGTATGGCAGATATTAGAAAGGTATGCAATATGTTTTTCTGAATCTACCAGCAATGTATATTAACAATGAAGAAACTACAAAGCACCTGGAATATGCCACAGGTATATACAGTCAATGGCATTTATTGGCCAAAGGCAATTATTGGTGCTATCCTTTGTCTCTTAAGCACATTTCCTCCCTCTTTCTCTTCTCCTGTCCTTAAATCCTTTCTCTCTTCTTCCCACTACTCAATCATTTATATTCCTTCCTCTCCTTGCCATATGGTGAATTTTCTTCCTTTCCCTTTTTTCCTTCTCTGCTGCTGATGTCTTACAACTTTCAGAGACACAGGTTAGAATCTATGGACCTTGCTTAACCCTGTAACCAACATGTCTGATACACACACCGACACCCACACACAAAAGATTCTTTTTACACTGGCCCCTTTAGTCAGGATTTGATATCATAGGATTTAGAGCTGATTTTTAGAGAGATACAATCCTTTTTACTGACTAGGATACTGAGACCCACAGACCATTAAGGGACTTAGTCCTTTAAGCATCAAAACTTTGCTCACTTAAATAATTCTAAATTGAAATATTTTAAAACTAATTATGATAATAATGATGACTTAATCTCTTCCCAATGACTATCATTTTTGTGCTGTGTATACTGTAGTAGAGTGACACCCTCAGGGACTTTTGAATTTTATGTATGTACACAGACACAGACACAGACACACACACACACACACACACACACTATTTGCCCTTGAACTAAATGACTGAAGAGAAATAAATTTTTCAAAATTTTCTGTTTTTTTTTCCTGACCTGTCCTTCACTGTCACTTCTTACTGTTCTCAGTGTGACTGCCTCTATAAACTCCTTAGAAACAAAATTACTAAACTAATTAGAATTATGTTAAATTAAAAGTAACTAGGCTTTGAATTAGGACCTGATGGGATTTTCTATGAGTGAACTACATTGACATTAATACTTCATTTTTTGCAGATCAGAGGATATTTTTCTTTTAACTTCCTGATTCTTGACTGTGTTCCAGATAGATGAGATTTCTGGATAGCTGAGTGCTAGAGCAGTGAGGCAGTACTAAGAACTATCATTGCAAACTTTTCCTGAGAAAAGCCAAGATTTATCATAGGCAAAAATTTACTCCTGTCCTAGCGATAACCTAGGGATGTCTATTTACAAATCTTTTATGATTGCGAACTTCTTAAGGATCGATTCAGACATTATGCTTTGTTTCCTTCACAGTGCTGAGAACACAGTGGTTACTTGGAGACACAGAACGGTGTGGTAAAAAGACCACAGAAGCCAGAGTTGATAGGCTTGGGTTTTAGGATCATAGGTATCGAGCTGTAAGGGCCCTCAGAGTTTCACCTAGCTCAAGGAAACAGATACAGAGAATGATATGCCCAAGGTCAGAAAGAGCAGAGCTGGGATTTGAACCCAGGTCTCTGAACACCAAATCCAGCATTCTTTCTGCTATACAGTTCTGCAGAAAGTCCCAGTTCTGTTAACAAGCAGGGGGGCCTGAGGCAAATCATTTAACCTCTCTGGCCTCAATTTAGTCCCTAGTAAAATAAGGGTGTGAGTGATCTCTGAGGTCCGCTCCAACTCTAAAATTCTATGAGTCTAAAGATTTATTGAGGGATTGAATCACTGGATGAGGTTTCCAAATGTTCTCATCAGAACGATATTTCCCCACAGAAATAATTTCCGTTCAGGACCGTGTGGATATTCCCCAAGTACTGTTTGACCTTTGATCATTTCAACAGCTCTGCCCAACAATACTAAACCAGGGTGGAGGGAAAGAAAAATAGTAATAAGCGCTTGTGAGAAGATACATTTGTATTTAATCCTTAAAAAGTTGTTCTGTTGGAATAATAAGAAACAGAGAAGAAAGAATACACATTGTAATAACCTTGGCTGTAACAATAAACGTTTAGAGTCCAAGTTCTGCATTCTTTCGTTCATTAGATTCACAAAGGAATGCTAGGAGGTGCATAGGTCACTAGTCTCTCTGGGTCCCAGTTTCCTCATTTTAAAAATAAATGACTCGTCCAAGATCACCAAGCAAGCATGCATCTGAAATAGGACAAGAGATCCATTCTCCTTATTCCTAGTCCAGCACCTCTAACTAATGGGAAAATGTTAAACTCTAAATGTAAATGTGAGTTGTTAATTATCATAGGATTTGGAGCTGGAGGGGCCTTAGAGATCTTCTATTCAAGCCAACCCATTTTGCTGCCTGAAATATAAAAACCTAAGGAACGATGGGGAGAAAAAAAAAACCTCAGTCACTTGAACTGTTGTAACTATTCCCCTGCTTCTTGTCTTGTCCAGCATTCTACTGTAGATGGGACACATTAGTCTGGCCCTTCTACATTAAGAAGACATGTTATTGGCCCCATATGCTCCTCTTCCCCTCCCCTAACATGGCCACTATGCGACCCCAGGTCATAGACTAATAGGATTTAGAGCTGGAAGGGACTTTGGAGATAATCTAGTCCAACCCAATCATTTTACAGATTTACAATGTCCTGGTGACCTTTCCAATTCAAATCATCATTGAAGGAAGCATGGGATAGTTAAAAAGAAGGGGGAGGAGACACTGGATTTGGAGCCACCTTAATTGGGTTCAGATCCCACAGTCACTTAATCTCCCTCAGCCTCAGTTTCCTTGAAGGTTAAAGGAGTGTGTTTGACTAGAAGGTCTCTAAGGGCCCCATCCAGTTCCTGATGCCCAGAACAACAATTCACATTTGTATTTAGGTTTTACATAACATTTTCTGCACAACAGTTCTGTGATGTATGATGTGCATACATTATTATCCTCATTTGCTACTAAGGAATAAGTTCCGAGAAGGGAGATTACTCTGTCTTGGCCACACAGCTATCAAGTGTGGGAGCAAAGACATAAACCTAGAGTAAATGCTCCAAGGCCAGTATCCTCCACCACCCATTATATCTTTTCTCATAACTAGTTGTTTTCAGGTTGGGGATGGAGGCCAAGGGTCAGTGGGCATCCTACTGAACATAGCTAACTGGCACTGGCAGCCAACCTCCCATCAAACCTATCTATAAACCTGGCCTCTTGGGCTCTTAGGTTCCATGCTCCAACAGACCAGGCTACTAAGTTACAAAGACAGCAAAGGGAGATTGTGGAGGCACTTCGTTGAATATGACTGATGATCCTCCTGTTTTTGAGTTTTCTATTCTCCATTCTTTGTGAAACCTCACAAAGGCATTTCACTGCTCCCTGCACCTGGGAATTGTATCATAACAAGTCGAGCTGAAGAGAAGGCAAAGGAAATATAATGCCCCTTAATCTGATCGCCCTCCTATGGCAAATAATTTAAAGAACAAACTCTCTTTTGTGTTTCCTTACTGAGTGTGTCATACGTTGATAAAGGGAAGCAGAGGGAAAAGAAAATACAATTTCATAGTAGTTCTCCCTTTCCCCCTCACCCGCACCCCCACGATACTGCCCTACCCACTTTTCCCAGTTAGAATCAGCCCAGTTGTACATGGCGTCCTGGTTGGGATGGCCTAGCTTGACGCTTCAGGGGGATCGAGATGCCGGGTCTTCCCAGTACGCAGGGCTCCTGGGACAATGAATCCAGGAGGAAGAACTAGATAAGCCTGAGGTGGGCCTTGTGCCACTTTGGAGGAAAGAGCAAACACTGCGTGCCCAGAAGAAGGAGGGTGGGTGGGGTAGCGTCACTCAGGCTGTTTCAGGACGCTCTTGGGGAACCTCGTCGGGAATTTGGTTAGACCAAAGACTGGAGATGTGGGCCATAATTAATCTGCTCCTCTCCCCAAAATCCAACCCCACCTCTTTCTAGCATCAATATTCCAAGTACGACCGTGAAGAGCTGAAAGGAGGTTGAGCTTGAGGCCTTATGCTAATCACCTGAGGGAGCTAAACTCAGTTCTCGAAAGTCTGCCGGGTTCTCTCTGAGCCTCTCCCAGGTCCCTCCGTTCCCTGACCGCCTCTGCAAGGCTCGACGCTCGGTACTTTTCTCCGGTTTTGAGCATCACAGAGAAAAAGCGGCCCTGTAGGAAGAGGTGCGCCTACCCTGGAGGGACTCAGCCGGAATAGCGAAGCAGGAACGAAACTGGAGGGAGGAGAAAGCTGCAAATGCAATAGAAAGCCCAAGGCTAGAGTTTTCATTTAGCAAAACTCCCTTCTAATGCTTTTTCTTTCGTGCCCCACCCACTTCCTTCTTAAACCCCATTTTTCTGTAGGTGTGTGATGTGAGTGTCCTGAGGAGAGTTCTTAGGCTCTTTTGATCTTCTCTATGTGGACCTGGAGGGAGGAAGACCTGGGCTCGAATCCCGAAATACTTACAATTCATCTCACCTCTCTGGGCTTTTGTTTGTTTTCTCGTATTCCAAAATACAAAGATTGGAGCTTAATGACCTTTGAGGGCTCTTTCAGATTTAAGTGTGTGAGTTTACTATTTGCTTGGGACGATATGCATTTATATATGATGAGATGTGTTGGTACCTGATTTATAAATATAGATTGTCCTACACAAGTAACAGTCATTTAAATCCCAATTATATAATCTGTCACTATATGTTCGTAGACCAGCGAAAATCTGAATTTTGGCACTTAGTGAGTTTGGGAAAATAGTGTGTTTGTGGACCTACAATTTTGCAAGAGTTCTTGAGACATTCTCAGTTCCTTTCACATTAGGAAACTAGGGAATCGATCGTTTGCTTTATCTGATCTCACAAAAACGGGTCGAAATCTGGCACTAAGTCTCAGTCCTTGTCTCAGCCTCCGACTCTGGCCCAATTGCCTTCAATTCTGTTCTTCTTAAGGTACTCTGCCAGGCTAAGTTTAGGTCCAAATTCACTTTCTTCTCGCCTACGACCCTGGGCTGTTGATCTTTATGTAAGCCCCCACTGGTTCTAAGCAGCGATGAAATTCCCCCTTTCTCCTGGCCCCCACACCACTGTTTGGTCGTTAAATAGGTTGCTGAGCCGAGACGGGATCTGGAGGACATGGGTAGGGGGAGCAGGCTTCCCTAGGGTTGGCTCAACCATTGGCTATTAATGGACCGGGCTATTTGTCTACATTTCCTAGGTGTTTGACAATGGGAAAATTAGTCCACTTCTGAGTCTCAGTGTCCTTGTCTGTAAAATGGAGATGACCTATTTACTTGAGTTACCTATGTCGAAGGAGTGTTACTAAGCTAAGCCTTTTACAAGTCCAAAAGCGCTGTAGAAATGTTGTTTTGCAAATGTCAGAGGCAGTTATCACGTAATACGTAGTCATAATTATGTTGGAGTATCATCCCCTGCTAGATTGTAAGCCCCATGAGGGCAGATATCTTGTCTTACTTAAACTTTGCAATCCCCACAACGCCTGCCCGCCCCCCACTCCCACCCCCCAGCCTAGGACAGTGTTTGTCCGCAGTAGGCGTTTAACAAATGCTTGCTAACGCTTGCTAAATGTTGAGTGAAATGCAAATCATTATTGTAGCCACGCAATGTTTCCCAAGTGAAACAGAGAAGAATCTACATTCCATCCAGCTTCTATGTAAGCAACCAACTTGCGTTAAGGCCTTGGCCTTGAGACTTGCCTTTAAGTAGTCGGGGACATCTACAACTTTCCTCCTTCAGGAGCAGGCTAACTTGAGGCAAATCAACCCTTTCGCTTACACCAGCTCCGTCAGCTCTCAGGCTCAACGAGGTCCAAAAGAATGGGCCAAAGAAAGACCATGAAGCGTCCCTCCCCAAATACAATCTGACTTAGAAACGAAATCTAAGGGCACCAAAAGAAAATGGGTGCGGTTGCAGCTGGGTGTGTATATGGCCACCTTCACCAGGAGGGCATTTTTGCTAGAGAAATTATGGCTTTCTCTACACTATACCCACTTTGCTGGCTGACCGTTTTATGATCCTCCTGACGGTTTGGAAACATTTCTTCTCGCCTGACGAACGCCGGACCTACTTCTTTGGACAAACCTTCCCTTTTCTAGACGACTGCAACCAATGAGAAACTTGAGGAGTACCCGAGGCTAGGGTCAACTTTTTAAGGGACAAGAAAACCTTCACCTAGCAAACACACAGCCTGTATATTATGCTCAACGTAATCACTACTCTTGCTTCAAAACAACCAAACAAAGCAACGTCTTCAGCCTGGATACTTCCACATGCGAATTAATTACAAAATGAATTCCCTTCTCATTCCTTTCAAGTATGGTTCCCAAACAACCAAGAGGTTTATTTCCTTGGCTTTGGGGCAAATTACCTTTGTCAGTTTCTAAATCCTTCTTTCCGCAAAAGAAAGTGGTCCTTATCTTTTCCCCTCCTTGCTAGCTCCCCTCTCCCCAAGAGTAAAGAATTTTCCCATCGAGTAAAGAATTTCTCCCGAGCAAAGAATTCCGGTTCATCGAACTACGTACACCTGAGGTGTTTGTTAGGTACCTTTTTCTCTCTTTTAAGTTCTCTGTAAGTGGCCCCTGACAAGCAGTAACTCCTCTTTCAAGGCAGATGCATGGAACCATTATATTATTAGTAATAATAACTATTCCTTAGATGTGAGACTCTAAAGTTTACATTTATGAAACACACAATCCGAGAGCCCCTCCCTTAGCAAATCTACCTGAAAGTGTAAGAAGAAGTTCTAGTATTATGCAAACTTTATTACGTTTTTCCTGGTTGTTTTCAATCTTCTGAATATACAGTCATCTATGTAAGTTTTTTTTTAATGTAGTAAATGGGCAGCTAAATGAATTTCAAATTGTAATTTTTATGGTTAATTTGAAATCTCGCCCTTGTTGGATAATCCTGTTAGTTGGTGGCAAAACAAGGCGAAACTCTTGCCGAGGCACTTGCGATTCTAATAGGCATTTTATGTTAAATTACAGCTAATAGACTGAACAAAAGGGAAATGCGGATTTTCGGACTGAGCCCTCTTCCAGGGTCAGACTAGTCGTTGTAAGGTGATCACGAAAATTAACCGATGGGGGGAGGGGATTGAAAGAGTTTTTACTCACCCCTCAGCCTCTCATGCAGCCTCCCTGGCTTTGAAATTAAACAGCCAAATTTGGCAGCCCTATTATTTTATGTTAATGCATCCTTGTGCCCTAAATTCGCTCCCGTCTCCGTCTTACCCTGGGGCCTCCCAACTACTGAGCCCCCAACTCACTGAGGAACGAAGGAAAGCTGCAGGGACCCTGAACTCCGGGCTCAATGTCTGGAGGTGTCTGAGGCAGTCATCGGGCCTAGCCTAGGCCACCAGGGGCATTGATTGGGAGTTTAAGTGGACTGACTGAGAGGCAGCGGAATGAGAAAATGGACAGAGAATCTCTCTCTCTCTCTCTCTCTCTCTCTGTCTCTCCTTCCTCCTTCCCTCCCACCCTCCCTTCCCCTTCCCCCATTCCTTTTTTCCTCTTCTTCCTCCTCCTGAAGGTTCTTATTTAAGTCCCTCTGGAAATCTACTTGGTGGGTAATCAAGGCATAAAGAGGCAATAACACACCCTTTCTCCTCTCTTTTTCACTACACTCTTCCCCCAATCTCACCCGAAATTTCCACCTCTAACCCCTAGACCTAACCTCCTCCCTCTAGTATGCCTGGTTTGTAACCCCAAAAGGGCCCAGACAGGTTGGAGCTTGTACCTTTTTTTTTCCTCTAAAAACAAGACCCCAAACCAACAAACAGCCCACCCTCAAGGGGAATTCAACCAGTTTATTTACATTGCCAGCACTCAACCCCAGAGAGAAGATAAATAACCTCTGGGCTAGAACCTTGGCAGTGGTGGCGCGGGGTGAGGGGGTGGGGGATGTCGGGGAGACAGACAGTCGCTGGGACTGAAAACTAACCAGCTTTCTTTTAGAACAGCCGGTGTGTCGGCGCTGGGTTTCCACGAGTCAAAAGCGTCTGGCTGGGGGAGGGGGGGGGGGAGGGGGGACGGGGGGGGGGGGGGGGAGATGTGTTATGTCTTGTTCTCCCGCTTGTCGCTGATATTCTGTTTCTTGTCATTGGCTACTGCCTTTTACCGTTCCAGTGAGTTTGATTGAAACGCGACTGGAAGGAAGGTGTCGAGGAAAGAGGGAGAGACTAGGAGAGAAGGGGGAGGGGGACGGGAATGGGACAGAGAAAAAGAGATAAGAGAAAGAAGGAAAAAGCAAGGGGAAAAAAAGAAAGGGCGCGGCAGGGGGGAGAAAGGCGCGATGGAGATCGAGAAAGAAATAGAAAGAAAAAGCAGGAGAGCAGAGAGAGCTACAGAGCCGAGGAAACGAGCAGAGACCCCCTCACTTGCCTAGCCTGGGCTACCGCCTCGCAGCAGGATAGGCAGGGACTGCTATTTTGAAATCCGCTAGCTGGACCCTCTGGGGTGCAGAATTCGGAGGTCAAGTGTCACTTCCTCTGCCAGTCAATCTTCAATATTCCTCGTAATGTTTTTAAATGGACGAATTCATTACGTGGGGACATGTGAATGGGGAGAGGCAATTCAGCACGGTGTTCGATCAATAGCGTCCACTAATGGTTCATTTTGCTCTGTGGAATACGGTATTGTAAAACCGGAAAGAGGTTCCTAATCGATATTGTTTACCTTCTTTCAAGCTACGTGGAGGAAAGAAAACGGTGGGATTTTTAAAGGTCACTTAAGCAAGGTGGGAAAGTTTGATGCTGGTAAAGATCGTAATTTTTCTTTCTTCCTTCGGTCCCCACCCTCTCTTCTAGTTTTGCCTTTGACTCAGAGTTCTACCTCCCAGGCTTCCTTTCAAACCCACCCACTCCACTCCATTTTGCAAAGAGCAGTTCAGGATTGTACGTGGATGGAGAAATCAGTTACACCAGAAACGTACTCGCACACGGTATTCTCACACACGAGACACCTGCACTGGATCGTCCACGTGTTGGCAGCAAATTCATCTCGGTTCAGCTAAATCCCATAACAATTTCCCAAACAGTATTAAAAAATAAATAAATAAAAGGTCACTTTAAAATCAGGGATGGTGAATGCAATGGAAGGCTAATATTTCAAATCGGCTCTCTGCAACCTTTAAAAGGTAAAATATTAGATAAATGTTGGAGAGGTATACTCCCTTTATTTCCTTCCCCCATCACGCACCCTAGGTCATGGCAGGAAAAGAGTGAAAAATAAAAATAAAAGTAGTCAGGATGTGGATATGTTCACATAACATAGCCCTAAAGTTGGAGAAGGAGGCGAGATTAAAACCACTAAAGCCAGAAAAATCAGACTTAGTAATAGAATAGAGCTTGGTTTTTCCTCTCTCTTCTAAGTTCCTGAAAACAGAAGGAAGAATAGGATGAAAAAATGTAGCCAGTGGAGCTTCTGATGATAGTTTTAAAATGACGTTCAGAACAGAGTAAGTTGCCTGAACTAGTAACTTGCATGGCCTCCTAAGCACTCCGTTTGGTAATGGGAATGTCCTACTCATTAGAAACCACTCCGTTCTCCTCACCACCATTTATTTTGTGTAGTCAGTCAGAACTTGGAAAGCTATGGATCCTTCCTCTCTCCCCTCTCACCCTTATAATTTATTTTTACACAGGGAGGGAGAGAGTAATCAAAACATATACAGAATCAGGCTCTACGAACTATAGTTCCTAGTTGTCTCTGACCAATAAAAACTTATCCTTCTCTTTGTGTATGACACAAGGCATATGTCGATAGTGAGGCCAATTTAAACCTTTGGACTGAAAGAGACATGGAAGGGTGGATCTATTATAGTGTTTCCAGTTTAGGGAAAGGAGGTTGACTTAGGTGAGCCCAAAAGAGTACAGAAAGGAAATTTTGTCTCCCTGTTATTGAAGCCAACCCTTGAAGAATCCTTGTAACCCCTCAGCTTCAGCTCATCCTACACCTACTAAGTGAATCTCAATTGGAGAATGCCAGTTGAAGTTAAAGAGTGGCATTCATTATGAATACAAAAGGAAATCATCTTTTAACCCATAAGATATAAAGACAGTTGAAAAGGAAGGAAATCAGGGGCACATCACTATAAGCACAGTTAATAATTATTACCATCATGGTCTTTCCCCCCAAGTGATTAGATCTTTGTCCCTACATCATAAGGAATAAAAGCAATGTTTAATGGCTCAAAGTTACACAAATCAGGTTCTTTCTTCCACAGCCACAGTCAGTTTATACAAGCCTAAGGTTCACACTGGAACCTTCTATATTATTCTACATTCTTTATGACGTTTCTATTTACCTGGCTAGGCTACTCCTTTAAGAAGCACCTTACTATTGCTCCTTCACTGATTATTGTTTGAGTGGCTTTTGTTTTGTATGATGTGAAGAATATATTTTTTTGGTGCCAGAATTATTCATCTGCTATGGAAAATAAATTGTGGCCTGTGACAGTTATATTTTAAGGAAGAAAAGGAGAGGTTGCTTAATGTAAGAAGTAGGTAAAGCATGGGACAAAGTAACAAAACAAGACAAAGTCCTCACAATTCTCAGGTAACCTTTGAGAATCTCCACATTATTTCCTCAGTCTTCACTCATAACACACACACAAAAATGACCTGCATTAAATGTGAATACCTTCCATTAAACAAGCTCTCGGGAGCACCTCTTCTTACAAATATGTAATCTTGTGCTTAAATGTGTCTATCACCTAGCCTCTTAATTAAACGTGCCACATTTGGGGCATTTTCCTTGCAGCCTTCTGTAAGCCGGGATGCTTTTCATTTTTTAAAACACAATCTATTTAAAATTTCTCCTCGGGTTTGGGTTGCCAAACATAATGTGTCAGAACAGGAGGCAAATGTTGTTTTAGCTGGAAGGTCCTAATAACAAACCCATTTATGCAAGCACATTAGGACGGGAAGAATAATTTCTGTTAGTTAAAATTTTTGAGCCAGAAAATTAAAAACAAATATTTAACTTCCCAATTTGGACACCAGGCTTTCGATGGCCGCTAAACTTTCACAATGCATATTCAATGAATTAAACACAATCTTTACTAGCCAAATAAAATGGGTTTAATATAGTTCAAAAATAAGTTTGAATATATTCATATATAAGTAAACTGTGGGTGTATCCACAGAAGACAGAAACTGGGGTGTATAGTGTATAACTTTGTCCAGAGTGGAGTCTAAATGATTTCAAAGCTGATTTTAAAACACCAAACAAAGGACCATTGATGAAGGATAGTGGTAGTGGTCTAAATTTTTTTTTTGCTCTGTTTCTAAAGAAGTCCTGGGGGGAACATAAATTTTTTAAATCATCTTATCGGAAGACAAGACTTTTTTTCTCCCCATTCTTCCAGGTCCATTTCATTTTAAAGAACTATCCAGTTTCTCCTCTGTAGTTGGTGGTCCTGAACTTGACAGATATGTTTGCTTGTATAGGTGGATTAAACACACACATACACATACACATACACACACAACACACAAACACACCCTAGGCTTTCTCATTAAATTAACATTAATAACTGCTAGTAATTCTACTGTACATTAGAGCTAACCCCTCACTAAAACGCTACAGAGCTACAAAAGATGGACATTTTCTGGCATTTCTGCAACTGCCACCTATGGTCTGAGCGTTTGCCACTTATCGAGTCAGCATAGGAGCTGAGTTGATTTCCAAAAGCCTTACAGTGAGGATGGATGCTAGCGTGGGATGGAGAGACAGGACCAAGAAAGTGCCAGGCTAGCTTTTACCTGAGATCTGTGTTAAGTGAGTTCTTGGTATGGGGGAATGGCACTGGGCCAGATATCACCTTAGCTTTCTCCTAAAGCCTGCCTTGCCAGACCTTTGCCTGCAGTCATTTTAAAATCAGAAAGCAGGGACTCTATGCCACTCCCCCAACCTATGATCTCTGTGGTCCTTAAATTCTTAAACCTTGTGTTTCCACAATGTTTTGTGTTCCAACTGACTGGGGAAAAGGGCAGCTCTGGGCATACAGAGCATCTGCTAAAATCATTCTCTGGATGTCTCCTTCCCTGCCCTCTCTCCCCCCCTCCTAGCCCTGGCTTAGACCCGGGACAATTCAACCTCAAAGTCTTGGGGTGTCTATTTCTCTCTCCCTGGCAAGGTCAATGGTGCTGCTTCCTTGGCCACCAGCTCAGCTCTAGACAACAAAGAAGGAACCAGCAGGCCTCAGGTGGAGCAGATTCCTGCCTGAGCTTTCTTTAGATTTTAGGTTTGGGAAGATGGGGCGAAAAGCAGAGCAAAGTAACTCCAAAATGCAGAGCCTAGAATTGGGTCTCCAGGCACTGCCAGAGGTAGGATTGAAGTGAGGAGTATAAACAAAAATACTAGGTTTTCCCAATAGAAATTGGGGAGAAGTATATGTGCAGTCACTCAGTATCTCTCTGTTCCATGAGACAATCAGTGTGGGCTTCTTCTCTGTATACAGTGTTTTCTTCTGGTTAATAGCCTTAAAAATCAATATTCTCACATAATAAAGGCAATAATGCCCATCTGTGTGATCTACTACACACAGGCATGACATAAATACACATAAACCTAGCTATGTTTATGTGTAAGTATAGCAAAATACATGTGTATTTTGGACAGCTCTCGCCTCCTGTTATTTTTCAAAGATCCAGCTTTGTCAAATATTCACTGGCTTAGAAGCCCTTGTCTGTGACCTCTCCCCCACAGGACCGCCCTGAAGGCCCTGGACCCAGGTAAACAGAATAATGTGCCAGGTAGAAGATATTTAGCGTGTCAGGATGGACAGACTGGGATCTGTTGGACACTCCATTCAGCTAGTGCTCCCAGATCTGTCATGGGAAGCATCCCAAGAACCGACAGGAAACCTGAGAAAATCTAATAGATCACAAATAGTATTGAACTTACAGGTAGATAGCAAATATTTAATAGGAAATAAAGCACCTCAAAAGTTTTTTATTTTTTTCTTTTTAAATGTAAGATACGGTATCCAAATAATGAGAGGAAGTAGACCAGCAAGACTTGGGTTCTCCCGAAGACTTCAGGAATTCTCATTGTCATTTAAAATATGTGCATCCATACACAAAATATGTATATTTGTATGTATATGTAACATCTATGTGTATGAACACAAATATACACATATATACATATTTTCCAACCTTGTTCAAACCAAGTGATGGATGGCTTCCACTTCTTTAAAAGGAAAGTAGTAAGTATATGTTATCAGACTTCTCAGCAATGTTGATTTTTTTTTTCAAGGACATGAATCAACAGTTTGAGAAAGAAGTCAACTATTCAAAATGAAGTCAGAAGATATGGTGCCTCCAAATGTGTACCTATAGCTAGACTACTTTCAGGTTATATAAAAATGTGTGGGAACATGTATACATATATACATACATGTGGACATACAAGTAGACCATAAGAAGGTGAAAGCAAAAGAAAACACTACTGGTCTCGTTAGGAAAAAAAAAAGAAAAAAGAAAATAAATATGAACTTTTCTTTCTTTTTTTTTTTTGATATTGATTATAGTCAAAATAGTTTACTCTTTAAAAAGTCACCCCCAAAACAGAGCAGCTTGCCTTCTAGAGAAAAAGCTCTATGCACTTGAGCTACCTTAAGCAAACACACACACACACACACACACACACACACACACACACACACGTTCTTAGAAGACAGGGCCGAAAAGAGGCCAGACCAAGCAATCTATGCTTTCACTTCTTGTGTTAAAAAACAACCCTCTGCTGAAGCCCTTCCAGAAATGCTTCAGGCTGCTCTTTTAAGAAGTTCTGACCTGGGGTCTTTTGGGGACACCTGTCGCACGTGATAATCCAACCTGGGAGCCTGCCAACTTCTCTGAGTGAAGAGAATGAAACGGACAGCACAAGCAATCTTTCTTTCCCTCTCCCTCGACCTCCAACTACCACCAGAATAATAATGCTAATAATCACAATTATTAGCATTATTATGACCCTTAATAGGAGCTAGTGTCAAAGAAGGATTTCTTTTCATTTAGCAGAGAACCCCATTGAATCCATTATTTTACCCTGGATCCTGGAGATCTCCTTCAGGCCAAGGTTTTGGTGCTGATTTTAGTGCTGTATCATAGTCTGCAAATATTGTTTTCCTCCATTTATCCCAAACTACTTACATTCTGTTTGGACGTCCCAATCAGAGTTGCTGTCTACACACACTTTAATCTTTAATTAACCAGCTAAACACAAACTGTTTTTGCTTAACAAATAAATAACTTAAAGTCCCAGAAAAATCTACATGACTTCATGATGGGTAATTAGATTTGCTCAATTTAATTAGTCTGGATGGGTAATGAGGTAAGCAAGGACAATAGAAAAAAAAAAACCACAGACCCTTTAATAAACATCACTGTTCCATTTGAGCCTACACCTCTTTGCCTTTGGTTTAGTATAAGTATTCATCGTCGGTGCTAGTTTTAGAGTCTGAAAAAACAATCTGGCATTGTTCATTAAACAACAATAACAAATTGAGTTGAAAGAGAAGGTTCTTCTTTAGCTCAATGTGGGGGAAAGGGTTCTCCACTTAGGAAATACCAAAAACAAGACAAAAAAGTATGGACTTTGCCAGAGCATCTGAGCTGTCCTTACATCAAGGGAACGCCAGGGGGCAAGAGGAGTTAACAAAGGCCTACTAGAAAGGCATCTTTCCCCCTCCCCCTTTTCCCTTCATCTCTTCTGGTGTATCACAGGACTAAAAGTCGTTTTGCAAGGTTATACGTTTCGAATTCCACCCAGACTCCTATCACTCATCATTCACCTCTGGGGCACAATAAACAGCTTCTTTAAAATAAATAAATAAATAAATAGATGAATAAATAAATAACACAAGCAAATGGAAAGAATATTTTTCTTAAATTGCAAAAGAATGCCAAAATGTATTTAACCTCCCCATTAATCCGACTTACCTTGCTGATATTTTGGCCTAATCCTATTTTCTCCATGCATTATAATGACTGTGAAATGACATATTTTGTTCTTCTGGCAGATGTTTTACATGACAAATGCATTGTTATGTGGAGTTTTTCCTTCCTCTCTCCCCCTCCCCCCACTTTCCTAGTCGACGAGGTCGACTAGAGGGGAGAGCTGGAGAACTGTTCCTGGGCCACTGATGGTCCATGCTGGAGGTCTTCTGAGTTATACAGCCTTCGAGGCTAGACAGGAACCAAATGAAATCACTCAAGGGAAACTTCACTGGAGACAAAAACACATTCAATTTCCTGACTCCATTTCTTTTCCTGGGTTATTTGTTTTTGCAAAGGCACATTAAACAAATTCAATGCTCAAAATGAAATCTCCTTTCTTCCCCCAACTATGAAAATAATATCTAAAAATATTTTATGTGTATATATGTATACTAGATAAGGATAACAATAAAAGGAAAAATAATACCCCAGCTATTTGGAAAATAAACTCAACCACTACCAAAAGACCGTTTGGGGACAACTTTTCTTTTCAGAATAGGGTGATGCAGGGAAGGGGGTGCTGATGATATCTTTAACCGGGATACTATTTCCCAAGAATGTTAGCACTGTTCATACAGTCGTCCTTTCACATTTTATCCTTCCAACTTCCGGTCCTTAGTGATTTTGTCTCAAATTTTCTTTGATTTCATAAAAGCATGGTATCCCTAAACTACAGGCCCTAATACTAATGCTCAGCTTTAAAAAAAAAAAAAAAAGAAAGAAAGAAAAAAAAAGAATGTTGGGGGGGAGAGATTGGTGGGTGACATGGTTTGATGGTGGAGTCAAATACCGATAGCTTGGTATTTTATTTTTTATTTCACACCCACTTTTTCAATGTGGGGGTGGGGAGGGCTCTGAGATCCATACCCTGGTATCATTTCTTTTTGAAATGTCATGAACTTGGAGCTTTCAGACCCAACCAGCCCGGCTGAGCCTGGAAACAATAGAGATTGTCAGAGGACCCAGCGTTGAGCTTTTTCTGCGTGTTCACAAAGCGTTAAAGCTTTATCCAACAAAACGGCTCTGTCTGACCCCGGCCAGACAAAAGCTAACTTGCATCTTGCGCCACAGAGGGGAATTGGGGCAGAGCGAGGGGATGTACAGTACTGCAGCTGAGGAAGAAAAGGGGGAAGAAGAAGAGTGAGGGGTGTAGTGGAGAGCGTCCCCACTTGATCCACCTCACCGAAGCACGGGCCTGACGCTTCCTTTGGCTCTAGAACTTGTGTGTGTGTGTGTGTGTGTGTGTGTGTGTGTGTGTGTGTGTGTGTTAGGGAGGGGAAGAAGTAAACGGAGGAAGGGCGAGGTTTCGGGAGCGGCAGCTATGTCCCCCTTAACCCGCGTGCGGGACGTGGTGGACGAATTCCTTCCTCTCCAAGGTGCCTTGTGAGCGGCCTATTTCATTAGTGCCAGGGTCTTTCACCTGGTCTATTCCCTTCGTGTAATTGGCCTAATTAAGGCCTTAGCAAAATGGCTACCTCCTCCTCCTCTTTCTCTTCTCCTCTCCGTCGTTCCCACTTTCTCCTCTTTTTCTTTTTCATTTACTCCTCCCTCCCTATTTCTCCCAATTTTTCCTGTCTCCTAGGCAGCGCTCTAGCGGCCATGAAACCCAACTACTTCCCAGCCCAGCACTGGTTTTCAAACGTTTAATCAGACTTCCCCCTCCACCCCCACCCCAGCCTTTCTTACTGCAGGGTGGACATATGGGTGAACTGAAGTGGGGGTTGGGGGAAGGAAGCCCCTTGTAGGGCTTTCTAGGATCAGAAAGGACAGAGTGGATGTTGATTCTTTCTCCCAAAAGCCTAGCATGATGACTTCCTTCCTTTCTTCTCCCTACACTCAATCTTGGATAGAAAAAAAATGATAACAAAGCAGCAACAAACCCGCTAGATCTGAGATCCCGAGTGAGAGATTTGATACTGGGGCGGAGTTCAATGCTCTCTGAGCAGCGGGTGTTTCTCTGGGCCATTTCCACTGCTTAACTAATCCAGCTGTGTGCCCCAGGGGTCGGTCCCTGACCTGGCAGCTCATTTCTTTCTTTCAGAGGAGGCTACAGTGGGTCTGACCTCCAGCTCCCCACCCCCACTCTTCACCATCACTCACCCTCCCTCTTTCATCCCCCGCCCCTCACTCAACCCATAACCCCAACTCTAAGGCACACTTCCCACTTAGTGACCCAGGCAGACCCCGCCTGATAAGGATGAGGCCTGCTCTTTTCGACCTTTACAATCTCTTTGACTACAGAAGGCTGGACCCTCCTCTTTAGCCACCCCCCCCCCCAAAAAAAATAGAAAAGAAAGAACAAGAGTGGCTGGGGAGGAAGCCTGTAGGACCGGCTCGGGAGAATGGTGCTTCTGATGTCTGCTGAATTTTCTTCAGTGGGAGGTAAGTAGGTGTGGGTTGTAAATCCCTTAAATTGGGTCCTGTCTTTTCTTTCTTTTATCTCAGGGTGATTTTCAACCTGAATGTATTTGTATGTGACATTTCTTCTTCCTTTGACCAGCCCTGGCGTTAGGCAGAATTTAGAGAACAGCCAGCCTACCCTTAGAAAATGTATCAACTTTGACAATTTGAAAGTGGAGAAAGTTGGTCTCCTTTCTCCTGGCAGGGAGGAGAGGAGAGAATTATTTTGAGTCTCCCTAAGCAAATGTCCCTCCAAACTCCTGATGAGGAATGATCCAGATAGAACTGGTTGGTCTTTGAGGAAGGTAGGCAGGCTTCAAAAGGGAGAAGATTCTATTCTTTTCCTCCCTCAGTATCTCTGGTATCTTTAAGAGGTGGAGCTCTCACCTTGGAGACTATACTTTCTCATGCATTCATTAAAAACTTTAGGGGAATGAATGAGAGAAGAGGAAGGATCTTTTGGATTCTTTTGATCAAGACTTCATGTCCAAAACCCTTCCTTGTGGGTCAGTAACTCAGGAAACTTTTCATTCCCATCTGCAGTTTCTGAAAATATTTAGAAATAGTTGGCATTTCTATGGTGATTTCAGGTTTAGAAAGCCCTTTTCTCACAGCAGTCCAGGTAGGTGTTCACTGCAACTATTAACATATCCCCATTTTACAGATGGGGAAACAGGCTAAGAGATTGTGACTTGCCCAGGGTTGTATAGCTTGCCCCCAAGCAATAATTGTCCTACCTCTACTCTCTCTTAACATGGTTAAGTCATTGTTTGCACAAGATAAGGACCTAGGTCCCTTGACTCCCAGTCCAACCCTTTTCTTATGCTTCTCCTTTTGATCTAGGCCTTTTGTATATTCCTATTTCAGGAAATGAACTATTAGAAACTTTTCCTCTGTAAGCTTGGGATTACTTAGGGAGAACTGTAAGGCAGATTTACTTAACAAGTTTAAGTTGAAGAGGGACCATTCCAAAGCCCCAGAAGCTTGAAATAACAAGGATCAGTATAGACCTACAAGCAACAAGGTGATTTCTATATGTTGAGCCATGAAGGAAATCATTCCAACAGTGCAGTGGGTCTGTAACTTTGTCTTAGGCTAGGGACTCGCCTGAGTCTTATAGCTAGTTAGTGTCAGGAGCCTAATTTGAACTTGCTTCAAAAATCCAGCCCTTATCCATTAGGCCAACTCAGGTCTCACATGCAAGACAAAAAACAGGAGGAACTGGACCATGCCTTTTCCATTGAGAAAGATGCCTGCATCTCAGATTTAACTAGAGTGAGGCCTAAACTAGTCTGCTTGCCAGAATGCATGACTACTTAAGCGATTATACTACCTATTCGGCTAGACTGTCATCTAGGCAGTGAGATCTGGGCTCATTTCGTTTGGAGTTCTACGAAAACCTTCTCTCACCCAAAGAACACACATCACCAGAAATAGCCACAAACGCTCAATTCGCAACCGTGCGTGAGCGAGTGGCAATGGAACTGGAGAGTAAGGCCGGGAACCAGACCCCCCCTCCCGGGGAAATTTATTTAAGATGCTGTGTATATTTCACTGCGGATGTTTCTTCTGGGAACGCAGCCCAATCTGGTAGGTCCTTCCCCTTGGAAGCTACCGGGGATGAGCTGGGTGCAGATTTGCGGTGCCGGGAAGCGCAAGCAGAGATGCAAAATCCGTTCTGACTTCTCGTCTAGCTAGCGATTACAGTCAGACGGTGGCGAGAGAGCTCTCCCGGAACTACAGTTTTCCTAGGCCCTGGAATAGGAAAAGAGCCACGGGTGGAACGAAGCTTCCCCTGGGCTACCTTCTCCAGGGAAGCCTCTCTCTGCTTTTTGTCCCTTTTCTCTGGTCCCTACCAGTCTCCTTCCATGCTTGGGTTGCCCGGGAGATTGAGACACGGAGGTGTTGACTTAACCCAGTCTCTCCTACATCCAAGCTGTCTCATCAGCTCACTATCTCAGCTCCTATTATCTCAGCGCTTACTAGTTGTGTGGCCTGATACAAGTCACTTCATCTATCTAAGCCTCAATTTCTTCAGGTGTAAACTGGGTTCAAAAAGACTTATGAGAACTTACAAAGTCCTCATAAAACAATCTACAAAGTAACAATTTATACAGTAACAACAAAATTGTAAAAACGAGCAACTTTGAAAGATTTCAGGAGCCCTTGATTAACGCAATGACCAATTACCATTCCAGAGGACCAATAGAGAAAGAATGCTACTCACTTCCTGAGAGAGAAATGATGGACTAAATATGCAGAATGAAATATGAAGTTTTGGATTCGGCCAATGTAGAAATTTGTTTTGCTTCATTATCATATTTTTTTTTTAAAAAGGGGGAAGATAAGAGGGAGAGAAAACAAATATTTAATTGAAAATAAAATAAATAACATTAAATTTAAAAATAAAGAGACAGTTATTGCCCACTTCACAGGGTTGCTGTAAGAAAAGTGCTTTGGGATTTGTGGATCGCCATATTAACATGTGCTGTTATTACTTCAAGAATCCCTCATTTCCTTGTAAACCCTCCATGCCTTACTGAACCCTGTTCATGAACTGCTGTGGCCAGCAGCATTTCATCCCCTAGTAGCCAACTCTGGTGATGAGTTCCTTAATATTTAACAGTCTGGTCCACCTATGACAGTATGTCCATGGTCTTGACTATAAACCTTTAGAAGTCAGAAGGATCTACCAAAGCTTGTGGTCTGCAGACATGGTCTTCAAGAGTCCAGGGTCATCTATAACAACGTGAGGCCCTAAAGCAAGCAGGATTTTAGGTGAGGGTTATTGTTATACAAGCCATAGGGCATTCTGGGTTTCATTTCTTTGTCTTTCAGACCGTGTTACACTTTTGGCTGGAGCTGAACATGCAGGAGCCCAGCATTCTCAAGTGCCAGGCAGCCTGTTTTTAGAAGCCCAGAAGGCAATACTGGAGTAGAAAGGTAGGAAGGTTGTGGGAAGAATTGTAAAAACAGTGAACATTTGCTTGGACAGCCTCTCTTCCGACTCCCCTCTTTCTTGGCCCCATACCCAGAAATTTTTTTCTAATTCTGACTCTTGTTTCCCTTTCCAGACTTCCACTCAGTAGGGGTTGGTTCTTTGAGACATTTTCCTATCTCCTCCTCACAAGAAATTCAACTTCTTCTGTGTGCCATTGCCTTGGGAACCTGATCTCTCCTATTAATACTTTCCATATGAGTAGCTGCTTTATTCCATTCAAACATATTTTTAATATATTACCTCATTCGATTTTCATGACAACTTTTTGGGCAAATCACTTAACCTCTTTGAAGCTCAGCTGTCAAATCTCATCTCACAGTCACACAGCTAGCTAATGGCCAAGCTCAGGCTAAAACCCCTATCCTCTGACTTCAAGTCCAGTTCTCCCCTACTATAAAAATAAAAAGCTAAAAGCCACTTTCCTTTGGCCCAGCTACCTCTTACTAAGCCCCTCCCCCAAGCAATTATTGTCCTTCCTCTCACCTCCCCTTTCCTGTCAAATGTTGAGAAGAGTAGTCTACTTTTAATCTGTGTTTCTTTACCACCCATTTACTCCTGAAACCACTTTCATTCTGACTTTTGGGCCCCACCACTCTACTAAGATTGTTTTTCTTCTTCTTTCTGAGATCACCAGTGATCTCTTATTTGCCCAACCCAATGACTATTTAAAATTAATTTCTGTCAATAAATAAAATCTACTTTCTCTTGCTCCCATGTCTTCTCCACTGGGGGTGGGAGGTGGGGGAAGGAAAATCAAACTCCTGTGACAAATGCGCATAATTAAGAAAAACAAATCTAAATAACTGGTCATATAAAATATGCCTATGTAGGTATATATGTATGTAGGTATGAATATTCATTCTGGGTCCATCACCTCTCCGTGAAAAGGCAGATAGCATGTTTTATCACGTGTCTATTGGAATGTGGGTCAGTAGCTTTTTTAGGGCAATTCTTATCTTCCTTAACACCCCTCCTATATTATACCCTTTCCTCTGTTGACCTTCATGACATCATTATTATTCTAGGTGTTGGACTAATACTCATTCTTATTCATAGGTTCATCCTCTCTCTTTCTGGTGCTTTTCTGTTTGGGTGTGCCACTCTCCACTCCCCAGGGTTGTTGACTCTTTTCTCTTCTTGATACTCTTCTTTAATGACCTCATCTCTTCCATGGCTTCAATAATCATTCCTATAGAGAAGATTCCAAATCTTTATTTTTAGCCCCCATCTCTGCCCTGGACCCCCTATCCATATTCCTTGCTTCAGGACCTCTCCACCTGAATGACCCACTTGCATTTCAACTTACTGTGTCTAAAACTGAACTCTGACTTTGTCATCTTTCTCTCAAAATCTGGCAACCCCCCCCACCTGAACTTCCCTATTTCTGTTGATGGAACTACTAGATGCAAAATCTTGGAATCAATCATCAGAGATTTTTCATTCTCCTTTACACCCCGCCCCCCCAGCATTCAATCAATTAGCAAGTTCTGCTGTTTCTGCCTCTGCAGTAGGTTTCCTATTCATACACTCATCTTCCTTTGCACTACTACTACCCTATTTAAAGCCCATGCTGTCTCTTGGACTAGTATAATCACCTTCTAACTGGTCTACTCCTCTTTTCCTTCTTTACCTGTTGATTTCTTAAGAGTTCAACTCTAAGATGTGTCAATTGTCTTGCCTAGTCTGGCCTCAGTGAAAATGATGGCATCCTAGGCAAGGGTAGAGGATAGAGTGCTATTTAGTGCTTATAACTATCATCCCATCCCCTAATCCTGAGTGAGTAACCACTTTCCCTCTTGAACCTCACATAGCCTTATAGTACTCTAAGAAGGCATACCAAGAAGGGAAAACAGCATGGACAAAGTCACAGAGGTGGAAGAGCACATGTTGCTTTCAGGGAAACAAATTAGACTGGATTGGCATGGGAGTGAGTAATATGAGATCAGTTTGGTGCTAAATTTTAGAAGTCCTTGGATACCAAGCCAAGGAGTTAGAGCTTCTCAGAGAAAGCAGTAGGGAGCCATGGAAGATTTTTGAGAAAAGGAATGAAATAGCCAGATCTATGCCTAAGACAGATTAATTTTGGTAATGATATTAAAGACAGGTGGGAATAAAGAGCAAAAGGAAGGGGGAAGACTGGTAGGTGAAAATTTATGACTTTATTTAGCAATCCTGGTTGGGGGAGAGGAGAAAGCAGAGATGTCCATTCAAAATTTTCACCCAGCACTTCTCATACCCTAAGTGAGAACCATGCCCCAAGAAAGAAAGGAGAAAAAGCATTTTACTTACTGCCTAGTATCGTGCTAAGTGACTTTTTATAAAAATCATCTTGTTTGATTCTCATTATAACCCCATAGGGTAGGTGCTATTATCCCCATTTTACAGTTGAGGAAATTAAGGCAAAGGAAGTTAAGTGACTTGCCTAGGGTCACACAGCTTCTCTGTGTCTGAGACTGGATTAGATCTAAGAACTTCCTGACTCCAGGCCCACTGCTCCATCCACTGAGCTACCAGCAGCCTCTAAAGAGGTGAATTTGTGGCAACAGTCTTCAGCATTCCTTCCCACATCAAAAACAACCAAGGCTACCCATATGTAAGATGAGGTGGCTTTCTCCAGACTCACTCCAGGCCCAGATCCTAACTTCTCTCTGCCTAGCTCCATCAGAGTGATCCTAAGTAAGTTAAAGTCACTCAAACTCTCTGGGCCTCCATTTCCTCATTTGTAAAATGAGGACCTTTAAGGTCCTTTCCAGTTCTAAATCTATGATTCTATGATCCTACCTGTCCTATCCCTCCAATTTCACAGTGGTGACATTCACTTGGAACATGGGTGGTGTGATAGGGAAAGCAGCAGCTCCCTTTCTTCCTTGGCCAGTCAAATGAATCAAGTGGACTCATGGCCAAGGAGTAAGCAGTAATGGATCCTGAAACTCCAGAAGTTTTCCCAATGAGTCTTCCCCATGGAAACCCCAAGAGTCAAAGCTGAGATCTCCTGTTCCCCAAATTAAAAACCATAGTTCTAGATCAGAGAGTGAGTTTCAGACTTCTCTTTTTGTCTCCACCATACCACAACAAAAGCCTTAAATGGAACGAGGGTAACTCTTGAGAATCAGAGAATGAGATTATAGTAGCAAAGCTTCCCCCTGTTCAGCCAAGGTATGAAATGCTAAACATTAGTAGGAGAAGGAAGTTATCATGGTTATAAAGGAGATGAGGGATGCACAAATATGAGGACAAAGGCAGAGGAGAGACTGTGGTAGAGTGGAAAGAGCAGTTGACTATAAACCAGAAGGACCCATCCCAGTTCTTGTCCTCCCATCAACCAATCATCCACGTGAAAGATGCAAACCAGTTAAACTCTTTAATTCTACCTCTGTGATTCAAACAATGACATTTGCCCCATAGGCTCTCTAAAGCTGTAAGTTGCAAAGCAGATACCTATCTGTATCTATGGAGACATAGAGTCCTTACTGGAAATTCCACCCATTGATGAAATCACAGATCATTCATGCAAACAACTACTTTGCCAGCCATGGGGTTCATCAAACATAAAAGCATAAAACGCTATCCAAGCATAAGGTATTATTATTATCATCGTTGCTAGTATTATTATTCTACTTTAGTCAGTATGAGGGACAGTTTAGAGCCTTTTCTTACCTGAAAGCTCACTGACAGAAATGACACCTCTGAAGTGCTCTAGAATGACCTCTAACACCTTATGGGGAAGAACACAACGCCTTGTGCTTCAGTTGATATAGTGGACGAAGTGTTGAATTGAGCACCAGGATTCCAGGATTCCAGTTGATCATCACTATACGAGCTTATGCAAGTACCTTCTCTTTTAATTTTAGTTTCCTCATCTTTAAAATGAAGTAGTTGGCCTAGGATTTAAGCTGTAGATTATCTCTAAGCCTTTCCGGTCCCTCCACCCATTTAAAGCCAGTGTCTCTAACTCTTTTTAAATATCTACTCCCCCCACTCAAATTCCATGATGATCTGCAGCAAGAAATGTTACACTTCTGCCAGGTCACCAAAATACACAGGTCCACCTTGGGAAAATGCTGCCTGCTTTGCTGATTAACAGTCAATTTTCCATCCTTTTTCTATAAGTATGTTCAGAGTTAGAACACTATAGATGTCTCCTCTCCTGAGCAAAGATCTGACATCTTTAGGAAAATAAAACTAAGAAAGTTTTCCAGCATTAGGATTCCACAATCTGGTAAAGACACGTCCAAGAAGGTTCTGGAAGTATTGTTAGGGATTTTGAGTGTTATTGGTGACCTAGTGATGTAGTATCTTCATTCCCCAAACCTTAGGTATTCTTTGTGATCAAGACCTTAGGCTACTTTGGCTCAATCTGGGACACCAGGAACCCAGAGCTACATTATTCTGTCCCAAAGATCCTGAGACTTTGGGGCAATAAAAGGAGTGCTGGGTTTGAAATCAGAATGACTAGGCTCTGTCATTCAACATGTCTGTGACTGCTTTTGTGGGTGTAAAATTTGGGGATTGGATTAGATTTTCTCCATGGTCCCTTCCTACTTTGTAGCTTTGCTCCAATCATCAAGGACTTCAAGTCTCATTTGGCTGTCTTGCCTACCTCCCTGATAAGACTATCAACTCTGCAGCCATAATATAAAGGCCAGCTGAGGAACACCAAGCCAGAAGTTCTGGGTTTCTCTACTTGGAACACTTCACGCAGGCAGCTTCAAAGCCAAGGCTGGCTAGTGCCCTCCTTCAGGCTATCATCAGCAGCTGTTGTCTTCTCAGTCCCACATCTCCACTGCCCTCCCTCTTTTATTGTACTAACACAGGGAATTGGACTCATTGAACTTTGCCCAAGAGCATTTTCACCATCTGAGTAAGCTTATTTCTGAACATTTTCAATTCCTACAAAGAGGTGCTTTGGGCTGCACAGTCTCAATTGAGCATCTTCTACTTTTCTTATTGACCTTATCAATAAATCAGCAAGTACTTATTGAACAGCATTGTGGTAACTGCTCTGAGGAATACAGAGAAGTATAAGATGTAATCCATACCCACAAATAACTTAAAATCTAGATGAGGAGACAAGATTCATGTTATGCAACAAGTAAGAAAAATTAATCAGGGTGTGTAATCACTAGACAGCAGAACTAAGCATCAGGAATATTTAGGTGGAAATCTTGCCTGTGTCTTTTCCTAGTTGTGTGACCTTGGGTAAGTCATTTAGCTTCTCTTACCCTTAGTTTCTTCATCTGTAAGATGGCATGAGGTGGTTATGAAGATCCAGTGAGATAATGTATTTTGTTGTTCAATTCCTCATGATTCTCTTTGGGTTTTTCTTGGCAAAGATAATGAAGTGGTTTGCTATTTCTTTTTCTAGTTCATTTTACAAATGAGGAAACAGAGTCAAACAAGGTTAAGTGACTTACCCAAGGTCACACAACTAGTAAGTGTCTGAGGCTGGATTTAAACTCAGGTCTTCCTGAATCCAGGCCTGGCACTCTTTCTACTGCTGTACTCAGTTGCCTCAAAATAATGTATATAAAGTACTTTATAAACCATGAGCTATTCCAATGTGAACTATGTAATTAAGTACTTAATTGCTCATTATAGACTCCAAGTAAGAAGTTATCAACCTGGGGCCTCTGAACCTTTTGTAAAGTATATTTTGATAACTGTATTCCCATATAATTGATTTCCTTTGTAATCCTGTGTATTTTATCTTATGTATCTAAAAACATTATTTTAGATACACGGGACATGGAGTATAGAAATCTATCCTGCCCTACAGGAAAATTGAAAGGGAAGGGGATAAGAGAAGGGGGGGAGAGATACAAGGGAGTTCAGATTAGGGGTATTCAGAATGCATGCCATCTTAGGGTGGGGGGAGGGACAAAATGGGAGAAAATTTGGAAATCAAAATCTTGTGGAAGTGAATGTTGAAAACTAAAAATAAATTAATGAATTAAAAAAAAGCATTATTCTGAGACTATTTCATAGGTTTCACCAGTCTTCCAAAGGGGTGCAGGGCATAAATGAAATAGGTTAAGAACCCCAGGTCTAAATACTGTAGCAGTAAAAGCAGTGGTAGCAGTAAAAGCAGTGGAGCAATCAGAGATGGCTTCTCGGAAGGGATAAGACTTGCACCGAGCCTTATGGAGCAGGATTTTGACAGCAGAGGGGAAGGGGAAAGGGAAGGGCACCAGCACTACAGAATTCTTTGTTTATATTATCTGACTGATTACTCCCTTTCAGTACTGCTAACCATTTAAAGATTTTGGAACACAGTAGCACATTCCCCCGTGTATTGCCTTCCTCCCTACTGTTGATCATTCAACATCAGCAACCTTTAGAGATACTCAGATCCAGTCATTTGGCTGCTTTCCACCTTCTAAAATTTGATGTAAGGCAAATGCTGTGTGGATTGTAGCTGGCATGTGAGGATCAGCTTCTGGAAGCCACTTTATTAGGAAGCATTCCCAAAGTCCTTCTTGTTTACAGATTGCCTCACTGTTATTTTGTTCGTTACTTACAAACAGTAGCCCTGGGTGGGAAGGGCTGGTGCTTCTCTATTCATTTTGCCAAGGAGGAAACCAAAGCAGAGTAGAGGTAAATAAGGCATCTGAGGTCACAGAAGGAGAGAAGCTTGTAGAATTGGCATAGGGTTGAGGGAGGAAGGTAGCTGCTGAACCACGCACCAGAGGTGCTTTCTCGCTGTTCACCCATGATCTTGGTGCAAGCATAGATTTAGAGGAGGGAGGAAGGGGGTGCCAAAATATTCCCAGAATGCTTTGATCCTTCGTCTCTACATTTTAGTTTCTTTGTCTTCCTTCAAGATTCGGCTCAAAGTCCACCTTCTTTTTTTTTTTTTTAAAGTTTATTTATTTTATTTTCAATATATGAAATAAAACAAGCATTTCCATAACATAGTAGAATAAAAAAAAGAGATGATTGCACATAAAATTGTAAATCTAAGCCCAAAGTCCACCTTCTGCAAGAGGCTTTTCCTGGTTCCACAACTGCTAGTGCCTTCCCTCTGGAATCACTTCCCATCTATTCTGTACATGCCTAGTTGTTTGCATGTTTTCTCCCTCATTTGAATGTACTCTTCTTGAGGGTAGGGACTGGTTTGTTTGTTTGTTTGTTTTTCTTTTTCTATCCTCATTACTCAGCAGAGTGCCTGAAACTTTGTAAATGTTTAATAAATGTCTATTGACTCACTAAATGACTAAAAGGAGCAGGGCAAAGGGAAATAAAGACCACAGTAACAACAAATACTTATTAAACATTTACTGTGTGCAAAATACTATACCTGGTGCTAAGGAAGATTCTGGGTTAGCATAAGACACTGTTCCGGTGCTCAGAACACTTTTATTCCAGCAAGAGGGTGAGACATCACCAATACGGATATCTATAAATGTAGAACATTGCATGATAAATGGAAAATATGATACACTTTGAGTCAGAGGACCAAGGTTCAAATCCATGCTCTAGCACTTCCTACTAGGATGATATTGGACAAATCACTTAACCTCTGTGAGTCTCAGTTTCCTTGGCTATTAAATGAAGTTCAACTAGATTGCCTCTTAGGTCTGTATCAGCTCTAAATTTAGGATGCTGTGAGGATGAAGAAGCAAATTAGAGAGTTATAAAATTGTACTAGGTGAGGTCCGAAAAGAAAGGTTGTTACCAATTAGAAGAAAACATAATGGAGGAGGTACAATTTGAATTGTACTTTAAAATATGGGTTGTAAATTCATAGAATCATCATCTCAGCTATGGAAGGCACCTCAGAGTCCATTCACTTCAGCCTTTACCTGCTCAAGAATCCCTCCTATAATGTCCCCAGCAAGTAGTCATCCAGGTTTTACCTGAAGAGGACCCGGATTTTTCATACTTTATGCCAGGGAAGGGATGCCTCTTCCCTCCCTTTACTCTCACCTCTGTTTTTGTTTGTTTGTGGTTATTTTTTGTTTGTTTTTTGTTTGTTTGTTTGGGGTTTTTTTGGCTAGCAACAGGGTTAAGTGACTTGCCCAGGATCACACAGCTAGTAAATGTTAAGAGTCTGAGGCTGGATTTGAACTCAGGTCCTCCTGACTCCAGGGCCAGTGCTTTATCCACTGTGCTATTTAGCCGCCCCAACCTCTGCTTTCTTTTTTTCTTTTTTTCTTTTTTTATAATCTCTGTCTTTCAAGGATCAATTAAAATTCTTTATCCTCCACAAAATCTTCCCTGATGCTCCTAAATCAATATGAGTTCTCCTTCTACTGTACTCTCCTAACACATTGTGTAGGTGCTTGAAACATTCTATCTTTTAATAGAACTGTCTCCCACAATATCCTTTTGAGGTAGGTAGTGAAAATAAAGTTGTATCCATTTTGGAGTTGAGAAAACTGAAATGCAGAGAAGTCACTATACTAGGAAGTTTGTTTTTACTTTCTTATCTTATCCCTTCAGTAAAACCTGCTTCCGTAATTTATATCTCAGTGTAAGTTTAATTGAATGGGTTACTTCTCTTAAAGTACTGACAAGCATAGATATTCTAGGCTTAGGGAAGAGCCCAAGTAAAGGCATGAGAACACATTGCATGTTTGGGGGACCAAGAGTTATCTAGTTTGGCTAAAATATAAGATCTGCATGAAGAGAGCTAATACGATATATCTGGGAAGTGCCAAATGACTGGAAATTGAATGCCAAGAAGAAAGTTTGGAAGGAATGGAGAGCCATGGAAGATTTTTTTTTTTTTAGCAGAAAAGTAACGTGGTTAGATCCATATGTAGGAAAGACTTTTCTGGTAATGATATAAAGGATGCATTATAGAGGCAAGATGACTTTGCCCATTTTACAATTTTGCTAAATGGAGGTGGGAGGAGGGGAAAGAACATTGTTCTGATATTGACGAACTATAATTTTTACCCAACTATTAAGACTTTTAGCTTAGCTGTAACATAGGTGATGCAATGGATAGAGTGATGGGCCTGGAATCAGGAAGACTTAACTTCCTGAGTTCAAATCTAGCCATAGACACTAGCTGTGTGACCCTGGACAGATCATTTCACCCTTTTGCCTCAGTTTCCTCATCTTTAAAATGAGCTGGAGAAGAAAATGGCTAACCACTCCAGTATCTTTGCCAAGAAAACTCCAAATGGGGTCATGAAAAGTCGGACATGACTGAAATGACTGAACAACAATGAAACACAGACACATGGATAACATTAGATCTGGATAAGTATTCTGTTATTCTATACATCATCTCTCCCCATTCCTTTTAACACTTTTTCTTAGCTGTAGTTCTACAAGGAACTTGGTAAACCTTAAGACTATTACCATCATTGTAATTGTTATTGCTATGATAAATTTTAATTCGGAGAACTCTAAATATTTTCTTCAATTAGGTGACTATCCACAAGGAGTAACTTGTACAATGGAAGCCTCATTTCAGGATAATCATGTACATTTATTGAAGGCAGACCAGATATAGAGCCTCATTATGTTCAGTATGGGGAGAGATGTGAAATACATTGTAGGAGTTCACTATTTACTTGGGAAAACAACACATACATATGCCTACATCACAAAGGAAATTGGCTTTCACACATACAAAGTAACATTTCAGCAAGAAGAAAGCAAAAATATCCTCCAAATCATGGTGTGATTTGACTTCTCCAACTCAGATTCATTCTGAGTTCTAGGAATGAGTGTGAGATTGTGAGAACAATCTAACAGTGGACATAGAACTAGACCTGAAATCAGAGGGCTTGAGTTCAAATCTGGCCTCAGTTGCTAGCTGTGTGATCCTGGGCAAAGAATGTAACTTCTGTGTATTTCAATTTTCTCAATTGTAAAATAGGGATAATAAATAAAACCTACTTCCTAGGGTTGTTGCAAAGATAAAATGAGATAATAGTTGTAAAGTGCTTTGTGAACCTTAACTAAGTCATATAAATGCTGTCTGTTATTAACTTTTGTCTGAGGTAAAGATTCATGATATCTCAAATATACCCTACTTAGGACCCATTCAAGACCATTGAAAAAGCCTTATTTTGTATTTGTGAAGCAGAGAATCCAAAGCAGCTCTCTAAAAGAAAACTGCACAAAATAGAATCCTGCCACCGTTTCTGCTGCATGGTCAGATGAAGAATAGGCATTATGAGTTCCTCTGATAAAGACCTCCTTTCTCAAATATACAGAGAACCAAGTCATATTTATAGAAATAAGAGTCATTCTCAACTGATCAATGGTCAAAAGATATGAACAGTCGGTTTGCAGGTGAAGTAATCAAAACTATCTATAGTCATATGAAAAAATGCTCTAAATCACCATTGATTAGAATAATGCAAATTAAAACAACTCTGAGCTACCACCCTACAGATTGGCTAATATGACAGGAATGGAAAATGACAAATGTTGGAGAGAATGTGGGGAAATTAAGACACTAATGCACTGTTGGTGAGGTTGTATACTGATTCAACCATTCTGAAGAGCAATATGGAACTATGTCCAAAGGGCTATTAAACCATGTATACCCTTTGACCAAGCAATACCACTACTAGGTCTGTATCCCAAAGAGATTAAAAAAAGAAAAGGAAAAGGACCTACATGTACAAAAATATTTATAGCATCTCTTTTAGTGGTGGCAAAGAATTGAAAATTGAGGGGATTCATCAACTGATGAATGGCTGAGCAAGTTGTTGTATATGATTGTGTTGGAATATTATTGTGCTAAGAAATGAAGAGAAGGATGCTCTCAGAAAAACCTGGAAAGTCTTACATGAACTGATGCAAAATGAAATGAGCAGAACCAAGAGAACATTGTATACAGTAAAAAATAGGCATTATGCTTCCCTGATACATAGAACCAAAAATGGCACAGAGGAAAGATATAGTAATCATTTGAGAATTCTATTCCATAGACACCTGCATGAAACCACATTCTGCTGAAAGTGGAGCATGTGATACATTATTGCTTCACTGGCAATTTTTACTTTTCAGAAGGTAGAGGAAACAATGAAAGAAACTGATACTCTGAATTAAAATTCTAGCAAAGAGGAAATGGTTGGGGAAATGGAAGAGATTGAAACACTCGAAAAAGAGACTATTACTATTAGAGCTTGTGCTAAACAAGGAAGGAAGTATGGGGCATTGTCAGTGATATACTTTTGACTTTGGTAAAGCAGTTTTTTAAGAGGTTCAGGGAAACTACAAACATGGTTTTATTCTAAAAGGGAAAAAAATGACTCCAAAGGAAGGTAAAGGGCTCTCAAAAATATAATCTTCATGTAGAAGAAACTGGGAAGAAATTAAAGGAGACCGAAGTGCTTTCACAAGGAGCTCTCTGAGGAAACTAAAATTTTAAAATAGGTATAAACAATGGTAGGAGGGTAGTTGGCCAACAAAACAACAACAACAACAACAACAACAAAAACAATGCTATGAACTTTTAAGAGTGGTGTTAAGAAGGCTGAACCCCAGAATGAACTGGGAATTTGTGAAATCCTATAGACAATTGCCAGGACTTTTAAACTTATGTTTGGATGAAGTAAAAGAATAAGAAAGGGAGAAGTCTAGTGCTTGGGGCTGATGGTGTATGTTAACAGACAACAGAAAGAGAGTGGAAGTAAGAATGAGCTTTAGGTTGGAAAGGGCAGAACAAACATCTTATGAAAAAATCAAAACCCATGGCAGACAAGAAGATAGCAAAAGATTTAACTACTCAAAATAAATTCAAGTCTTTTGGCCCAGGAGAATTTTATCTTAGAGTATTGAAAGACTTTATAGATGAGATATTTGAGGAGTTCTGAAGAATGGGAGAGGTTCCTGCAAGACTCGACATAACTTTAAAAGGCTTTGGTGCTGTCTATAGCATTGGGGCAAATGTTTGTATGGTTTTCCAAAAGGGTATATTTCACACTTTATAAACTGGTGAGAAAAACTTAATGGCAGATTGTCAGAAGGTTTGTCATTGATTCAGGGTAGATTTTTAAGAAGAGAATACCCATTAATTCAATCACATCTTTTGGAGTATTGAAATACTGCATGAGGAAAATAGACATCATTTTATGAGCACTTTGAAAGGGAATCAGTGATCCTAAGGAGGGAGTCAGAATTAATTCACTAAGGACAAGTTCAGAGTAACTTTATGCCTTTTTTATGGGGTTACAAGGCTGATAGATCAGGCTTTAGGTATAGTCTATTCACCTGGTTTCTCTACAAGACATTTGACAGTCTTTTATGATAGGCTTGCAATCAAGATGGACAAATATGACTTGACAACATGGTTTGAAATACGCCAATATATTTAAGTAGATTCGTAGCTGATTGACCGAAAAACTACATCCAGTGTGCTGTCTAGTCACTCAGTGTCAAGCTGGAGGGATTCTTCCTTGTTTTGTTCAACCATTCTATAAATGACTTCAGCTTTCCCTAAAGTCCTACTCAGATGCCTCAACATGGCTTTGTGGCTTTGCAGGGACTCCTGCGTGTTTGAAGATAAAGTTTAAACACCTTAATGTCAGAACATATTGCTTTTGTCTTTGTATTCCAAGTACCTAGCATAGTGGTTTGCATATAATAAACACTTAATAAATGTTGAATTAATACATTGGTGGAGGAAATGAAAACTGGTCCAGTCATTCTGGAAAGCAATTTGAACAGTGCCCAAGAAAGCTATTTAACTTTGTGTACTCTTTGACCCAGCAACGCCACGGCTAAGTCAATATCTCAAAGATATCAAAGAAAGAGAGAAAGGACCCATATGTACAAATACATTTATTACAGTTCTTCTGGTAGTGGCAAAGAATTGGAAACTGAGAGGATGCTCAGCAATCAGGGAATGCTATATAAAGGTGATGAAATACGATTGTATTATAAGAATTGATGAAGAGCATGGTTTCAGAGAAACTGATGAAGACTTATTTGAACTGAATCAAAGTGAAATGAGCAGAACCAGAAGAACAATTTATATAGTAACAGCAATACTATAAAGCCAAACCACTTTAGAAGACTTAGGAACTCTGATCAACACAATGACCAACCACAATTCCAGAGGACTCATGATGAAACATGGTACCCACTTTTTGACAGAGAGGTGATCAGACTACAGATTGAGACATAGTTACTGTTTTTGTTTTGGACATCACTAATGCAAGAGTTTGCTATGCTTGACTATACATGTTTGCAACAGGGCTGGATTTTTTTTTTTTTAGCTTTCTCAATGGGGGTTTGTAGAGAGGTGGGAAGGAGAGAATGGAGAACTGAAAATAGAAGAGAATTTTAAAATAAATAATAAATGTTTGTTGACTTGAATAAGCTCTGACATCCTACCAAGTTAGGTAGCCTTTGAGAACAGGCCCAGTCAGGAACTATCAGTTTGTTGCTAGTTTAGCTAAGCCCAGAGAGGCTCATTATGAGAAGGTTGGCCACTAGGTGATGAAATGTTTGGCTACTACAACAACTTATGAAACCATCCCCTAGGATAGTTGTGATCTGAATCAGTGAAGAGAGTACTTATTGATTCAGTCAGATCTTTTGGAGTATCAAAATGCTGTATAAAGACAATAGATTTCATGCTTAGCAAAGTTTCAGATAGCATTGAGCTGGAAGGAACATTGGATTCTATTAGTTTCCTTTTGCAAGTCACTTAACATCACTGTGCCCCACTTTCCTCACTTCTAAAGTGAGGTGTTTAGACTAGTTGATTTCAAAGTGTTATTGTGCCTCTGAGATTCTAGAAGGCTTCATACTGTGCATTTGTGTGACAAAAAAACAAAAGCCCCAAAGATTCAACAGGGTGAATCCATGGATCAAAATTAATGTGATGAAACGTTAAAGGAATGAAAAGGCACACTTAGTCTCTGTGCCCTTGTACCAGCTGTCCCCATAACTGGGAATGAATTCCTTCCTCTTTTCTGCCTTTCAGAGTCATTGGTTTCCTTCACAACTCAGCTCAAGCACCACCTTCCAGGTGACTTCCTTCCTGATCCTCCCACCTACCAATACACTCCCTCCCGAAACTACTTAGCATTCATTTTGCCTATGTTATGTATATATTATACATTATATGTACATGTCATCTCCATGAATAAGCTCCTTGAGGGCAGAAACTCTAGTACTTATAGCTGTAGTACTTAACACAAAGCCTGACATATAGTAGGTGCTTAATACAATGCTTGATAATTGATTAGGGGTCAGGCTACAGATCTCTGAAATTCTTACCAGCTCCTAGATTCTAGAATTCTATGAAATATAAAATCTTGCACTTAGTTTAAAAAGAAATCAGTTTATAGGATGGGGAGCTGTGAATTAAGAGGAGTTCACATGGGAAAAAAATTTTCAGGTCTTTAGTTGATCAAAAGTTCATTCAGTCAACAGCAAGACGCAGATGCCAAAACAGCAAATTCCATCTTAAGTTACATTCATTGAAAAACGGTGTCCAGAATAAGAGAGGTGAAAGAACCACTGTACTCTGCCATACCACATCTGGATTGGTGTTAGTTTGGGGAAACACACTTAAGGGGACTTCTGAAAAATGGAACCTGCTCAGATCAAGGGGAAAGGTATGATGAGGAAAACCAGGTCATATGAAGAAAAATTGAAGGAACTTGTCATGAATAGCTTAGAGAAGAAAAGATTTGGGAAAAACATAACAGCTTTTAATATTTGGGGCTTGTCAACTGAAAGAAGGATTAGACCTTGCAGTTTCAAAAGCAAACTAGGAGTACTGTGTAAAAGTTACAAGGAGACACGTTGAAGCTTATACCCATGAGGGGGAAAGTTTCTAACATTCAGAGCTGTCAAAAAATTAAGTGAGCTGCCCTGTAAGGTTGTGAGTTACCTATCATTATGGGTATTCAACCAAGATCTGGATGACCCTCTCAAGATTATTATAGAAAAGGTGGCTCTATGCAATGAGAATTAGGACTAAAGGACTTCTAAGTTTTCTTCCAATTCAGTGTTTCTATGTTTTATGAGTTCTGGAGCCATATAATCATATGTATACTCAGCCCTTGGTTTCTTCTGTTCTTGATTACTGCTTTCTTCCTAAGAGAGACCCTAAATCAGGGGTTCTTAACCTAGGGTCCATGAATTTGTTTTTAAAATTTCCATAACTATATTTTAATATAATTGGTTTTCTTTGTAATCCTATGCATTTTATTTTACGCACCGAAAAATATTCTGAGAAAGGGTCCTTAGGTTTCGCCAGATTGACAAAGGGATGTGTGACACAAAAAAGTTTAAGCATTCTTTCTGTAAATAAACTTTCAGACCTTGGTTTGAGATGTCAGGCGCCGAGAGGAATGCCATTTTGTTCCTAATTCCAGAGACCGGGGAAGGTTTTTGTGGAACTTTAACCTTAACTTTAGAGAATCTCTGAACTACACAATTTGCTATCTTGGGCACAGTCACTGCCCAAGAAGCCTTCGTTGTGCCTGGGGGACTAAGAAAGAAAGAGTTCTTATATCAAAGGTGTGAGGGGAACTTTCATATTAAAACTGACCATCAAAATCATTTTCAGTATCATTAGCATCCTTCATTAAAGAAATATGTATTGAGTCCAACACTGTATTGACTTGGAGTTCCTTTCCAGCTCTGGATTCTGTTTTTCTGTCTCAATGCGTGTACAGTGACAGAAGCATTAAAGAGAAATACAAAATGCATAGATAGAGGTGTAAGTGGATGAAACAATTGTGTTTACTTTATTTATTTTATATATTTATTTATAATTTATTTATATACATTTGTATATTTATATTTTAATATATTATATTATATTATATTTATTATATTATATTTTAATATATTTTAAATATACTTATATATTTATTTATAATTTATTTATATTTTTTATTTATAAATTTATTTATAAAACAAATTTATTTATAAGATCTGATGGACTAAGAACTGAGATCTGGAAAAGGGCAGCAATGTGACTGAAATAGATGGTCTTAGGGAGAAAGGATGAGAAATGCAACTGCTGCTTAGTTCTTAGGTGTTGCTACTGTCCTAGAAATTCCTACAGTACATAAAGGTCATGAAAGGAAACGTCTTTCCAGAAACAAGCTTGTTCTGAAGGAATGAAGCTGGCAAGGGGCAAGAGATGGAATGACAAGGGAAGGTTCCATGAAGGTTTGTTTGAGGGGCTTGAGTTTAAAGTTCTTTTAGTGTGTATAAATCAGAGCCAATTGGTGGGAGCCCATGGTTGGGAGGCTGGTGTTCAGTCACTCAGAGATCTCTTCAATGAGTTTTTTTAAAAATGTGTATTAAGTAGAATTTAAGTACTGTATAATACAGGAATATGGACTTTTGGGGTTCACATTTTGGAAGGCTTACCTTATGTAAATATGGCCACTCTGTGATCTTGGGAAAGTCAGCATAATGCATTAGAAGGAAGACTGGATTTGGAGTCAGGGGATTTAAGTTTATATCCTAGCCCCAGTACCATTTATTACCTCTGTGACCATGGTAAGTCACTTCTCTGAATCTCAGTTTCTTTATTAGATAGCCCCTTTCAGCTCTACATCCTATGCCTATATGACCTCTCTGTACTTTCATTTCTCTTTCTGCAAAATGGGAGAGAGTAATACCTGATTTAGGGAAGTAATGAGTTTATAGACTATTAATTTTCATCAAGTAATTGTGAGAATTAACATCCTCTAAAAGATGTCCCATTTAAGATTTTTTTTAAAATTAAAAAAAATTCTTATCTAGGAGAATTCATTTTAGTTTGGGGAAAAATGGCACATATGCATTGAGTAGCAATACACTCTGCAATGGCAACAGCATTGAACTTGGAGTCACAGCATTTGAGTTCAAATCTCAACTCTGCCACTTACATCCTGTATGAAAGCGGACACGCCACTTACCCTTTATGGGCCTCAGTTTTCTCATCTGGGAAAGGGAGATGTTGGACAAGATTACCTCTATGTTCCCTTCCAGCTCTAGACCTAAGATCTATGATGCAATGTCCTCATTCCTGACAAGTATTATTTTACTGGTTAGTAAAACAGTACGAAAGCATGATTCTTAGTTACTGAAAAACTCTGCAGGAGAATATGTATCATGTTATAAAGATACTACTGCACAGTGCCTATCTGGAATTTTTTTTTTAATCAAGGAAGAGTCTCAGTTTTTTCATTTTTCAAAAGTCAGTAAGGCAGGACTGAGCAGAAAAAAGTGCCATCCACTGGAAGGTAGCAGTGATTTGCATGTGATTTGCATATACTTAAGTCTTTGTCTATGAAATCCCAGCTAACTGATGCTCTACTAAATAGGGAGATTAGTGGAACTCATTCAGCCAATTTTTTTTGTAATGGGGATTGTTAAATAACAAGGGTGACTATAAGTCAAGGCATCATGGACAGAACCTAAGAATATGCAGTACTTTAGGCATACGCACACGCAGCTCTCCATTACTAGCTATGCAATGTATAGTAAGTCAGAACTAAACTCATTCTATGATACTGTATCAATTAGGGAGGGTTGGATTCAGGGTTTTTTTTGGGGGGAAACAAGCATTTATTAAACACCTACTATGTGCCAGACACTATGTTAAGTGCTTTACAAATATATCATCTGATTCTCAAAACCCTGGAAGGTAGGTGCTATTATTATCCCCATTTTACAGTTGAAGAGACTGAGACAGACTGAATTAAGTGATTTCTCCAGAGTCACACAGCTAGTAAGTCACTGAGGCCTGATTTGAATATAGGTCTTGCTGATTCCAGACCCAATGCTCCACTCACTACCACCTCGCTGCCTCAGGTTGGAGTTGGGAAATTATTTTAGCATTAAATAATGACTCACAGGCTCATCATTTGTTTCTGGCTCTACAAGTGACAGGGTGCTTCACAGACATCCTATTCATTTGATTCTGACAACAACTATGAGCTAGGTAGGGCAGGTTTTATCATTCCCATTTTATAGATGGGGAAACTGAGGCTCAGAGTTGTTCATTGACTGCCACAAGGTCATATGATTGTTTAGTGGGAAAGCTTAACCTTGAAGGGTTTTTAAAATCTCTTTCAACCAATCTACAGGCTTTTAAAGTGCCCACTATGTACCAGGCATTGCACAAGGTGCTGGAGATGCAACAAAAAAGAAATATTACTTTCCCTTTCACTAGGCTAAACTACATCTACTTATCATGTGCAGTACATGGGTGTGTGTTGGTAGGGTGAGGATGGGGAGACAAATATGTGCACCATCTTTACAACAATGCTGTGAGGAAGGGAGTATAAATGTTATCACCATACTGACTCTGTGTGTGAGTATGCATATGTGGGTATGTGTAAAACCAGCAAAACTGTCATAATATACAGCATCTCCTGAAAAAATGTTACAAGAAAAAAAGTGTATGAAGTACACCATTTCCAATTTCATTTAAAAAGTCTGACTGTGCTGTCCTTTCTATAAGAAGGTAATGCTGGCCAGAAAGTGGGGTAGTTACGCATATTCTAAGTAAGGAGAGCTAAGGGTTCATATCTCAAATACAATATACAAAAATCTTACCATTCCTTTTGAAGTACCTGAGATTATCAGGGTATTTCAAAGTCAGAAAGCTGGTTTCACTGGGTGCACTCAGGGACATGGAATTAATAATGCATTCTCCTTTGCAATTCAAGGTTCTATCACTGTGTGTGATGTTGCAGAATAAGAAATTAGTGAAGTTAGTGAAATACAGGGTTGTGCAACCTGAAGTAATAGGTTTACCAATCCAAAGTATTGCCTAGTGATTACACTTTTGTCTGTATCATGGGGTTGTTATGGAAGTTGTACTTTGCAAACCTATGTAAATGTTGACTGTTATTATCGTCAGGGCAGCTAGGAGGCGCAGTAGTTAGATTGAGAACAACTCTGGCCTCAGACACTAGCTCTGTGACCCTGGGCAAGTCACTTTACCCTGTTTATCTCGGTTTCCTCATCTTTAAAATGAGCTGGAGAAGGAAATGGCAAACCACTCCAGTATCTTTGCCAAGAAAACCTCAAATGGGGTCATAAAGAGTCAGACACGACTGAAAACAAATGAACAGCAAAATTCATTGTCATTTATTATTTTCATGTCAGTTTAGAAACAAAAATATTATCTTTGTTGCTCAGTTTCTGTAATAAATTGAACCAAACTGGCTTTATGTATAAGCATAGTAGACAGCCATCTACATGGAATGACCTGGCCCCCCAAAAGCTCTCTTTCATTGATGCTTAAAATTCCACCACCACAGATGACGGAATATAGAATTAGAAAGAAGCTCATGAATGTTATAAAGTTCATATTATCATCCTGAAAAAGATGAAACCAAATCTCAGACAAGCTAGGTGACTGCCCAAAGTCACACAGTGAGTGGCAGGGCCTTCAGTACCCTGAATTCTGGTGCAATTCTCTTTCTACTAAACTAATTCTGTAGCATTTCACTCATATGGCTCTGGCTGGACTGGAAGTCTTAATTTAAAATGCAGATATCCTTGGGAGAGGATACTAAAGTGCTAAGGAGTTTATCAGGTCAGCTAATTGGAGCAACATGAGGAGAGAGAAGGCAAATGGGGGAGAGAGAAAACAAATGGACAGTAAGCTGGGAAGGGAAATACTGAAAGGGATGAAAAGTGAGATGAAGACAAATTTTTCTAACACCATAAACTTGCCAAGGACAGATATACAGTTGAATGAGCCTTGGACACCTTATAGAATATTCAAAGTTGCACAATTGTAGCCTAAAATACCACTTTCCAATGTGGCCTGGATTTCACTACAGAAAGCCTGTTTGGTTTTCAATTGTAAAAGATTCTGTATCTTGATGGTAATCATGTGAAGATAAACCAGGATATTGAAGTTTACCATTGCACCTTAAAAAGAGGTCCATTTCTTTTCCAATGCACAGTAATAGATTTGTATAGTTTTTAAAGTAGAAATACATGAAGCTAAGAGGGAATGACCATTCTGTCCATTTGTTTGTAATGGAATTTTTTTAATAGTTAAAATTTGTTCAAGTTGCAAAGCACATGAACATCATCATTTAAAGATTTTAGCTGACTGATTCTGTGTTTTCTGCCTGGATTTTTCTTCTGTGATTTTTGTTTATCGTATTTGAGCTATCAACTCTTAGCTTTATTTGGCAAGAGTGGGTCACTAGCATTATCTCCTTATTGACAGGATGGTACCTTAAGTGAAGCTGGAAATACAAAGGTTAGGAGAGCCTAGTTTGGATTTCCTTCAATATGAAGCAAAATGTGCTAAGTAGGAACCCAAAGCCTTTCTGTGGTTGGGAGACTATGTTTTCTGTAACCACTTTTGCCTGGAGCCTGCCCCGTAATGGATTGGTGTCTGCCTTCTTTACCATTTCCCACTGATGGCAGTCATTTTGTTGGTGTTCTTGGTTACAAAGAAAAAGAACATTTTCAAATCTAGTATGCTTAAGCTTATGTATCTTCAAAAAATAGTTTTGCAAAGGTCCAGTTTAGCATGATATTTTCCAAGAGCATGGGCTGATCTCACTAGGGAATCCCCAACCCACATCTCTTTCATATGACAATGCCAAAGAAGTACTGGAAGCCATTTTAAACACACTGCCTAGCTATCCTGCTATCACCCTGTGAAGAAATCTGTCTCCTGCTAGTTAATTAAGGAATAAAGCCTCACTAGGTTTAATTTTTTTTTAACCAGAAAACATACATGCATGCACACACACACACACACACACACACACACACACACACACAGAGTGATGATAATCCATCTGGCCTCTGTGTTGCTATTTTTTTTTTTCATAATGTGGGGATGGCAAGATGAAGAGGAAAAAGATTAAAGTAGCTAAGGAGTAAGAGGAGAATGGAGAAGTCAATTTAACCTGCAAATGGCAGCCCTGGTTTTGTATTCCAGCTTTAAAAGGGAATTATTTGGATGTGGGGTGGATGGATTGGAATGCTGGAGATCATTTAGGGCTCATTCTTGTTTAGTGGGGCTGAACAATGCAGGTCTTCTTTCTGGAGTTGTACTCTGGAGACAATAGAGTGGCGTTTCTCTCTCCCACACAATGCCTTTTGCAGTCATGTGAAAAGAGAGGTTAGGTCTGCTTCCAAAAGAAGGCATTACACTCAGTAAATACTTTTCTGCACTGAATATTTTTGGCTCTGGCAAATCAGGCAGAAAGGCATAAATGCTTGCCATCCCCAAATCAGGAAGCTTCTGAATACTGTTCACCCTTCAGGTAGGGACAAAGATGAAGGAGGTTCCCATGCTTTGTAAGAACAATTTTATATAGAGAGACCTCATCTCTTCTCTTGTTCTTTCTTGCAAAATGTTGTAGGATCTGCCACTACCCCCATCCTGGAGCCCAGTTCAAGGAGACAGTTACATGCTCCATATCATCATTGGGATTTTTTAGGGCTATAGTTAAAAAAAATTCCTTTGTTTTTTCTTAGCAGGAGGTAGGTAATCAAATACTAATAACTAAATGGTTATGAGCATTATGTAATAGCACTTACTAAGGGCTTGAAAAAAGCCTCAGGCAGTTGCTGAGACCTCTTACTTAGCCTTAGGGGTCAACATGTAATGAGGTGGGGAGAAAACCTTGTGGAAGGGATTTCCAATTTGCTATATGTTTAATATAAACTCTAATGCTTGGATTAGGTGCAGGTAAGGAAGGGATCTTCCTTTGGTTTTACCTATAGTTATGTTGAATCCAGAGGTAGGGAGGCCCTCAGGAGTAAGTGTATTACAGCACTCCCAGACATGAATTCTTCGGTTAGATATTGAGGTGTATTCCTAACACCTAAAGTGAGCAAGTCTAAAAATATGTGGTAGAAATAGCTCTTTCATCACTATTTTCCTGTATCCTCACCCCTTCATGTCGTTCTCTACAAAGAAAACCTTGGAAGATGAGGTTGGAAATGCAATATTCAGATGAGCAGTTCTATTTTTAGCAGTCTTGAAATTTTCCTGAAAATTAATCTAAACACTATATAAAGGGTCATGGTCCTTTCCAACATGGTGAATAGAGTTGTCTGCCACCATAGATATTTATAATCAGATTAAGAATTGGTATCCATGATTGGTTTCTCCCATGTAAGTTGTTGTTCACTTGTTTTTCAGTCGTGTCTAACTCTTTGTGACCCCATTTGTGGTTTTCTTGGCAAAGGTACTGGAGTGCTTTGCCATTTCCTTCTTCAGCTCATTTTACATGTGAGGTAATCGAGGTAAACAGAGTTAAGTGACTTGCCCAGGGTCACAAACTAGGAAGTGTCTGAGGCCATAAGAGGAGTCTTCCTGACTCCAGGCTGGGCATTCTTTCCACTGCACCACCTAGCTGCCCATTGATTGTAGACATTGCTAATTTATCTGGGACCAAAAAACAATTAACAAGATACTTTGACTGCCAACAAACTCATACTTACCAGTTTATAAATACCTGCGGACTACTTGACAAAACAAATTGATATATTAATATCTCATTTGAGAGGTAGAATTTGTCCACGGTTACAAAAGTGACAGAGACAGAAGTAAAACCCAGGTCTTCTGCTTCTAGTATTGTTTCCATTGACTCATCTTTTTAAATTAAATTTTATTTTTTATTTACTTGTATTTTCAGACCCTTTCTCCTCATTTACAATTTGAGTTAACTCACCTTCTCCTGATCAACTTTTTTCCATCTCAAGGAGTTTTGAATAAATCATGAAAAGGATAGATGATGAGTGGTAAAATAATTGGAAGTAAAGACCATGAATGAATCCCAAATTAGTTAATCTGCCCTTGGATTATAGACAGTAGAACTAACTACAATCATCCCAATCACAACTTCTAAATATTTAATTTTTTAAATTTGAGAATTTCTCCTCTCAAATTTCTTTTACCACTTGCTTTGATTTGTCTTTTGAACTAATCACTTTCTCCTATATATCATATATATTCATATACATGTTGTTCCTCCTCCAACCCCCAACTTGATTGTAAACTCCTTGAGGACAGGGACTTCATTGTAGCTATCTTTTTGTATTTCTAGAACCTAGCATATTGCCTTATACATAGTAGATGCTTAATAGATGTTGATTGCATTAAATTTGCTAATATAAATGTATATTGTATGCAAATGAGACCTTAGACAATTAAGGAAAATGAAGGTTTTCATGGTAGGAGACATAGAAGGGAGAGTTAGTTTTTCCATTATTAGTGAAACCAAACTGAACTACTCAGCATTACTCAGTTTCATCCATTCTCTGCCATTTCTGTGGATTCAGTCAGGTCATCTCCAATATCTTGAACACACATCCTCCAACTCTTTGCCCAATGAAATCCTTCTGCTTCTTTAAGATCCAGCTTATGAAAGAAATCCTTCCTGACTCCTCCTCTCTACCCTACCCAAAGTGATTTCTCCTCAGATTTCTTATACTGATCAAAGAAATGCCAATCAAGATAGTTTTATACACTTCACACCCATTAAAATGGCACAATTTTTAAAAATGATAATATTCAATATGGGTGGTTTTTTGGGGAAAATCAGCACTCTATTACATTATTGGTGGAACTGTAAACTATAAACTGATGCAAATATTTTTTTTGAGAGCAGTATTATATTATATAAAAAAGAGTCAGAACTGATGAAGGAGGGGAAAGCACAATATTCATGTACACTTTCTGTAATAGCTGAAAATGGGAAATAATTGTAAGGGTTAAAAACCCTAAGGAGTGACAGACAACTGCTCAGGGAAGAAACAGCATTTATTCTACAGTCCATAACCAAGAGTTGTCCCCAATCATGATGGAAAATGCCATCCACATCCAGAGAAAGAACCGATGGAGTCTGACTGCAGATGGAAGTATACTTTTTTCATTTACTTTATCTTTTTTGTGGTTGTTTTCCTTTTAGTTTGTTTCTTCTTTCACAACATGTCTAACATGGAAATATGTTATATGTGATTGCACATATATAACCTATTTTAAATTCTTACCTTTTTAGGGAGGGGAGAGGGAAAGAGGAAGAAATTTTGGAAATCAAAATTTTTTAAATGAATGTTAAAAATTTTCCTTACATGTAATTGGAAAAAATAAAATGCTATTTTAAAAAATTATACCCAGCCTATAGAAGAACCTGTTCTCTTGATACTGGTGATCATTGTTGCTATGGCAGTGTGAGATTCATCCCTACTATGTGTCTTTGATGGTATGTGAAGTGATTACTGAATGAGGGGAAGTAGAATAAGATGTATAGGAGAGAGAGTAGAGTTGGGTATATTTATAGTGAGAGCAGAATTTTGGGGACTGCATATAAGGAAGAAGGGGTTCCTCAAATCCATGAATCTTGGTAGCTTATTCTTCCTTTATGTAGTGAGGTTGGACATTGCGTCATGGGTGGGTGAGGAAATGGGCCTTCTAGAGCTAAGCAGAAGGCAGCTTCCCTCCCTGTGTAACCGGATAGAGAAGCTTTGTGGCCCTGGAGCCTGGCGCCATTATTCCATGGAGTCATGTCAGTAATGTCATGCTATAATGACAAGTTTTGGTAGATGCCAGATTTGACAGGCTTAGTTTCTTTTTTCTTCCAGATTTTATTGCATTCTATTCAGTTAATAAATATTTGTTGAAGTGAATCTTTTAAAATACTAAAACCTACATTATAGAGAGGTCTGACCCATTTGGTTCTGTTAGACAAACTTCCAATTTCTTCCTGGAAGTTTTTGGCCCTATTTAATCTTATTCAAAAATATGAATGAATTATATGAATGAGTAGTAACATAATTTCAAAATCTGAAGGGGAATAACATAAAGGTGATTGAAGGGTAGAGGTGGAAAGGGTAAGAGACTAGGTGGCTGCCCTCTCCTCTCCTCCTACCCTGCCCAGTGGCAATTCCAGAGAGGGGAAATAGTAGTCAATAAATGTACAATGGGAGGTCTGCAGCTCAGAAGAATTTCAGTGTAACTTATTTTAATAAAATCCATAGAACAAAGGGTAAAGTAAAAAGGAATTCATGCTTCTGTCCCTTTCAAAGTAGCCACTGCCAATCCTTCCCATTTTATTCTTAAGGAATCATTTTTTTCAGTTAACTTTTGTACTTCCTTTTCCATTTGGCCAATTCCACTTTTTAAGGAGTTCTTCTCTTCAGTGGATTTTTGTATCTCCTTTTCCATTTGGCCAATTGTATCTTTTAAGGAATTGTTTTCTGCAGTCAATTTTTGTTCTTCCTTTTCCAAGCTGCTGACTCTGTCTTGCATACCTCCCATTTCTTTCCCCAATATTTCTTCCACCTCTCTTAGTTGACTTTTAAAATCCCTTTTGAGCTTTTCCAAGAAGGCTTTTTGGGCTTGAGACCAATTCATATTCCCCTTTGAGGTTTCAGGTGTAGATATTATGATGTTGTTGTCCTCTTCTGAATTTGTGTTTTGGTCTTCCCTGTCACCATAGTAGCTCTTTGTGGTCAAAGTTCTCTTTTGCTTCTTGCTTCTTTTATTTTATTTTATTGCCTATTTTGTGGCTTTTAAAATTGAGCTCTATTCCTGGGGCACAGTGGGCACTGTCTCAAGTCTTTTGTGCTAGGGGCCAGGGGCTTGGTCACTGGCTTTGTGCGCTGGGGCCTCAGGTGGCTTGCTTACTGTGATGGGGCGACCCAGCCTAGTTGCACCTGTTGCTGCTGGCTGCGCTGGGGGAGGCCTATAGCTGGCCTGCTGTGCCATTGGCCTGTTGATCCAGGACTGAGGGGCCTTGGTTGCTGATCTGTGCTGTGGCTAAGATCCTCCTGCTGGCTTGCCCGGACACTGAGAGGCTTAGTTTTGAGCCTTTAGTAGCTAGTGTTGCACAGCAAAAGGGAACATGTAGGAAGAACAGCTTCAGAGTTTGGATGTGGAGTGCAATTAGTAGAAAGTGATAAAGTGCTTAACAGAGTCCATGTTAATATCCTGCATGTCTAACAATTGGAGAATATATAAGTAAAGTATTATGTATTAATACAATTAAATATTATGGGAGTATATTTAATTATATATAATATAATTACATATATGATTAAATATTATGGCAAGATTGGTTCTGTGATTTTCACAATAGAAGGCTCTCCCAAATGAGGAAAATTCCACAACCAATGCAAGTTAGTGCCTTTTCTGTAACTTCTAGTAAGACCTAAAAACTCTGATCAATGAAGCAGCCAGCCACAACTCCAGATGACCTATGAAGGTTTCACAACCCACTTTGTAACAAAGAGGAAATGGGCTCCAGATGCAGAATGAGATATACAAGTTGGGGACATGGTTAATTGGGAATTTGTTTTACTTGTTACAAGGGCTTTGGTTTTTTTTTCTTTTTTTTCAGTGGGGATGAGAAGAAGAAGAGGTGTAGGGATAGGATTTCCCCATCTCCCCCATCCCCAATAAAGAGAGGAAAACAGAAGGAAGTTTAGGCAGAAGATGGAATCAAAGATAAGCAGAGAACCTTTGAAAGTTACATGTTGAATTTATTATCTACTTTTTTAAAAAAGCAAACTTTATGTAATTGAGATTTGCAGTTTTGTGTGTAGTCCTTTCCCATTCAACAATAGTTGTGGAAATGATAATTTTATTTTGTGTTTCCTAGGCTCAGAATAAAAATTTAATTTAATTTAAAATAAAAACTGTTATAGCCTTAGAGAGTTCCCTAGAGCACTGTGTGGGTTAAGTGACTTGCTCAGGTCACATAGCTGCAAAGTAGCCCTCAGAAGTAAGACTTGAACCCAGGCCTTGCTGGCTTTGAGTCTCTAACATAGGTTCCCAAAATGGGCAATACTGCCCCTTGGGGGGCACTAGAACAATCCAGACAGGGACAGTAGTAGCCTCCGGGGCAGTTGGAGGGCGTTGAATAAAAATAAGGTGGTGGTGGAAGTATAAGGAAAGAAGAGAAGAAAATTTTGGAAAACTGTACTTACATGTTTCATCTGTTGCATAACAGAATTAAAGCTGTAGTGATTATGTTATTTTTCAAATAAACACACAAAATGCAAGTTATAACTAATCAGTGGTCAAGTATGCCAACAGGTCTTAACAAGCAAGTTTTGGCAGGCCAGTTTGTCACACATAGTCAGGAAGTCCAGCATGCATCAGCAGGAATATGTGGATATAATGACTTGTTTACAGTACAATACTATATGGTTACATGATACAATATTACATCATCAAAATTCAGTGCAGGAAAATCTCCCACAAATCTACAATAAATTATTAAATTTAAGGTACTTCATTGTTTAAAAAAAAGTATTTTTTAAAATGACACAAATTTTTAAAAAAAGTTAAGGGTTAAAGAAAGTAGATTTTCAGGTGGGACGCTGAGTAAATTTTTTTTGACAGTAGGCCAGATAAGTTTGGGAACCTCTGCACTATACCATGCCTCTCAGAATAAAAGAAAAAAAAAATGCCATGAAGAATACAAAGAAATATGTGAAATGATACAAAGCAACGTCAGCAAACCCAGCATATTGTATTTACAATTATAGATCTATATATATATATGTGTGTGTGTGTGTGTGTGTGTGTATACACACATATGTTGTTATCATTCAATTGTTTTAGTTGTGTCCAACTCTTCATCACCCCATTTGGGGTTTTCTTGGCAAAGATAATGTTGTGGTTTGCCATTTCCTTCTCCAGATCATTTTGCAGATGATGAAACTGAGGTAAACAGGGTTAAGTGACTTGTCCAGGTTCGCACAGCTAGGAAGTGTCTGAAACTGAATTTGAACTCAAGTCTTCCTGATTCTAGGCCCCACGCTCTATCCACTAAGCCATCTAACACACACACACACACACACACACACACACACACACACAAAATCAAAGGTAATGGAACTTGAAGGGATACAAAAGAAACACATTTTTACTCCATTGTTGGTCGACTTATTTTACCCTACTTTGCTAAAATGTGTGTTATGTTAAAGATTTCTACGAAATTGTATTTTTTATTTTATATTTTTACTTTTTTGTTGGTGGTTATTAAATTTTAAATGAATTCAACATTTTTCTTCTAACACATTGTCTAGACACTTTCGTCCTTGCGACACTTTACCTTGTATCAGTCATAGTGATTTATGTAGTCATTTTCTGCCCTATTAAGATTGTTGAGAGTCAACACTGTGTCTTGTTTCTGTTGCTCATCTCCAGCACTGAGCAGAGTGCCTTGCTTCAAATTAAATTGGTAAAGATAATGGAGGTACAGAGTGCTCTGTCTTTGGGGATCCTGAACTCCATTTCCACCTGCTTTTTAGTGTTGAATCCCCAGACCACCTTGGGCAGAGCCAAAAGAATGCTAGTAAGGTTCTCCTTTGAGAATCCCACTAGCACCAAAACTTTAGACCCTCTCCTGGTTGATGGTGGGGATGCCATTGATAGGACTCTAGAGACACAAATAAAGTGAGGTGATGAACTATAATAAACTCAATCATTGGTTTAGCCTTCTCAGTACGGTGTAAGAGAACACTGGTCCTGGAGTCAGGATATTTGAGTTCAAATCCTGACCAACAATTATTAGCCTCTTTGGCGTTAGGCAACTCATTTTAACATTTCTGGTCCTCAGTTTCCTTATGTGTAAAGTGGGAATAACAATTACTTGTACTGCCTCCTTGTCAGGATGGTGGGTAGAAAAATGCTTTGTGAACCTTATTATGCTCTAAAAATCTAAGTTGCTTTTATCATCCCCATCAACCCCTGCATGCGATGTGAAAGAATGAGGAGCTGTTAACAATTTTTGATCAGTGAAATGATCAAACTGTGCATTGGAAAGATTAATTTGGCAGTGGTTCATATTTTCCCTTTTTGTCTCCTTTGATTTTGTAGTGTGTGGCCCAGGTCTGTGAGGGAGGTCACAAGCACATGTAGTGCACCTGTGCTTTCCTGGGTGGCTCAGGTCAGGTTACACAAGTCTGATTCTGTACTGCTTAAGAACCAGGACGTAGATTTCATCTAAGAGCTGATCTGAGTCTTGGAGATGTGCCCAGCATCCTGCAGATGAACCGAACAGCCACGTGTCTGAGTTTTGACAACTGTGCCTAGTCCTCGATTTTTGGGGGACTAGGGAGTTTTCTTTTATCTTTGTCTGTTGTCTTATTTCTGAATTTTTATAGTCTGTTTTCCCTCAGAAAAGAATCCCCTAAAGATACACTCTTGTGGTCAGGAGTGTGTGGAGACTTGGGGTTAGCTGGGAAAGAGATATGTAGATCTCTATAAGGCTGATGATGAAGCATGCAACCCTCTCCTTGTTTGAGAAATGATGCACTATGGGTGCAAAATGAAGCAAGCATTTTCAGACATGACCGAGATAACACAAATTTGCTTTGCTTGACTATACTTGGTACAAGGGAGGGCTTTTATTTGGGGGTAGAGAATTTGGGGAGTAGTGCTCATGATGCAAAAACAAAGAAAAAAGAAAGAAAAGAACGCTGATGAAATATTTAGAAAATACAAAAAAGAGAGCAGAAGGAAATTCAGGAGACAAAAGCAGAGTAATGTTGGTACTCTTATGTGAAAAATATATATGTATATATATTATAAAGATATATACACACACACCAAGCTATACGTAATATTCATGGTTTCATATATAATCCTTTTTTGGGTCTTCTTTGTATGTGAAAATGGTCATGTTTCTAATGATTGTTAGTTAATAATTTTAGAAATGAGTACATTTTTGACAAGAATAAAAATATCAAGGAAAGTGGATGCCAGAACTAGGAGGTGATAAGCCAAAGAGCAGAACTTGGAGTCAGGAAGACCTGAGTTCAAATCCCACCTCAGACAAGTCACCCAATCTCTCTATGTCTCAGTTTCCTCATCTACAAAATAGACATATCTTGTTCCCACTTCCCAGGGTTGTTGTGAGAATCATGAGTTTGTAAAGTGCATTACAAGCCTTAACATGATATAGAAACGCTAGCTATTATTATCAATAGTAATAAAACATAGTGGCAGTGGGCACAGAAGAGAAAGGAGTGCAAGTAATTAGGTTAAGAGTGTGGAAGATCTCTAGCTATCATCCCAAGAAACTGCTTTAGGTCAGCAGGGTCTGAGACCCAGGGTTGGCTTCTTCACAATGGATTAAATGACTTTTTTTTCTTTTAAAGTCCACGTTAGAGATAACCAGAGTGTGAATTAGGGTTGTGGTAACAGGCATGGCAAATTGGAATGAATCACACATTAAATATAGGGTTATGTATACACACAGCTGTCACAGTACCCTCTACACAGTTGATGCTTAACAAATGTTTGTAGGCATCTCAAACTCAAAATGTCCAAACCAAGCTCATTATCTTCCCCCTCCCCCCAATTCTACCCTTTCTCAAATTTCCTTATTCCTCTTGAGGATCCCACTATTCCAAGTCACACAGGTGCCTCAGCTCTTTATGCTCAGCTACCTTACACATCCAAAGCATTGATGAATCTTGTCATTTCAACCTGCACCACATACCCTCTTTACATTCACTCAACCACAAGCACTCTGATTCAGCCCCTCATCCTCTCTTACCTGGACTATTGCGATAACATTCTAACTGGTCTCCCTGACTGAGGTCACTACCCGCTCCAATCCATTCTCCATTCAGCTGCCAAAGTAATTTTCCTAAAGTATGGATCTGCTCATGTCACCCCTCCCCCAATCCCTTTCCCTCCCTGCTCACTAAATACCAACAAGTCTGCTGTTTGGCATTCAAAGCTCTTCCTAACCTGACCCCCTTTTCTCTCACACAAAATCTATGATCCAGCCATACTGGACTATTTGATATTCCTTGAACATGCCACTGTCTATCTCTGTTCCTTTGCACTTACTGTCCAGAATGCCTGGAATAGTCAGATTCCTCAACTGGAAAATGGGGATAATAACTGACACCCTCCACCTCTACCCCAGTTTCATTTAAGTTGAGCTCTACTTGGAAAGGTTGTTGTGAGGATCAAATGAGATATCTGTAAAGCACTTAGCACGGTGCCGGCACACAGCAAGTGCTATACACACGCTTATTCCCTTTTGTCTCCCATCCTCTTACTTCTACCTCTTATCTTCCCTGGCTTCCTTCCAGACTCAGCTCTCACTTTCTGTGGGATACTTCTCCTGTTCCCTCCCCCTTCTCTCCAGTAGTTAGTACCTTCCCTAGAAGGTCACTTAGCGTCAATCCTTTATACATTTTATACATACTTAGCTATTTATACATTATCTCCTTCATTCATATATAATCTCCTTGAGGGCAGGGATGGTTCTGCCTTTCTTTGTGTCCCCAGGAGTTTATCCCTGGTACACAGAAAGCATTTAATTACTGCTTCTTGACTGAATTGAATTGGAGATAGATAGACTCAATAAGTCAGTTGAATTTTCAGGCAGGAAATGTCCTCTAGGTTCCTCTGTAGGGTTTTTCCCCCTTCTTTAAAATCTACCCAAAATTTACCTCCTTTGCCTCACTTTTCCCCAGCTATAAGCAGCTCTCAGTTGACCATGCAGGAGGAAATAAAGTAAGACACAAAAAATCGTTTATTTGCCCGAGAGAACCAAACAGAGGTATGGAGCACACCTGATTGATGTTCACCTCAGAACATTTCATTCTGCCTCAAATGCCCTTTCTTCTCTTCTCAATGCCTCCTAATCCTGCCCACTTCAATGACTACTTCTTCCTTGAAGCTTTCCCTGACTTTGCCCTTACTGAACTCTTACAGCTTAACATCAGTCAGTAAACATTTATTAAGCTCCAAAGACAAACTCCACTAATTTCCTTATTTTATCCACAGCAAGGGCTGGGCTAAGAGCTAAGTTCTGGCTCTCATAAACTGCACATCAGTCAATCAAAAAGCATTTATTAAAGGCATACTATGTGTGATGCCCTGTGCTAAGTGCTGGGGATACAAAGAAAGGCAAAAGGCAATCCCTCTTCTCTCAGACTAATGATGGAGATGAGGTGCAAATTGCTATGAACTACATACAGGATAAATTGGAGGTAATTTGAAAATGAAAGGAACTAGCATTAAGGGGGCCCAGGAAAGGCCTTCTGTAGGAGGTGGGATTTTAACTGGGACTTGAAGGAAACCAGAAACGCTACAGGCAGAGATGAGGAGGAAGAGCATTCTAAGCATGGGGAACAGTCAGTGAAAATGCCCAGAGTCAGCAGATGGAGTGTTTTCAGCAAGGAGGCCATTGTCACTGGATCCCCGAGTAGATGGGAGAGGGGTGGTGTACGATGTAAGAAGACTGAAAAGGTAGGAAGGGGCCAGATGGTGAAAGGCTTTGAATGCCAGAGGATTTTATACTTGTTCCTGGAGGTTAGAGGGAGTCAATGGAGTTTATTAAATATGGCAGTGACGTGGTCAAACCTGCACTTTAGGAAGATCACTTAGGCATCTGAGAGGAAGATGGACTGGAGTGGGGAGAGACTTGAGTCTGGAAGACCAATCAACCAAGCAATCAATAAACATTCATTAAGGGCTTACCATGTGCCAGGATCTGTATCAAGTGCTGGGAATATAGAAAGAGGTGAAAGACAAGCCCTGCTCTCCAGAATTGTATAATCTAATGGGGGAGACAACATGCAGATGAATATATACAAAGCAAGCTGTATACAAGATTAATAGGAGATAAATAAGAGAGGGAAGGTCCTGGAATTAAGAAGAGTACCTTCCTATAGAAGGTAGGATTTAAGTAGGGACATAAAGGAAGCCAGAGAGGGCAGTAGTCTGAGCACATTCCAGGCATGAGGGACAACCAGAAAAAATGTCCAAGGCCGAGAGATGGAGTATCTTGTTGAAGGAACTGCCAGGAGGCCAGTGTTACTGAACTGAAGAGTATTAGTTGGGGAGTGAAGTTAAAGAAGCCTGAAAAGGTAGGAGGGAGCTAGGTTACAAAGGGCTTTAAATGTCAAACAGAACTGGAGGCAATAGGGATCCACTGTAATTTATTGAGTAGGGAGTGATTGGATTGGACTTGTGATTTAGGAAAATTACTTTAGCAGTTGAATGGAGGATGAATCGGAGGGGGGAGAGACTTGAGGCAGGCAGCCCCATCAGCAGGTTATTGTAATAGTTAAGGCATGAAGTGATGGGGGCCAGCACTAGGGTGGTGACAGCATCAGAGGAGAGAGGGGGTGTCTTCAAGAACTGTTATGAAAATAAAATCAACTGGTCTTGGAAACCAAGTGAATTTGGCAGGGAGGGTGAGAATGAATGTGAAGTTGAATACTGCATCTAACTTGCAAGCCTAGGGGCTCACACTTAAATGACATTTAATAGTTTGCAAATTGTTTTCATATATGTACTGTCTTCCTGGTTATCACTTCTTGTGTACCCATTCTGCCTCCAGAAGCTCTGTCTGGGCAGATGTCACTATGGTCCCATGTAGTTGTTTGTCCTTCATTTTCGAAAAGCACCAGTGACATCATGGGTGATGTCTTGATGGTGAATTGAATTTAAGTGAGGCAGACAAAGTCATCAGCCTCACTCTCTCTTCCTGAATCATGGAACTCCAGTGTCAGGTCAAAAGTCAAGACGACGTATGATGGCCCAGGATGCAGCAGATGACCTTGGCATCTTTGTTGTCTGACCAAGCTCTAAGCGCTCCATAGCGTCTGCTTCATCCACCTTCATGGCTGTTGGAACAAATTTTCCTCATCCATCCATTCCACTAGGGAAAATCTTCACATGCTTGGGATAGACATCACCCAACCTGTTTTAGCCTGTCTGTCCAGATGGTTTTACTGGGGTGCGGCCCCTGTGCATACTACCGATGCTTGGACCCACAGATGAGCGTTGGGTGAATCAGGTGGACACCAAAGGTGGATGAGCAGCCCTGAACACCACATGCATATGGTGTTCACACACACACACACATCTATATGTATCAGCAAGGGATGTTGCTAAGTGATAAAATGGACCCATGGTTTGGTTTAGAAGGTCAATAGTGAAAACTGGAAATGATAGTAGAGGTTACTGAAAAGTCTCTAACAAGATAAGCCAAAGAAATCAGTCCAAATCCTAGTAGATACAGTGGAGTCAGAAGCTAAGAGGTACAGGCTCCCAGGGATGCTTAGGTAACCACAATTTTCTGCCTTTGTTTCATTAAAATGGAGCTTAGGGCTTAGAAGTGTTAGTCAAGTAGTAGGTGTTCAACATGTGCTTTTTGAGTGATTTACATTAGGAATATTTGGCACTTACATTTGAACATGGGATTTATTCTGAGAGTTCATAATATTTCAAATAAAACAAAAGAGTAATTGGGAAGTCTTGTAACTACTCCACCCCTGTCTACAACTTTCCTCTCGATTCTATGCTGGACACTGACAGCTGTTAGATTCATACAGAGCACCAGCCTAAGAAGTTAATGCTCCCTTGTGTTGTTTTCTCAGTCTTTTGTTGTTGTTGTTTTCTGGTTAGGAAGAAGGAAATTAGCTGTTTTGGCTTGAAAGATGCCTGTTGACTTGTGGAAGCTTGGTGAAGAAGGGAGTAAAATAAGATGACTTTATAATCACTTCTGTTTATGCATGTATTAAGAACTTGAAAGTAATATTTACCTTGAGACATTAGTGTAACTAAAAGCAAAGTGTGGGTACTATAAGTATTTCCCCTGCAAATTCTTTTGCACTACATCCCTATTTATACTCTAAACACTCAGTTTTCCATTTTAATTTTATTTTTGTACATAATTATTCAGCTTTCTTCAGATGTTACACTTCTCCATTTGTGATTCCATTTGATCATTCTGCTTTCTTTCTGCACCATTCAGGGCAAGGATTGGGATATACAATTTTTTTACATGCCATAGCTAATGCCCATTAATTAAGTTATGTCCATCAACAAATCATTAGATTGTCTTTGTGCTGATATTTCTGTCCCCAACTTAATGGTTTGTTCATTTAACTGAAGTCTGCCCTTAGGGATTGTTAGCATATCAAAACAGTATTTGTTGAGCCTAACAAAGTGATAAATTGGTTTGTGTTTTACCCTTTTTTTCTGAATGACTAATTATTTTTAAACTCACTTTTGTTGTGCTAAGAAAAGTCCTATTGAGAAAGTAGCCCTCAGTTAAATAAACAAATCGTTAGTCTGAGGACTGAACCGTCAACAGAGGCACAGTCTACTAACTTGCTGCTAATTAATGGACAATAGCCAATTGGGCTTTAGTTGTGATATACATAATTAGTGGGTAATCCTAATATCAGGTGATTAGCCACTATGCCCTGGAGCTACAAATCACTGGAACACCTAGGATTCCTAATCTTAAAAAGGCAATCTTATCTGCCTATCCACACCTTTTCCTCCTCCCCCCCCATTCAGAATCCTAGAGTCACTTGGGGAAGTCTGCAAAATGCTGAAGGCTACACGGTGTGAACTGCAAAAATCAAAAGTTTTCTGACTTTTGCCAGCCAAGTAACACTGCTAGATGCCAGCTCATGGCATTCCTGTCAGAAACCCAGCTGGCATGAAAGTGGATTTTTTAATCCAGCCTGGAGTAACCTCCTGCATTCAGAAATTCTTTGCACTACTGCAGAAGTCTAAATCAAGTTGAACTTTCCCTGAAGCTAGAGGAGGACAAGGAGGACCTCAAGCCTGCCATAAAAAGCTGGCACCATTCTGGGAACCAGATTAACACACTCCAAGAAGGGCATCTAGGCTGGGCCAGCCAGACTTAAACAGCACTACTCACCCACCCCCTGTCAAGCCAGTAATGCCAAGCTCTCAGAACTGAGAAATGACAGCTCTGAGCTGATGCTGATATTCAACTTGTGCTCCAAGGACGGAAGAAGAAAAGACTTTGAAGCAATGGATGGGAAAATGGATTTATCTACAAGAGAAATAGCAAAATCCCATGAGTTAATGGGTCTCCAATCATTACTTCCTGCCTCCAATCTCTTCCCTTTTTCAAATTATCCTGTATATAGCTGCTGGGTTAACGTTTATAAAATAGTGCTTTGCCATGCTCAAAAATTTCCAATTGCTTCTCATTGCTTATAGGTTAAGTCCCCTAACCCTTGACGTTATGGAGGATCTCAGATTCAAGGCCCTCCCCATAGTCAGGACCTACCTACTTCTCCAACTTTATCTCCTACTACTCTCCAACACACACTTGCAATTCAGGTTGCTCTCCAAAGAGAACCTGATAACAAGCCATATTCATGTGCAATGGCCAGCCTATGGGTCAAGGCCAGGTCCTTAGCAAGACTGGCCCATGATAACAGCCGCTGGGCTGCCAAAAGGTGACTAGAATTGAATTCCTAGCCCCTGACTCCTGGATTTAGAACTGTTTTTTGCCTTAACTTTGCAGCTTTGGCCCCATGCAAGTCTCAACCAACTTGTAGAAGCCAGATCCACAAAGTAAATTAGGTGAAGTCACTTCAGGGTAGAAGATATGTATGATAGTGAGGTTCCTATAAGCTACGGGGCCCAGATTCTCCTCTGTTAGTAAGTTCTCAGACTTAAATTGTGCAGAGTTAACATCCAGCCAGTGGTTTGGCATTCAAATGACACCATCTTGTATTGTTGCTGTTCAGCTGTATTATTGTGGTTTTTATTTCCCAGTCATGTCTGACTTTTCATGACCCCATTTGGGGTTTTCTTGGCAAAGATACTGGAGTGGTTTACCATTTCCTTCTCCAGTTTATTTTACAGAGGAGGAAACTGAGACAAACAAATGACTTGCCTAGAGTCACAGAGCTAGTAAGTGTCTGAGACCGAATTTTAACTCAGAAAGTTGAGTCTTCCTGGTTCCAAGCCCAGTGTTCTACCCACTGCACAACCTAGCTGCCCCTCTTGTATTGTTAGTTGGGTTTTTTTAAAAAATGTATATATTTTGTGTCCCCCCCAAACTAGACCTAAACAAGGTCTTTGTGGGAAGTGACCACATATAACATATTTTGCTTTCCTTGACCACCTTAGCTCATCCAGCTGCCATCTCATCTCTCTCTTTTCTTTCTACATCAGGCCTCAGGCCAGTCTAGTAATTCAGGTTTGTGGTTGGAAACAACACTAGATAATCTAACAGTTAACAAAAGGAGCTTTACTTAGCTGTAGCAAGAAAGTATACTCAGCAAAGATACAGTATTGGCTTGGGTAGATGCAGCTGTACTCATCTCCATATGGAAACTTGTCTGGTTTGAATAGTGTAGAAACTCCCAAGCCAGTGGGATACCAACCATCAAGCTGAGCTTGAGCCTTATCCTCCTGGATCTATCAGGTTTCAGACACAGAGGAGTAGCAAACCGTATCCTAATCTACATGGTAGAAATTGCACCTGCCACCCCTTCATGGCTAAACTTACTGCACAGGTGTCTACCCCCAAATGCCTTCTCCTCATCCACCAGGCTTGTCTCTTGGTGAAATTTGGTTTTTGTCCTCACCACTCTACTCTCTCAAGGGACTTTCTAATTACCAAATCTTAATGACCCTATCTAGTCTTTTATCTTCTTTGCCCCTTCCTTCTACCTGTAGCATTTGACACGTGTCTTATGTTCTGCTTCATAATTACCAACTGTGTGACTCTAGGTAAATCACTTTGTCTTTTCTGAGCCGCAGGCTCCACATCTGTAAAATGGGGAAAGCACTTTTTAAAACTTTAAAGCACTACACAAATGTGAGTTATTGCTATTATCATTATCATTGCTTTTCTGACTCCCAAATAATCTCTCTTCTCCTGGTTTCTGAAACAGTATACTTCCCAGTGTTTCACTCCAGATTTCCTTCTGTTCTTTTCTGTGTCTCATCATTCTCCTCTTTAAAGCTCAATTTAAAATCCACCTTTTCCAGGAAGTCTTCCCTAAACACCCCAATAATTCCTGACCTTTTCCTCCTTGGGGCTCACATTATATTTTGTGTCTCTATTATATACCTAGCATATATGATTTAGCATTATATTTGTATATCTTTTCCACTTCAAACACTTAACGTACTCCAATTGACATCACCAGTCACCTTCCCCTGTTAGGTTCTGCCACAAGAAGAGGGAGCATTCCTTATGTAATCGTGGCATTTCCTCAGAGCTTAGCACATTATCTTGCACGTAATAATTGCATAGTAATTTTTATTGAATTGCATATTTCTCTCTAGCTCTGTACAATGTAGGTGATTAAAAACTGCTGACTGCAAAGCAGCATTGTGTAATGAATACCAGCACAATGGACTTAGAGGTCAGAAGACTCGGGTTCTAGGCTGTAAAGCTCAGCTATAACTGGCTGAATGACCTTACATAATACTTCCTCACTCTGTCTCAGCTTCTACCTAGTAAAATGTGGGCATTGGTTTCTAGCTCATACCTCTCAGGTTAACAAAGATGATGAAAGAGGAAAATGGCAATTATAGGAGGGACTGTGGGAAGACAGGCACACTAGCTCATCATTATTGGAGCTGTTAGATTCAACAGTCCTGGAAAACAATGTGTAATTCTACCCCCAAAGTCTCTAAATTGTACATACACTTCAATTCAACAATACCACTGTTAGTCATGTACCCCAAAGAGGTAAAAGACAGAGGAAAAGGGCTATGTATAGGAATATTTATAAGGGTACTTTTTTGTTATAAAAAGAATTGCAAATAAAATAAGTGCCTAATATTTGAGGAATGGTTGTACAAATTATGGTATGTAAATGTAATGGAATATTATTGTGTCATAGGAAATGACAAATATGACCAAGAACAATTTTTGTGGTGGCAACAAATTTGGAAGCTAAGAGATTATTCACCAATTGAGAAAAGAGTGGATAAGTTGTGATATATAAATGTGAAGCAGAACAATTGTGGTATAAGAAATGAGGAAATAGATGATTGCAAAAAGACTTAGAAAGACATGAATTGATGCAGAGTGAAGTTGTTCATTTATTGGCTGTTTGTCCTTCATTCTCTAAGAGGACCATGACACCAGGAAGATCCCGTGATGCCATGACTTGCAAGTGAATTGGATTTAAGTGAGAGAGGGCTGTGCAAAGTTACCAGCCTCACTCTTTCCTCTAGAGTCATTTGGGTCTAGAGGCAAGACATAGATCAGGACAACTGGAGATGTCCCGAATGTGATTCCAGAGGACCAGTGATGAAATATGCTACCCAAAAGAGGTGATAGAGATAAGGTACAGAATTAGATACATATGTACTTTATATGTATATTAAAGGAAGGGAATGTCCTAGATGTGAAATGTTGCATGCATTTTTACATAAAAGCACTGTATTATTAATTAGTTGTTTTAATTTGTTAAAAGAGACCACTCAGGAAGTGGGAATAATCCATAAATGTAAACGTTCATAATGTAAATACAGAGCACATCAATAAAAAATTTTAAGTGATTCAGAGAAATAGGGAGAGTTTTATGAACTGATACAGAGTACAGTGAGCAAAAGCAGAAGAACAATTTACTAAATGATCACAATAATAACAATGTGAGAACAAACTACTCTGAAAACTCTTGGAGCTCTGACCAGAGTAGAGATTAATCATATCTTCACAACACTGGTAATGAAACATACCTTCGACCTTTTGGCAGAAAAGTAATTGACTAGAGATGCATAATTATACGTGTACTCTCAGGCACGGCCAATGTGTTGGTTTGGTTTGACTACTTATATTGGTGAACAATAGGTAGGGAGAGGATTGAGGTTAGCAGGTAATGATACACATAAAAAAGAGCTTCAATAGAAATTTTAACAGAGAAGAAAAAAACAAATGCAATCCAATAATAAATAAATGTCTAATAGCTAGAGGAATCAAAGATCCCTTTCAATTTTAACATCTTATGATTCTATATTTAGTGGTGATTATCAGCAATCTAGAATAGCAGAAAGAGCACTGGAAATAGAAACCTAGGACTTGGCACAATTCAGCAAATATTCATTAAATACCTACTATGTGCAAAGCACCATGCTAGGGGATATAGGTAAGGCACAATCCTTGCCCTCAAAAAGCTTAGAGTCAGGGGGTGGGAGGGCAGGGAGATGAATAAGACATTTCCACAAAAGACATTTTCACAAAACTATAATATAGTAGAGACTCTTACATGCATTTGAAAGATACAAAGAAATGGTTATGAAAGATCTGGGAATAAAGAGATCAATTAAGAAGTAATCAAGTTGGAGAGATGACTAACACACTGAAATGATTAGAGATTAATACAAGATGGTAAGTGACCAAGTGGAGATCTGGGGCAGCTAGGAGGTGCAGTGGATAAAGCGCTGGGCTTGGAATCAGGAAGACTCATCTTCCTGAGTTCAAATCTGACCTCAGACACTTACTAGTTGTATGACCCCCGGGGCAAATCACTTAATCCTGTTTGTCTCAGTTTCTTCATCAAATGAGCTGGAGAAGGAAAATGGCAAATCACTCCAGTGTCTTTGCCAAGAAAACCCCAAGTGAGGTCACGAAGAGTTGGGCATGAATGAAAAACAACAAGAAGTGAAGATCAGTGAGGACCTAGAGTAAGGGCTTCACAGAGGCGCTAGAACTTGAATTGGGCTTAAGGGTTTGCCTGCTGTTTGGCTACTATTGCCTGCAAAGGTCTCCCGTTGCATCTGGGGCCATCTCCAGTCATCCTGATCCATATCTTGGCACTGGACCCAGATGGCTCCAGAGAAGAGAGTGAGGCTGGTGACTTTGCACAGCCCTCCCTCACTTAAATCCAATTCAATCGCAAGTCATGGCATCATCTTCCTGATGTCACGGTCCTCTTTGAGAACCAAGGACAAACAACAACAACTATTGCCCCCACTATGGCATTTATTTCTCTGTGCCATCCCTCTGCTTAGTGACTAGGAGGGGACCCACCCACTCCAGTGTTGAATTCTTTCTGTAGTCCATAGATCTCTCTAGCTGGTTGCCCCCAAAGCAGAGATGGTGAATTAGGCCCTTAGCCAGGGCCTGTCTAAAGTGAAATTGTCTCCTGCCTCTTCTTTCTCTGATCTTTGACTACTTTTAGCCTCACTGTCCCTATCCCAAGCACCCATTTGCCTTATGGTGCCTGACAGCCACCAGGCAAGGAAGAAAGTAACCTACTGACTCAGTCAGGAATTAAGTGATGTTTTAGCCTGTAGTACCTACTTCAAGGATCCCTAATTTCCTCAATGGAGAGAATGATTGTAGACTGCCATCCCTTTATGTCTTAGCAGATGATCTTCATGAGGTGCTGTGGCTGAAAAAAATTATTAGCTGATAACCTACTTTCTAGTAAATCAACTAGACTGAACCGACCTCTAACCTGTGGATGGCTGGAGCTGAACAGAGTGGGCTAGAGACAGCAGAGTCAGGAATCAAACAGAAGTTTCATTTCAAAGTGAGGAAAACAGCTTGCAAGCAAGGACACATGTGCCGGGGCCCCATCTCCAGTGGGGTGACTGAGGCAGTGTGGGGAGATCTCAATACTTATCCTAATGGCTACAAAATGAGCCATAGCCCTGACAATAAGGGGTAACAGCAACAATGAAGCAAGTGTGAGTCATAGTGGGGTTTCATGACTGCAACATAGGTACTTGTTTGAGTTTGTGCAGTGCTTGTCCAAGCTCAGAGGACTCCTGGTGCTGGTCAAAGCAATATAATAATTATGTGATTTTGCCAGAGAGTGAGATTATCCAGAGGGTGAGTGCAAAGGATTGTGGTTATGCCAAGTGCAGGGTACAGCCTACTTGCTGGGCCTTAGCTCTGGAAAACAGGGTGTCTCCTAATAGTATCTTAATTGAACATTTTCTAAATTTGCACGTGTGGTCTTTGAACCACAGTCACAACTGGGCAAGAAAGTTGAGTCATGTTGAAGGATGTAGTTTCAGAGAGCTTGTAGCATCTACCCCAGGACAAAGAGCTGGAGCCAGAATTAGACCCCAGGTCTTCTGCCCAGGGCAGCTAGTTGGCACAGTGGATAGAACGCTGGGCTTGGAACCAGAAAGAGTCATCTTAGTGAGTTCAAATTCGGCCTCAGACCCTTACTAGCTGTGTGACCCTAGGCAAGTCACTTAACCCTATTTGCCTCAGTTCCCCAATTTGTAAAATGAACTGGAGAAGGAAATGGCAAAGCACTCCAGTATTTATGCCAAGAAAATCCCAAAATGGGGTCACCAAAAGTTGGACACGACTGAAAAAAATGATTGAACAACAACAAACTTCTGCCCAAAGGACCAGCAGTATACAGATAGATGGTTGGGGGGAAAAAGTACACCCTCCTCCACCACCAGGAGGAAGTTAACTCCAGACCCTGGCCCATACACTGGTGGAAAAGTCCAGTATTCCTGGAGGAGGGAGGTGTGTATCAGGGACATTTTGAAGCAAAATAGAGGAAATGAAGCCTCCTTTCATCAGTGAAAATTGCTGCACTTAACCATTTTTTTTTTATGAACACATCATTTAAATATTTTAGAGGGGAAAATACTGTCAGCATGGAAGTTGTCTCACAAAAGCTTTTTTTTTCACATGAAGGAACATAGTTTGAGAAATGCTGCCTCTTACTCATCAGCTCCTACATGTGAGATTAGTTTAGGTGCTGGATTGGGAATGGGGGAGGGGAGTGAGGACAGGGTAGAGGGAGGTCACAAAAAGAGGAGGTGGGAGTCTGCCGGGCTATTTTGCCTAGGGCCAGACCTTTTGAGGCTGTAGCCTATCATCCCTTCCATAAAACATCCCCTGGGGCCCCTGTCAGGGACAGAACTCTAAACCAAATGGACCATGGGGCTGACCCAGTATGACAATTCTCTGTATTTGTTTACTTACATCTGTAAAGTTATCACCTGCACCACACCCCTGTAGGAGATCTGCCACCACCAACTAAGGGAACAGGGAGATCCAGAAATCCATACTGTTTTGAAGATGTCAGCATACAGGCGGATCAAAAGTTTAGCCCGGAGGCTGCTGTCAGCTACTCAGGCACATAACTTCATACAAGGTTTAGAGATCTGTAGTGCTGGCATCACGGTGGAATAGAGAGGCAGAGAAGAGGAAAGTCAAAAGAGAGAGGTAGGGAGGAAAGGCTGGAAGATCTGTCTTTAAAAGAGTTAAAGAGAGTGAGAACAGAATAAGGTAGCTGTGGAGGGCAGCCGGGGAGAAGACAGAAAGCCAGAGGAAAAAGGCATGGAGAGGATAGAAGGGAAAGACAGTAGGGGGAAAAGGAGTATATACCAGCAATATGTCAGAGGACCAAAATCAGGAATAATACAATAATTTCTTCTTTTTTTGATTATCTGTAGGAAATAATAATGTTAGCTAATATGTATGTGTCACTTGAGGTTTGCAAAATGTTTTACATATATTATCTCATCCCCATTTTATAAATGAGGAAACAGTGTGAAAGAGGTTAAGTGACTTGTCCAGGGCCACATAGCTAGTGTGTGCACAGGATCTAATTCAGGTCTTCTTGGCTCCAAGTTCAGGTCTCTTTTTATCCAAGGCTACTACAACAACCTTGGAGGTTGAACCCAGATAAGCCTTTAAAGATCTAGGAATCTCTAAGGTCACAAAATTGATTTTAAAATCTCGAGAGAAATTGTACGATTTTTAGTCCTTTCTAGATTTCCAGATTGAGAAGGCAGCATTATTCTACAAGATGTCTCCATCACCCAGGCTTGCTCCCTTGGCATCATCCTCCACATCACCCCACATGTCCAATCAGTTGCTAAGTGTTTTTTTTTTTCTGCCTTCACAATGTTTTAGCACAACTACTGTCTACTCACCTAGGAGCAAGCCCTTATCACCTCTCACCTGGACTATTTCAACAGCTTTCTGGTTGGTCTCCCTGCCTCAAGTTTTTCCCCACTCCAAATCCATCCTCCACATGGCTGTTTCTAAGATATGATCTATGCCCACTAAATAGGAAGAGTATTAGACTAAAAATAAGAAGACTTGGGCTTCATTCTTACCTACCACTTGGCTCACAGCACCAATGCGATCTTGTAGAAATCATTTAATATTTCTGAGCCTCTATTTCCTCATTTCTAAAATAATAACGCTCTGCATTCTAACCTCTGTCCTCACAATTTTACTGAGACAGTAGTCTTAATGTTTTCCAAGAACCTCATAACTATTGAAGTCAATGGTGTTTTCTTAGTTCCTATGCTCCTTATTCTTTCTATAATATTTGACATTGCTTATTATTCCCTTCTTTTTGAAACTCTGAATATACCAGTACCCCTTCCTGATGATCTCTTTTACTCTTTGCTTTTCCATCTCCTTTTCTGGCTCTTCTTTTTCTTTCTACCTCTAATGCTTGGTGTGCCCCAAAGTTCTATCTTTATTCCTCAGTTATTGGGTCTTAATTGTTCTCTTTCACATTCCAGTCAGTCAGCCAGTAAGAATGTATTAAGCACCTATTATGTGCCAGACACAGTGATAAGCACAAAACAGTGGCAAAAAATCAGTACCTGTCCTTCCAATCTAATGGGAGTAGTGGTGGGCGTAGGAGACAACAAATAAATAAATATGTACAAATATGTATATATTAAAAAAATATGTACTTACAGGATAAGTAGAAATAATTAACAGATAAGGCACTAGAAATAAGAGGAATTGGGAAAAGCTTCCAGTAGAAGGTGGGACTTTTAGCTGAGACTTGAAGGAAGCCACGAGGCAGAGACAGAGAAGCAAAATATTTCAGGCATAGAGAATAGCAGAAGAAAATGCCCGGAACCAAAATACGTAGTGTCTTGTTTGTGGAACAGCAAGGAACAGGTCAATGTCACTGGATCAAAGATTACGTAACTGAAGGAAGGTTCAGGGTACAGTAAGGTATAAGAAGATTGGAAAGATGGAGAAGCATTTAGGTGGCAAAGTGCATAAGGTGCTCAGCCTGGAATCAGGAAGGGCTAAATTCAAATCCAGCCTGGGCAGTTCATTTAAATTTGACCTTGGGCAAGTCACTTAACCTTGGTATGCCTCCATTTCCTCATCTGTAAAAAGTGACTAATGATCACATTTATCTCCCAGGGCTGTTGTGAGGATAACAATGGATAACATATGTAAGCACTATACAAACCTCAAAGCACCAATATAAATACTAGCTACTATCATTATTCTGAAGGATTTCATCTGCTCTCCTGGCTTCACCTATTACTTCTGTACTGATGACTCAGATCTGTTCTTCCAGCTTTTCCCTCTCACTCTTACTCCTGCCTCATTTTTCTATCTTCCTACGGAACATGTATGTTCCACCTGCACCTTGAGTTCATCGTGACCAAGACTGAACCTACCTTCCAGACTGGCTCCCTTTTCTAGCTTCTCCATTTCTGCAATGGCGTGACATCAGAGAAAGTGGACTAAGAATTGGTGAGAGATGAAACAATTGAAAGTGAGGGAAAGCTAATTGTGAAAAGGTAACTGTGAAAAGCTTACTTTGAAATATCTCTTGGATTTGTCTTTCCTCTCCATTGCCACCCAATTGGGTGCTTATTATCTTGTGCCTTTTAGCTGATCGTTTCCTTCAACCATAAGTCAGAAAACATTTATTAATCACCTATTTATTATGTGCCAGGCACATGTGTTTCAGTACATACTGAGTATTTATATCAGTTTATCCTTCCTGAAACGATCATGCCATGGTACTTCTTAAGAACCTACAATAGTTCCTATTTCCTATGGCTCTTTCCTGTTTCTCATAGTGTTCCATAATCTAGCCCAGCCCGTCCTCTCCTGGCCCCCCTCTCTACTCCCTTCCTTCGCTAGGTGAACTCATTAGTTCCCATGGTTTCAATTATTGTCTGTACACAGATGACTCCAAAATCTACACATCCAGCTCTGGTCAGAACTCAAGTTTGGCATGGTTAGCTGCCTGCTATATTTCTCTATTTGGATATCCTATCAACATCTCAAATTCAGCATGTCCAAAACAGAGCTTGCTGTCTTTCCCCCTAAACTTACCACTCTTCTCAACTTTCTCATTTCAGTTGATGACAGTTACCATCATTCCCATCACACAAGTGCTCAACCTTGAAGTCATCCTTAGCTTTTCATTTTTGCATACACACACAATAAATCAGTTACCCAAAACTATTATTTTTATCTCCACAACATTTCTTGCATATTTATCCGTATCTCTGAACTTGGAGACACTCGTCTAGTTCAGACCCTTATTACCTCTTGCCTGGATACAGTTCTAAGTGATATCCCTGCTTCCAGTATCTCCCCTGGGTTCAAAATACCACCTCTGATGCTTATTACCTACTTGGTCCTATGCAAGTCACTTAGCTTCCCTGGGTCTCAGATTCCTCATCTATAAAGTGAGGAGGTTGTGATGACCTTTGAAATCTCTTCCAGTTCTAGACCTATGATCCTTTGATTCCCTCACCAATCCATTCTCTAGCTATCTGTCAAAATAATTTCCCTAAGGGACTAGTATGACCATGTCTGTCCCTTGCTCCATTAGAATGCAAGTTCCTTGAGAACAGGAAGTATCTTTCTTTTTGCTTGTATTTTGTTTCCATCACTTAGCATAGTGCTTGGCACATAGTAAGTGCTTAATAAATGTTTGTTTCCTTTCCTTCCTTGCTCAAAATTCTTTAATGCCTCCCAAATATATCTGGAATAAAATATAAGCTCTTTAGACTAGCACTTAAAACTTTTTATAATTTAGCTCCTACCTACCTTTCTAGACTTATTTTACATTTTTCACCTCTACATACTCCATATTCTAGCAAAACTGACTTACTCAAAATTCCCTGAACTTGGCATTGTTATCTTGGTCTTACCCATCAACTGTTCTGTCTGGAATATACTCCTTTGTTTAATATTCTTCACTTTGTTAAAAGGTCAGCTCAAGTGATGCTTTATGGAAGATTTTTCTGATTCTTTCAATTTTTAGTGATCTCTCTCCCTCCTTAAATTATCTTATACGTATTTATCTGGGAGTGTATGGGATATTCAGGGAGGACAAACACCTCTCCTGTGAGGGCTTGCTGAGCCCTTTTCATCCACCTTTGGTGTCCACCAGATTCACTTAACTCTCAACTATGGCACTAAGAAGCTGTAGCACGCACAGTGGTCACATCCTGATAACCATCTGGGTAAATGGGCTAAACCAGGCTGAGGGTAACCAACAGGCCTCAAATCCATTGGTGAGTTAAGGGGATGTCTACCCCAAGCATGGAAAGATTTCCCTTGGTGGAATGGGTGGATGAGAACAATTTGTTCCGAAGGCCAGGAAGGCAGCTGAAGTAGGCACTGTGGAGCAGTTAGAGTTTGATCAGATATTGAAAATGCCAAGGTCATCCACTGCATCCATCGATAGTCATCCTGTCTTTTGTCCTGTCACTGGACTTCCATGACTCAGGAAGAGAGAACGAGGCTGACAGATTCTGTGCAACTCCGCCTCATTTAAATCCAATCCATAAGCAAGTCAAGACATTACCCTGTGATGTCACTGGTCCTCTTTGAAACCAAAGGACGAACAACAATATACTTATCTGTGTACAAATTTGATCTTCCCAATTGAATGCAAACTACTTGAAGGCAGGGACTATATGATTTGCCTTGGTATCCCCAATGCTTAGCACACATGGAAGGTTCTTACTAGACAGAATTGAATTGAATCCTGCCTCCCTATAACTCCATACCTTCACTCATACCTGTCTTCTCCAAATGGAATGCCCTGCTTTCCCACCCCCAACTCCTCTCCACCTATCCAAATCTTCCCCATCTTTGAGAGTCCAGTTCAAATGAATTCTTTCTGGATCTCCCCGGCCTCTGAATTCCCAAAGCACTTTGTACTTACATATTAGGATAGCTAATTAAGGTCCCAAGAAAGACTTAAGTTAGGCCAGTAATGGAATATTTGAATAGTTCACCTATAACTAACAGGTGAGCATCCCTATTCAACCTAACTCTTTTAGAATTCCTTTAAACATTGATTGTATATGCACATGCACATTTTGAAAATCAAGAAAATTTTGCTGTGTTTGGTTCAACCACAAAAGAAAAGCCTCCATTTGCCATCTGCCATCTACCAATAAAAGAAATGTGTGTTTGCATCTGTGAAGCTTTCTCTTGCCTGGTGATATTCTTGAGAGAGTTCTATGCTAGCTAAGGGAAGATGTTTTACCAAACCCATACAGGTCTAGGTTGTAAGCTAAGGGACTATCTGATGAGCAAGACTATGGCCAGTTGTATGATCTCAAAGCAAGTGCCATCAAACTTCCCCCACCAGAAAGTCCAAAGAGAAGATTGAGAAGGAGGTAACAAAGATAGCTCTCTAGGAAGGATTATAACGAAGATGGAATGCTCGGACTATATGGTTCTCAAATGTGGAGGGCAGCTAGGTGTCACAGTGGATAGAGCACTGGGCTTGGAACCAGGAAGAATCATTTTCATGAGCTCAAATCCAGCCTCAGACACTTACTAGCTGGGTGACCCTGGGCAAGTCACTTAACCCTGTTTGCTTCAGTATCTCACCTGTAAAATGAGCTGGAGCAGGAAATGGCAAGTCACTCCAGTATCTTTGTCAAGAAAACTCCAAAATGGGGTCATGAAGAGTTGAACACAACTAAAACAACTCAACAACAACAAAATCTCGAATATGGTGTCATTTTTTTAGTGTGAAACTATTCAGTGCTCCCTGGGGGAACTGAACAGGTATATACCAGAGAACCAAGGCAACAATGTCTTATGCTAAGAATAGCTGACTGTGTAACGTGCCCTTAAAGTTATGAATGGGGAAAAAATGACACAAAAGAAGGTGTAAGTATATTGTCTGCTAAGGAGAGCACAGCGTTCACTACTTCATCACCACTGACCTTGGTGGATCTTGACATAGCCATTGCTGCTTATCCAGGCATTGTGAATTAAACTCTCACCACCCCAAACAAACAAAACATTCCAACTCAGTTCTATCCTTGCAGTTCCTGATTTACAAATGACTAGTACAGTTTAGTACTGCCTTCCGGTGGGACCTTCAGCTTTTGATGCCAGTGTCATTGCAGTGGGAATGCTAGGAGGAGGAGTGGGGGTGGAAGAATGAACAAACTGGAGCTTTTTTGAGCATCTGCAGGTCCAGAAGTAGGAAAGAAGGACCTTGGGAAAGCAGGAAGAACTTACACCCAAAGCCAAGCCTGACTCGGTAGCAGCCCTGTCTCTGCCTGAATTTAGTCACCTTATTGTACTGTCTGAGATTCAATTTATTAAAGAATCATTTAGGTTAAAAACCACTCAGACCTCTGTGAACTTTAAGGGGCTACCAGTCATTCACACATTGGTGTGAATTAATTCAATAATAGTACGTAAAATTTATATAGTACCTGAAAGGGCACTTGTCTCACAATAACCCTATGAGGTAAATGCTATTCCCCATTTTACAGATGAGAAAACTGAGTTGCAGACACATTAAGTAAATTTCCCAAAGTTACACGGCTAGAAAGTGGGAAAGTAGGAAATGGGACTGAAACCTAGATCTAGCCCACTGTACTTTCCACAATGTGGATATTTGCTTCAAAAACAAGGAACCTTATGAAAAAGTTAGCTTGAAAGTCTTAAAAGTTCATTCAGGTCGGGGACAGCTAGTGGCGCAGTGGAGATAAGAGCACTGGCCTTGGAGTCAGGAGGACCTGAGCTCAAATCCAGCCTCAGACACTTGACACTTACTAGCTGTGTGACCCTGGGCAAAGTCACTTAACCCCATTGCGTAGCAAAAAAAAAAAAAAGTTCATTCAGGTTTCTCTTGAGCATAAATCAGTTTGTCCACAAACCAAATCCCCATTTAATTATAATAATATGTTGATTAATCATATAATTACTATTATAGCTAGCATTTATACAGTGTCTACTATATGCCAGGCACTGTGCTAAGCACTTCACAAATATTTCTTATTTGTTCTTCACAACAAGCCTGAGAGCTGGGTGCTATTATTATATCCATTTTACTGTTAAGAAAACTCAGGCAAACAGCTTGTGTGCTCCCTGTTCCAGAGGGTTCATAAGGAAAATGCTACCCAATTCCAGATAGGGAAGTGATAGGTTCAGAGTACAGATTGAGGCATATTATTTTTTTTCTTTTTCAACATGGCCATTGTGGGAATTTGTTTTGCTTGACTGTATATAATTGTAATTGGGTTGTGTTTTTCCTGCTTTCTCACATGGGGGGAGGGGAAAGGAAATGGTAGGAGGAAAGGAATAAGGACCTAACCATAAAATAAAATTGAATAAAAATTTCAAAAAAAGATTGTATGTTCCACATCCTTCTCTGGAATTTTCACGGAGCAGTTAGTGACACTTTCGGGAGAATTTTGCATTGACTCTTTAATTTGTATAATTTATCATTTCTTGAATTTCCATATCTCCCCTTCATTCTTCCCATGCCACCTCATTTTTCATTCATTCACTCAAAATACATTTATTACACACCTATTTTTGCCTTTCTTGGTATTCCTAGGGCTTGCCACAATGCCTGATACATAGTAGATGCTTGATAAATATGTTACCTGATTTACTGACCTATGTTATGCAAGACATAGCGTTTGGCCCCTGGTTTATTCCCTCCTCTCCCCTTTGTGCTTTAAGACTACTTTGGTGGCAGAATCAACAGCAGGAGATACTTAGTCTAAAGGCTTGGACAGAGCAATCAAAGAGGGAGCCCTGAGCGTGTTTGCTGAAAGGAAAAGGAAAAATCCTTTAATGAGGTGCTGGTACTAAGTAACCAAGCTTATAAAGTCTCCATTGGGGAGGAACTTATGCTTCTGGTCACAGCACTTTTGGCCTCAGTAAATTCTCCCTCCCCTATTCTATAGCGGGGAAAAAAAAAAACTGAAGGAAAGAAAAGGAAGGAGGTGGGAAAGGAATCAGAGTCAATTTGCAAACCCACATATAAAAGAATTTTTAAAAACACCAAATTTAGAAATACAATGTAATTCTTCAAACAGGTTCATCTTATGAAAGACATTACCGATTTTTTTTTAAAGCTGTCAAGCAATTTAACATCTCAAAACCCACAGACAGCTTTCCCACTGGAATAAATTTTTCCTGTCTTGGTGCCTATGGTGCGGTGTTTGCTAGCTACCTACAGGAAGGGGGCAGAGTCTGGTAACAAAAAATTCTGGACTAGGGGCTGAGCTGAGACAAGCTTTTCTGGGCTTTGAGGCACCATCTCCGACTCTTAACAGAAGAAAAGGATTCCTCCAAGGAGTAGGCACACTAACTCCTCCTCGGGGTTTAGGAAGCTCTCGTGGAGGATGAACTCACCCCTTTGATATTTCTTCTTACATGTTTCTCTGGACAATTTACAGATCAATAGTCCAGATCCTCATCTTCTCACCCCCAGAAAATTGCAACAGCTTCCAATGCTAATCTTTCTGACCTTCCTGATCTCCCTGTTTAAATCTACCTTTGCAAACTACTAACAGACTAATTTTTCTAAAAGGTTTTTGCCATGCCATTTCTTTGTTCAACAACTTTCTGTGGCTCTCTATTGTCTGCCACATTAAATTAACTCTCCTATCTTATTTCAATTAATAATCTACTTATTCCATCTACTTATTCCATTGGCCTGTCTGCCAAGATGGTTGACCAGGGTGAGGCCACCATGCATACTATAACTTCTTGGAGCCACAGATGAGAGTTGGGTAAATCAGGTGGACACCAAAGGTGAATGAGCAGCCCTAAAAAGGGCTCAGAGAACTATCATGCCAGAGGTGCTAGTCCTCCCTGAACACCTCATAAACCCCAATAAAGAAATCTTTGTTAATTGACAGAAGTCATTGTGTTCCATAATTCACAGCCATGTAGCATCACTGGGAGAATATTGATGTGGAAGAGAGCTTTGGGGGAAAAATTTTGTGTCATTTGGGATTATTGAAGGTACCAAATCTTCTTGATTTTAGACCCAAATCATTCTGTGGCAGGTATTATACATGTTCTCATCTTCCTCATATGATTCCACTAATCTATAAACTCTCTTCCCCATCTTCTCTTCAAATCCATCCTACCTTTCAAAGACCAAACCTTTCCTGAAATTACTCATACATAAAAATAGGAATAATGTTCATATTTCATATTCCAGATGTGAAATTTTATGAGCCAACATGGTCCTCCTTCTTTGAATTACTAACGTAAAATTACTAATTTTACATTCTGTGGGGTACCACACAGTTTAGCAACTCAAGATTATTGTACTAAAAATCAAAAGAGATAAGCATGCCTGTAATCCCTGCTACTGGGAGAAGTTGAGGCTGGTGGATTGCTTGAACTCCGGAGTTCTGAGCTGCAATGTGCTAAGTCCACCCTAACACTGGTACCAAAACGATGAGCTGCACATTTGTTGGGGAAGGAGGGTGGCCAGCCACCAGGCTGCCTAAGGCTGCCAGGTCAGAAATGAAGCTAGTCAAGGCTTCGGTGATGGTCAGCATTGGGACTGGAGTTGTTAGTGGCCTTCGGCCTTTCAGCTTGGGTGAGATAGGGAGAGCTCGTCTCCAAAAAAGAAAAACAAAACCAAAAAAAAAAAAAACCAGACAAAAAGAGAAAATAACATAATGGAGAAATGGGATGGGTAGGTAATACAGCTAGAGTGAGAGATAACAGATGGAAAACCCCAGAGTCACACTAGTACTCATAAAAGGTAAAAATTCCTAGAGGAATGTATTCAGCTATTGAGTGAATGGTCTATGGAGGATTTTTTTTGAAGAATGTGGACAAGAATTGCACGAGATGAGGAGACTTGGATGGGATAGGTTCTGCATTGATGGTGAGAGCACCTTCATTGAAGAGATCACAGACCCACTGAAGTATTGAGGTCCGTTGTATTGCTCAGTGTTATTTCTTTCATGTGTGTATGCCTTTTCTCCCCAGCAAGTCAGTAAAGTTCTGGAGGGCACATGTCTTATTCTTCTATCATTTTTTTTAAACCAATGGATGTGAGTTTTTATACTTGGTGCACAGCAGCGTTGGTTTCTGCTCAAAGGCAAAAATAAAATAAAATAAAAACAAAAACCTTTATGGGCTTCCAAAATAAAATATTTATCCTTTTGTTTTATTTCTCTTAAAATGTCTCTTTTCTTTCAGTCTTCTCATCTCAGCAGACTGATACATTTGAGTTTCAGTGTTTTCAGAAGTGAGTTGATAATTGGTTCCAATTCTGCCCCCTAAAAACCATATAAATATGTACAAAACACTGGATATAGAACATCAAGAGCAGAATGCAGGTATAGATTGGTTGCACTGTTAGATGGAATTGCACAATATGGCAGTACACACTGGGTACATATTGCTTTGAAAATACCATTTCCTTTTTTCTATTACACATGATAGAAAAAGAAAATGATATTTTCAAAGCAATATGTATAACACATGCAAATGTATAACACAAATGCAAATACTCAATCTCATGGGGTTTTTTTTATTTTAATACTTTCTCTGTATTTCCTTCCTAGTGACCAATATCATGTTTGTGTGAGTTAATTTGGTTGATGTGATAGGTATAGTCCATGGTTGTAGGGTAGAGTTTTTAGCCACATCAGCTCGTATAGGAATCCACATACAAAGTAGATCCCTGCAAAAGGTATGGCAGGTGGGGATTTCACTAATAACTTGGATTCCCTGTCGACCAAGTTACCACTGTCTTGGTGGTCCCCAGGACAATGGAAAGAAGTCTGAGGAACAAAGGGAACACACCTTCTACCGAGAAGAAGGCAATCGATTTCCTTCTAAAAATAATCTTTGAGGGGCAGCTGGGTGGTTCAGTGGCTAGAGCACCAGCCCTGGAGTTGGGAGGACTTGAGTTCAAATCCAGCCTCAGACACTTGACACTTACTAGCTGTGTGACCTGGGTAAATCACTTAACCTTAAGTGCCTTGCAAAAAATTTTTTTTAAAATAATCTTTGAACTTAGGGCCAACTTGTCTTTTTTTTTTTCCCCTAAGGACAGAGCCAACTTGTGATATTGGTGAAGTTTGTCTTTGGCACTCATTCTCCATTGTGGTTGTTGTTTATGATGATGGTGTTGTGTGGTTCTCTCACTGTAAGGAACAGACACTCCTAGAAGTAGAAGGAAAATAAGAATAGTTAAGTCATTTAACACCATAGTGAAAAGTAGCTCCCTAGCATCATAGATTTTACAACTGGAAGGGACCTTAGTGATCATGAAGCCTAAACCACGTGCGTGCACACACACACACACACACACACACACACACACACACACTCACAACTTTGAGAGGTGGGAAAACCAAAGCGTGGGGAGGTTAAGTTATTTGCCTAAAGTCACCAAGATGCTAAATATCAGATCTGAGATTCAAACCCAGATTCCCATCTACAAATCCAGTGTTCTTTTCCCTCTGCCATGAGTTGTCACTCTCAGAAATATTTCCATTTTTAAAGGGGGCCCTGAAGGCAAAAGAATAGATTGTTAAAAGCAGGGTGGTGCATATTGGGTACCTGAGTGAGCTAGTAGGGGGTCCCTCTTATTTCTTTTCAATCGGGTCCCTAGATAATCCCCTGTGCATAAGACTTCTGGGCTTAGGAGCCAGCTCTGCTTCTTATTATCTGTGAGTCCTTAGTCAAGACATTTAACCTCTGTGGGCCTCAATTTCCTCATCTGTCAAATAAGGGAACGAGATAACCTCTGACGTCCCTGACAGATTTAAATCTATGATCCTATGACAGGCACTGAAGAGAGCTTACAATGCAGTAATTTGAAGTCAGTATCTTGATTTTTCTAGCCCCATGTCCATGCTGAGCCTAGGTTCCCGCACTCTGTTAAGGACTAGAAGATAGATGCTCCCCCTCCTTCCTCCTCTCATGTTGCCTGTTTTCTCCAGCGCCAGCTTTCTACTCAATACTGTTTCCCCTCAGGCCTTGAGTGGCCTGGCTAGGGAGTCAGTCTGTGATTTCCCTGGCTGACTATCTAATGCAGGCTTTAAACTCACCAGCAGGTACCTTATGTGCTTTTGTGTTTGCACAGTATCTAGAACTGAGCCAGCACTCATATGAATATTAAAGCATACTGCTAATCATGTAGTTTTTTAAGTAGAAGGGAAAAGTGAGCTGGGACTACAGCTTAGAGCCACTGGGTACTTTCTGATTGAAAGAGAGAGAGAAAGGGAGGGAGGGAAGGAAGAAGAGGAGAAAGAGAGAGAGAGAGAGAGTTAGTTCACATGCATGCCGGTGACATTTTTCTGCTTGGCAAACAGTGTCTGATAAAGAAGATTTCTTAGCCTCTTGCTTGAATCTCACAATTCTAAGGCTCTTGGGAACTGGTCTTTCAGTGAAACAGGAGGGTTATGCAGGTATTGGACAGGCTTGATTTGCCGAGCTCTGATCTTCCTGTGGACCTGAAATCTCTTTCAGGTTCATTGATTGGATTTGGGGCGCAGAAGCAGGTAGACATATCTGTTTGCTCCCCTGAGAAGTACGGTCAGATCATACGAGATCATTTCCTGCCATTCAATATCTTTGAGGAAGATATAGGATCAGTGGTCATCTAGGCACCTGGAGGACTTCACAGACCATTTATACCTACTGTCCTTTTCCTCCTGCTAGGCCCAGGCATGCATCCCAGACTTCATCTTAACCCTGCTTACCCCACTGAAGAATCTTGATGGCTTTTGCTAGTTAATCTATGTTTGTGGTGAGCATGTAAATATAATAATGCCTTTTCTTTGTATAGAGTGTTTTATAACACATATATGCTGAGCAGCTAGGTGGCGCAGTGGATAGAGCACCGGCCCTGGATTCAGGAGGACCTGAGTTCAAATCTGACCTCAGACACATAACATTTAGTAGCTGTGTGACCTTGGGCAAGTCATTTAACCCCATTGCCTAGCCAAAAAAAAAAAAAGAAAGAATAACACATATATGCTTGAGAAACAGCGTGGCTTGGTAGATAGGGAGGTGGAGGTGGACCTAAAGTCAGGAAGACCTGGGTTCAAATCTTACCTTTGAAACTTACTAGCCATGTGATACTCAGTGAGTTAGTTAACCTTTCTAAGCCTCAATTTCTTCACCTGTAAAATGAAGATAACACCTACCTCACAGGGTTGTTGGGAGGGTCAGATGGGGTAGTCCCTGTGAAGTGCTTTGCAAGGTACCATATATTCATCTTCATTATTCATTATACTTACATTCATATTCATTATTCATATACTCATATTATTCACATACTTATCTCTGTGATTTCTTTTCCATTCAGGTGTCATGGGCCTACTATATTAAATTTCAGAGATGGGGCATTTGGTCTTGTTACCTCCTCCCAAAATAGTCCTAGGAGAATCCTAATTGTTGGAGAAGGTAACTAGCATTGATTCCCAAGATTCAGGTACCTGGCCAGGGAAAAATACGTGGGTGATACCCAAGCTTGAAGTTCTCTCCCTGCTTATTTCCAACTCTGGGCTTTCCTGGCTTCCTTCAAGTCTCAGTTAAAATTTCATCTTATAGGAGCAACTTTCCCTGAGTCTTCTTAATTCTAATGCCTTCCCTCTATTGATTATCTCTAGTTTACTTTGCATATATCTTTTTCTGGGGGGTACATAGCTGTTTACGTGTTGTCTCCACTATTGGATTGTGAACTCCTTGACTGGTTTTTGTTTGCTTTGTTTTGTTTTTTGCCTTTCTTTGTATTCTCAGGGCTTAGCACAGTGCCTGGTACATAGTAGGTGATTAATAAATGCTTACTGATTGACTGACCTTCCTCTTCATTTTTGTTCCTCAAAATATTGCTAATCTTCTAGTTAAGGAGATAGGTTGTATAGTGGAGTTAAGTCAGAATGCCTGGGTTCCAGTCCCTCTATTTACCATGTGGCCAAACCCTGGTCAGGACATGGAGGCTTAGATAGAATGTTGGAGCTGGGAGGGATCTTAGAGATCATCTAGTCCAACAACAGGTTTATTTTGCAGATGAGGAAACTGAGGCTCAGAAAAGTCAAGTGACGTGTCTAACAACACACGGCTCTGGGTGGACCTGGCACATGAACTTGGCTCTTTTGACTTCACTTCCAGAACTCTTTCTATTATACAATCTGGGCCCTTCCTCTCACCTGCCCTCAGTTTTTTCACCTATAGAATGGAGGAGCTTGGCCAGTTAAATATTTCTTAACCTGGGGGTTCATGAAGTTATTTTTTCCCCAAATATGATAACTATTTCAATATTAGTTTTCTTTGTAGTTCTATGTATTTCATTTTATGAATTTGAAGACATTCTTCTGAGAAAGGGTCCATTGGTTTCACAGATGGTCAGTGAGGTCCACAACATACAAAAATGGTTAAGAACCTCTGTGCTGGATCATCTCTAAGACTCCTCCCAGTGCCAACATTCTGTGTTATGTTAGAAGCAGCTAGGTGGCACAATGGATAGAGCACTGGGCCTGGAGTCAGGAGAACCTGAGTCCTAATCTGGCCTCAGACATTAGCTGTATGACCCATGGGAAGTCACTTAATCTCTTTCTGCCTCAGTTTCCTCAACTGCAAAATGGGGATAATAATAGCACCTACCTATCAGAGTGTTGTAAGGATAATAGCTGAAATTGCTTAGCACAGTATTTGACATATACATGGTAAGTGATTAATAAATACTTGTTCCCTTCCTTACTATGTTCCTATGATCCCTGTCTGTGGCCCCAAACATACTCAGACAATTTGGAGCAGGGGGGGGGGAGGGGGCGGCGTGGGGGAAGGATCAGTCATCAATGTTTTACCAAGGCCACAAAGGGAGAGGAAATTGCTCAGATGGTATCTACTTATACTTGGAGCTGGGCCCCAGAGTATCTAGCCTTGTTCACCTATTTGGGTTGGTTGAAATCATTTGAGCTACATTGCCTTAGGAGGGATCGAATTTCACAGTGCTATTCACTTCCTTTTTCTGATCTACCATGAATAATAATAATGATGGTAGACAAAGTTGTGGACTTGGGAGGCCGCTGATCTAGCTTAAAGAGTGCAAGGCTGGGTGTTGAGGAGACCCAGCTTTCTGAGGATAGTACAAAGAGCGCTAAATTGAAGGCTGAGAGGCCTGGGCTCGAGCCCCACCCTCAACTCCCTACCCACAATGTCACTAAGTAGCTGTGTGACATTACATTAGTCCCTTTTTCTTATCCAAGCTTCAGTTTCCTTATCTGTGAAATCAGGGAGTTGAGACCTTCAGCTTTAATAATCTCCTACGGTTTTGTGGATTTTTGTGGATTCTGATCATAGGTCTGCTGCCAGCCAGATAGCTGATGACAAGCATTGGGACAAACAGTTAAGTCAGAGAAATAAACAGTAAAGGTAAGTTTTCTTACCTTGGTGAAGTGCTCAAGGAAAGTCTTCACTGAGACTCAGGCTAGTTACAATGTGGTCTCAAAAAGCTATGCACATTTTCCTTTGTTTTGTCATTGAATTGCAATAACAATGTGTGTCAGAAGTTATGCAAGTAATAATTATAGTAGCTTATAGAAATATATATGACTTCACAGTTTGTGAAATACTCTACTTGCATTATCATATTCAATTTTTTTCAACAACTGTGGAAGAGGTAGGGTTCATGTTACTATTCCCACTTAATGTAAAGGAAGGAGACAGGAAGGAAATAAGCACTGATTAAGCCCCTACTACGTGCCAGGCATCGTGCTAAGTGCTTTACAAATACTATCCCATTTGATCATCACAGCAACGGGATGTAGATGGTATTATGATTTCCATTTTACAGTTGAGAAAACTGAGGCAGAGTTTAAGTGACTTGCACAGGGTCACATAGCTAGTAAGTATCTGAGGCCAGATTTGAACTTAGATCTTCCAGACTCAAGGCCCAGTGCTCTATCTACTACGCCACTTCCCTGTCTCTAGGTAGTTAAGTGCCTACTGAGTAAAGGAGTCAGAACTCAAGGCCAGGTTTCCTGACTCCAAGTCCAGTACTTTTATTAGAGAAGCTGCCATCTGGTTCTATGGCTATGTTGTACACACCCAACTGGGCTGTAAAATCATTGAAGGCCAGGGGCGACATACCTTTGATTTTTAATACATCTTTCATTTGTATGGCACTTTATACTTGTTAAAGAACTTTTACACCCATTATTTCATTCATTTTCTTAACAGTCCTGCAAGATAGGACCATAGGATCATAGATATTGAGCCAGAAGGAAACTTAGAAGTTATCTAGTCCAACCATCTCATTTTGTAGGTGAGGAACTCTGGTCCAGAGAGATGTGACTTGCTCAAGATCACATAGATAATAAGGTAGGGCAAATACTGTCATGACAGTTGGGTCCATTTTACAGATAAAGAAACTGAGCCCTAGAGATAGTCATTGACTTGTCTGGGGTAGGCAGAAGGGAAATAAACTAGTTATTGACTTCATAAAGTCTGGAACAAACTATAAAAACCCAGAGGAAAATGTAAAAAATTGGGAAAAAGCTGTTCTTATACCCTATGACTTTCCAATGACTTTTTTGGGTTTCTGTGCCTGCCCAATGAAGGAGTTTTAGAGGTTGTTTTTGTAGGATGAACAAAAGTTTTTTTAAAAAATTATTTATTTATTTTTAGTTTTCAACACTCACTTTTACAAGACTTTGAGTTCTAAATGCCCCCCTACCCCACCCTAAACAAAAGATTTAAAGTAAGGTATTGCTTCCTCAAAATGATTTCTAAAGAACTACCAATTCTGGGGCAGCTAGGTGGTGCAGTGGATAGAGCACCATCCCTGGAGTCAGGAAGACCTGAGTTCACATGCAACCTCGGACATTTGATACTTACTAGCTGTGTGACCCTGGGCAAGTCATTTAACCCCATTGCCTAGCCAAACAAAGAAAGAAAAAAACCTAACATTTTGGTAGTATATATATATGTGTGTGTGTGTGTGTGTGTGTGTGTGTGTGTGTGTGTGTACATATATATGTGTATATATATATGTATATATATATGTGTGTGTGTATATATATATATATATAACTATAGTATGAGCTTATTTTGATTCTTGTACCTGAAAGATAAACGGTATAGTGTGACTCTCAAATATGAAAAGATGTGTTCTGTCTCTAGGGCATTGCCATTTTCACAAGAAGAAAAAAAAAGGGTTTTGATGCATTCTTTGCTTGTGGACTTCTCTCTTGTTTTTATTTGACACAGGAGTTGATACATAATTCCTCTACTCCTGTCTAGATCTCAAAGGACTGAGAGTGGGGTGGGTTGGAAGCAGCATCCATTTATTTCCAGAAGGATGAGAAACAAAGACCTCTTTGTTCTGCTTCTTTAAAAGGCTGAGGCCAGAATGGAATAAGTCCAAGCCTAAAGGTGTTATGAGTTGAAAGGAAATTGAAACTTAACTCTTTTTGGACCTGGGGTCTTGAGATTCACAAAGTAGATTACAAAAGTGTATTTCTTCACTGAAAGACCAAACCTGATTGTTTATTAGCAAACTAAGTTCTACATGATACATTTTTATTTTCCTAGGCAGTGCCCTAAACAAAATAATCTTGTTTATTTCCAATTTATTTTTCCTAAATTTCATTGCCCATTAGTAATATAATTATCCATTTTAATTAGTAAAAATTAGGAAAATTACTTTATTCCATGGCTTCACCATTTCTAGACCTTTTCTACCTCTAACTATATGTAAACCAAGTCTCCTGACACTTAGTCCAAAGTCACTGATAATCTCTTTATTGCCCAATCTTATGTATGGTCTTTCCTCAATCCTCATCCTTCTTGACCTCTCCACAGCCTTTGGCATGTTCTTCACCCTCTTCTCCTTGATGTTCTGTTCTCTCTAGGTTTCTCAACACTGCTGTCTCCTGGTTCTCCTAATTATCAGACTGATCCTTCTCAGCCTCTTTTGCTGGGTCTTCATCCAGCTCACACTCCATAGTGGTGGATGTCCCTCAAGTATCTGTCTTGGGCCCTCTTCTCATCTCCCACGATACCATTTTGCTCTCCCACTATTCCATCAGCTCCCATGGATTCAGTTATCATCTCTGTGCAAATGACTCTCAGATCTGCTTTCCAGCCCTATTCTCTTTTTGGACCTGTTGGACACCTCAAACTTGGGTGTCTTTTAAGACATCTTGAATCAACATGCCTAAGACTGAACTCAATATCTTTTCTGAATGTTCCTCTTATTATGGAAGACATCACCATCCTCCCAGTTCCTCAGGCTTACAACCTAGATATCATCCTTGACTCCTCACAGTCTCTCATTTCTCATATCCATGCTATTGCCAAAGCCTGTCGAGTTTACCTTTCTAACATTTCTTGAATATGCCTCCTTCTCTCCTCTCACAGGCCCCCCCCACCCTAGTGAAGGCCTTCATCACCTCATGCCTGGACTACCACAACAGTCTGCTGGTGGGTCAGCCTGCCTTAAGTCTCTCACAACTCCAATCCATTCTCTACTCAGTAGTCAAACTGATCTTAGTGAAATCCAGGGACATTGCTGTTTCTCAAGCAAGAGACTCCATTTTCCTACTCAGTGCATTTTTATTGGTCATCCCCCATGCCTGGAATTCTCTTCCTTGTCCTGTCTGCCCCCTGGCTTCCCTGGCTTCTTTCATGTCCCAGCTAAAATCCTGCCTTTTCTGATCCCACTTAATTCTAACACCTTCTCTTGGTAATTATCTCTGGTTTATTTTATATGTGTCTTGTTTGTACATTGTTTGTATGTCATTTCCCCCATTAATGTGTGAATTCCTTGAGAGTAGAGGCTGTATTTTACTTTTACTTGAATCTCCCAGCCTTTCTCACAGTGTTTGCCATATAGTATGTGCTTATTGACCTGACCAGCCCATGGTCCTGAACTCTCCTGTCCACTATACCATATTGCCTCTAGCTATTATCCCCCTTAAAGTCTCATAGAGGCCTCACTATGCAGGCAACTGTGCATGCTTAATTGACAATGGATCAGTGATAAAAGGGTACATTTTTTAAAAATTATGAATAGGTATTCCCTCCCCCCACCAAGAACTGGCATTTCCCATTGTCAGAAAAACCTGTGGGGTAGAAGCCTTAATGAAGCTCAAGTGTAGAAGAAGATATTACCTTAATATTTAAAGGATCTTTCACTAGTGTGAGTAATGTCCCTACAGAAACAATTCGCCACCTTTTTTTTTCTTAGTGGATCCAATTCAAGAATTGTTGCGGCAAAAAAAGAAACTCCTCCCCCTCAGCCAACCCGCTGATAAATCTCCACAAACCTGGCTGGGCTGGTCCTCAGAAGACAGGCCTACAGTTCCTTACCAGGCCGTAGCTCAAAGCCTTTTCAGTTTAGCAAGACCTTCCAGAGTTTGTACAGGACTTGCAAGAATCAAGGATAACCTTCAAACCCTGAGGAGACACAGAGGTAGGTAGGACTTTAGTGGAAGATTGGAAGAAACTAAACAATAAATTTATTTGTGCTCTCATGTCCTGTTTCTTTCCATACAACCTCAGGAAATCATATAAAATCAATAAAAAAGTATTTATTAAGCATTTGCTATGCAACCAACATGATGCTAGGTGCTATGAATGAATATGCCTGGATTATATCAATAATCTCCTGGCTGACCTCCTTGTCTCCAGTTTTTTTCCTCCGTCAATCTGTCCTGTACATCAAAAATACCACTTAGGTAGTTGGTGACTCATAGAATGAGGCCAGCCTATGTGTGACTTTTCCCCCCACCCTGTTCTTGACTTTCAGTGATTCCACCACATTGATTTTTCTCTGTAAGAAGATGGAGGAGTAATAGAGGTGTCCACTGAAGTTCAGACCATGAGAATGGACTTAATGGGCATCCGACACTCCAGTGGCATTGACTAAGAGTGAGAATAATGAGTATTGTCTGAGACAAGTCAAGACATGAGCTGAAACAAGGCTAGTCCTTGGCACTGGACTTGGAGTGAATGTCTGGTTTGTCATCCCAGCTGCAGTGAGACTCAGCTACATCTCGCCCTATTGATTAATAAGATTCATGAGATTCAAGTCTTATAAGAGTCATGAAACTTTCGGAAGAGTTTGTTTTCCAAGCTACCCTGAGGAAGGGGGGGAGAAGAGAAGGACATTGTACTTGTCATAGGTTCCTTCTACTAAGTGATATGCTAGAGTCAGCTAGAACCACTCCCAAAAGCTGATTGTTACATTTTCAGTGTGAGCATTTAAACTCTGGAAATCAGCAAATGATAAAAATCAGGTCTTAATCTATTGTTTTGTGGATTGTCTAGACTTGAGAAAGTGGAGAAAATGTTGATAATGCAGATTAAACTTAAAAACATGTCACTGTCCTCATTGCTTTTCTGGAGAGCTGGTTGTTAAACATTTACCAGTAGGGGCAGCTAGGTGGTGCAGTGGATAGAGCTCTGGCTTTGGAGTCAGGAGGACCTGAGTTCAAATTTGGCCTCAGACATTTGACACTCACTAGTTGTGTGACCCTGGGCAAGTCACGTAACCCCAATTGCCTCACCAAAAAGCCAAAAAAAAAAAATACAACAACAAAACATTTACCAGCACATCCCTGCTTCTAGCTCTAGAATTCTACGTTCACTGACCCTATTATGTACAATTCAATGCGGCAGTTTTTCAATCCAGAATGTATGCTAACATTATTTTCATTGCCAGTCTATTTATTTCTGTCTGGATTAAATATTTCACCACTTCAAAACTGTTCCTTGCCTGGGTCTATTAGCATGAGGAACAGCTACAGTATTCCTTGACCTAGATCAGGTTCATAAATTCCCAGTTTTTAACTAAGTGGAAGCAAGTGAGCCAAAATAGAGAAATGACCATTAAAAGTCTGTACGAATTGAACCTGAGTCTGTAATAGTCCAGAGGGGATGGGACCCACAGACTATTTGCACATTATGCTCAGAAACTATTGCTCAAAAATTTTCAATGGCTCCCCATTACCTTCCAGATAAGAGTGTGTTTCACTTATATTCAATCTCTAATCCTCATTCTGAGTCATTGGAAGTCAACTAGGAGTGTTCTCAGTGTCTTCTAAACAAGGTGCTGGGGCACATGTATAATCCCCATGTCAGATGGCCCCTCACATGCCTCCAAACAAGGATTAGTGTTCTATAATCTCATCCCATTCACTGGAGAACTCATCCAGTTGATCCCCATACCAACCTCCTCTTTCACATAATCATATCCTTTCCTTGGAGTTATTTACATGTTTCTGGTATGTGTTTTGACTCTCCAAGTAGATTGAAGGTTTCTTGAGGGCAGAAGCTACACCTTCTACTTCCCTTACATCTCAAACAGTAATTACTACAGTGTCAAACACATAGTGGGAGGTCCACAAGTACTTGTTGAATAGAGGCAATGTAGTGTAGTGGGGGGGGAGGGGGAATTGACTCTGAAATCAAAAGACCTGGGTTTGAAACATAGCTCTTTCACACACTAGTTATGTGATCTTGGGTCAGTCTCTTGACTTCTTTATTTTTTTTTGTTTTGTTTTTAGGCAATTGGGGTTAAGTGACTTGCCCAGGGTCACACAGCTATGATAAGTGACAAGTGTTTGGTCTGAGGCTAGATTTGAACTCAGGTCCTCCTGACTTCAGGGCCGGTGCTCTATCCACTGCACCACCTAGCTGCCCCTCTTGACTTCTTTAAAACTAATTTTCCACATCTACAAAATCAGGAAGCCAAACCAAATAAATCAAGCAACAAGCATTTATCAAGCACCTACTATGTGCCAGTCGGTGTGCTAGGCACTGATAATACAAATTCAAAATTTAAATAGCCCTTGCCTTCAAAGAGCTTACATTCTACCAAGGGAAGGAAGAGGTACAATATGTTCATGAATATGTAAATACAAGTTATTTATAAAACAAATACAAAATGACTGATTTCAGTCAGGGCAGAAGCATTAACAGCTGGGGGACTCAAGAGATACCTCTTGAAGGAGGTAGCATTTGAGGTATGAAGGATTCCAAGAGCTGGAGGTGAAGAGAGTTTCACACATTGCGGGTCTTGGAAGTGGAGAGAAGGGAACAGTTGTGAGAGGGTGTTGAGGAGGTAGAATTGATGAGATTTGGCAACCAATGAGAATATGAAGAATGGGTGAAATGGAAGAGTTAGGGATGATTCTGAGGTTGGGAATCTGGATAACTAAGAATGGTGGTACCTTTAGAGATAGGGAAGTTCAGAAGAGGAGTGGGTTTAGAGGGGAAGATGATGAGACTTGTTTTGGATAGGTTGATTTTGAAATGCTTGTGGAACATGCAGTCTAGATATAGATAGCCAGCAGGCCTTTGGAGATGTAGGACAAGAATTCAGAAGAAAGATGAGAGAGTCATCTATACAGAGATGATAGTTGAATCTGAAGAGGCTGATGAAATCCCCTAGAGAGGACACAGAGAAATGGAGAGGGCACAAGACAGAGCTGTGGGGTGTGGATAGGTGTAGATTATAGCCTATAATAGATGCAGGTCTTGCAATGGAGACCTCTCTCAGACAGGTAGGAAGTGAACAACCACAGTATCATGGAAACCCAGAGAGGAAGGAGTAGTCAACTGTGTCAAAGGCTGCAGAGAGGTAAGTATGAGGACTGAGAAAAGTCCATTTAATGTAGCAATGAGATTCTTTAGAAAGAGCATTTTAAGTCCAATGGAGGAGATTAGGCTATTTTGTAAAGGGTTGATAAGTGAATGGGAGGTGAGGAAAAGGAGGTAACATGTGTAGACGGTTTTTTTCTTTAAAAAATGGCTGTGAAAGGGAGGAGACATCTAGGATATAGCTTGAGGTAGTAGTCCATAGTAGGGTCAAATGGAGATTTTTTTAGGATAGGGGGAGATCTGGGCACATTTCTAGGCATCAGGGAAGGAGAGTGTACCCAGGAAGAGATTGCAAATTAGGGAAAACAAGATGATGGAAAGGGACTAGCTGCCAGGAGAGGGGACAGAAGGGAATGAGATCAGGGGCACAAGTAAAAGGGTTGGCATTGGCAAGGAGAATGGCCATCTCATCCTCTGACTGGAAAAGGAGAGAATGGGGAGTGATGCTGAGGCGATCTCAAGTATTGGGGAGTCAAGGGAACCTCATCCATCATACGGCTGCGTTTTTTTCAGTGAATTATGTGGTCAAATCCTCTGTTTAAAGGGGTAGAGGGGGGCAGGTAGGTGTAGGCAGTGTAGGTGTTTTTAGGAGAGAAGAGATTTGAAACAAACAAATAAATAGTGTTCCTTCTTGCTCTAGATCTTACGAATGAATGACTATTATTATAAAGCATTGTCCTTGTTCCCTCCCCACCTCCACCCCCAGGACCTTATGCTCCAGTTAGTAAGCACACATGCAGGGCATGATGCTTTTCTGGGTATGTTATATGATGGGCTTGACTTTCAGGATTCATTGGAGGTAGAATGTCAGCATACAAGGACAGAAGGAACCCTGTTGGGCAGAATGAATCATCGGGCCAGAGTCCTGGGCTTTTTGTTTATGACTGTCTTAGCATTTGGATTTAGGAAATCTGCAGTTGGAAAGACATGTGCTGGGTACTTTGTCTGTTTCCAATCTGAGTTTGAATAGGCATAGCCTTAAATTCTAAATTTCTCTCGTAAATAAATGCATGGCTTGTCCACTTGGATTTCTTCCCTCTCCCTACCAATCTCTCACACTTTGTTTTGCTTTTTGCTAAAATTCCGCCTTCCACAGGAAGCCTCTCCCAATCTCTCTTCATTATATGTGCCTACCCGCTGCTGACTATTTCCGATTTTTCCTGTACATTAACTTGTTTGTACCAAGTTGTTTGCATATTGCCTCCCTCATTAGATTGTGAGCTCCTTGAGGGCAGGGACTGTCTTTTGCCTTTCTTTGTGTCCCCAGCACTTAGCACAGAGGGCCACATAGTAGACCTTTAATAAATGCTTATTGACTGACCATTGTGCAGCTCGTGAAAGCCGCACGTTAGCTCTTATCCCAGCCCTCACCGTGGACAAAACAAAAAATGAGCGAGGTTTGTCTTTGGTGCCCCTTAACTTTCTAAGCTGTTTATCTCCCAGGTCACTGCTCTGGGTCTTAAGTGAAGATTGTTGCTCGAAGGTCTTATAGGTTCCTTTTAGCTCTAACATTCTACAATCAATGACCCTACTATGTGCAATTCATGGTGCTAGTTACTTGGGAAGATTCAGGGACAAATAAGACAGCCACTCTCCTCCCAGGACTACTGGCATTTTAAGAGTTAATAAGACTTAATCTGAAGAAATGAGCCATTAACAGTGAAATTTTAGGTTTCAACAGCCCACTGGGAGAGACTTTTTTGGCAGAATGACCTTAACAAGGTCTCTTAGACCATATTAACTGTATTGCCACCTACTCTCCCCAGCCTAATCCTACTTGAATTCCAGAGACCACAGCAGGCAATATTTATTCAGCCTTAAGTAGGAATCCTTCTTACCTGGTTTTGAAGTCCACAAGCAAAATGATGCCAACTAGCTCATTCTCATCCCAACAGAAATATATAGTCATGAGGTTTGAGGGAGAGCGGGAAGAGAAGGGGCAGGAGGGCATCTATTCCCATATGGACCCATGGAGACTTGTGCATCCTGATCCCATTAGCACTAATCGGATTTGCATGAGAGAATCTCTGCAGGGTGAGAGTGGAATGTGCAGGTGGGGATGCCCTTTGAGACAAATATTTATGCACTCAATATATTTCATTTTTATTTCACTTAGAACAAAATAGTCAAGAGAAGCTAAGGGGGTAGGGAGGAAAAGAGAACAAAAGCAAAGGCATGAAGACACATATTAAAAAAAATCTGGAATAGAGCCCAAAGTATTTGCTAAAGTGTCCATAGCTGGTTTTGAGGTGCTGAGCACCTGAATATGAGTAGCTGCATATGGAAGTCTTTGCCATGTGTCTTCAGCAACTCAGCAAAGCAGGACAGAAGATTTTTGCTGACTTTTTTTAAAAGAACTTTATTGCATTTTTTAAAAAAATGATGCCATCCCTCTGAAAGGCAGCCAGTTTAATAGATACCCAGGGCTTACCCTCAAGTTCACTGCCAGATCCACCATAAGTACTTTATGACAGATTTGCCACTCATTTGAGAAGCAGCCCCAATCCGAATTGTTAGAGCTGATATACTTATCAAAGCTGCACTCCTTCAGGGTCTTATGGGTAACCTCTCTCAGCTCTTAGCTGAAGCAAGTGGGAAGGGAGCCCTAAGGAGCCCTGGAGAAGGGATGAAGGCATGGTTTTGGAAGGATAAGCTGCTAAGGTGACATTTAACAGCATTGCAGGAATATGGAGTAAAAGATGTGTTTTAAAAATAAACCTTCCTCAGGGGTAAGAAATCTCTCTAGTTACATTTAAAAGACACACCTCCCTCTCCTTCACCTCCCCTCCTCCACTTCTTCAGCCCCTGTGAATCTCATCCCTGGGCCTTAGCGCAAGGGAAGAGCTTTGGTGCAGTCTTCTTAAGAACTGATATCTGTAACATGTGCTCCAACCCCTGAGCCAACTACTCCTTGCCAGGATGATGAAATTTCCAGTTAACCATAAAGGAGTCATAAAATATTCTATGGACATCTAAGGGAAATTGGGGCTAGGAGAATCTTCTTTGTCTCCCTGAAGCAAACACCTATTCTGCTGCCCATAGGTAAAGGCAGAGAAACAAAGTTTAAATTCTGAGTGACCAGACAAGTGTCAAAAAGGACTTCCTTTACCACTAGTTAAATGTAAAATCAATTTTCAATGGACAAAAGTTCTACTCATCCCTCTTGAACTTGATTCCAAATTTAATGATATTGACTCCACCCCACTCCTACCCCATCTATCCTTCTTGAAATGTTCTTTTCTCTTGACTTCTATGAAATGCCTCAGAAACTAAGTTTTCTTGCTAATTTTCTGACCTTTCTCTTCAGTACCCCAATTCTTTATTCTCCTTGCCTCCCCTTCCCCATATCCAAGTTGTTGACCAATAATAGGTCCCAAGCCAAGCCTCACTTGCTCAGTCTTTGGGTTGTGATGGCTCAGAATGCGTAAATAGCAATTGTTTCTTTTGTAGCCATAAAATGAGGGTCTTCTCCTCCCAGACTGATTCTTTTATGAAGGCAAACTAGGCCATATTTTGCCTCAATTTTTACCTTGCCTTTAAATGACTGAATGGGTGTTGCCTCAGACAAACTGAGATCTGGGAAAGACCTTAGGTTAAAAAGGTCAAAGTCTCTCACTGCATCTGAGGCCATCACTAGTAATCTTGACCTATATCTTGCCACCGGACTCTTGACTCTGGAGGAGAGAGTGAGGCTGATGACTTTGCACAGCTCTGCCTCACTGAAATCCAATTCACTTGCAAGTCAAGACATCACCCTCCTGATGTCATTGGTCCTCTTCTAGAACAAAGGACAAACAGCAAGAGCAATCCAATCAGTTGACAAATCTTAATTACACCATTCCCTCCCGGTTGTTTTAGCACTTCTCATTCCCATCGTTTTGTACTTAAACGGTATATATTTTGTATTTGCTTATTTCTGAGTTATGCAAGTTTCTGGAGGAAAAAAAATGTCATTTTTGTCTTTGTAACTCTTGTGTCTGATTGAAAATAGGCACTTAATAAACACTTGTTGAATTGAGCTAGAGGGATCAGGAAAGACTTCCAGTAGTGGAGGATGAGAAGAGGATGTGATCTAAGCTTTGGAACGATTAAGATTGATTCCAAAGGGGTATGAATTTCGGATTGGGGTAGAGGAAAGAAATGGAGGACAACCTATGCAGGAGGTGGAATATCATGTATACGGAAGAGAGAGTTGGCCATTTGGCTAAAAGAGTGAATGAGACGGAATAGTGGTAAACTAGTTTGGAAAGACAGGTCAGAGTCACACCAGCAAGTTTTCAATATCAAATAGATGAAATTTAATTTTTTTATTTTAAAGTCAATATGGACTCAGTGCAGCTCTGTTCAGATCTGTACTGCAGCAATATCAGTTTGGCAGCTGTGTGGAGAATAGATTAGAGGGGAGACTGGTGGGCAGGGAGAAGAATTAGCAGATGGTAGTCTAGATAAAAGGCGATAAGGGCTTGAATTTCACTGGAAGTCCTAGGAATGGAGAAGAGCCCAAGAGATGTGGTGAAAGTAGAATAAACAACTGTAAATGCTCTTCCCATCCCACCCCACAATGAGTCTGTCCTAATCCTATCCATCACCGAAGGCCCAGCTCTAATCCTACCTCAACCTAGCCAGTACTCTGTCCCCATCCTCAAACTACCTTAGATTTACTTGGTATATATTTTGTATTTATCTGTGTGTGCACATGCAGTCCCCACCCTCCTCCCCCAGCAGAATGGGAACCTCTTGAAGGCTGGCTTTTTGTCCATCCTCAATAGAGAATTCTGGAGGTATAGTGGTAGTGCAGTAGACAGAGCTCTGGGCCTAGAGTCAGGAAGACCTGAGTTCAAATCTGACCAGCTTGACACTTATTAGCTGTGTGACCCTGGCAAATCACTTGACTGCTATCTCCCTCAGATTCCTCAACTGTAAAATGGGAAGCTCAAATGAGGTAATAATTATAAAGCGCTTAGCACAGTGCCTGGCACATAGTAGGCATTTCATCAATGTTTATTGAATTGAATTGAATTGAATTTTCTAGCTCCTCTTCCTCCTCAGTCCCTTGACTATTCTATCTCCTAGTCTTCTGTTCTTATTCCTCTACACTAACTTCCTTAAAGAGCTAACTCAGTCACTTTGGTGTTGATGACTTCCCAGACTCAAGCTCAACCTTGACCTACCCCCCAGTTCAGTCCTGTTGCCAGCTGTCAACAAGAAAGTTGTTCTGCTGGCACCTCAAATTCAACATATTGAACATTGGCATCATCTCCAAATCAGCTCCCCTCACCCAACTGCCAATGGCAGTCCAAGGCCAGAGGCTTGAAATCAAACATCATTCTTTGCTTCTTTTTTTTTCTGCCACCTATATCCAAGTCCCACCAATTTTTTCATTGTATCTTAAATTTTTTTATTCAACAAAACTCCATCCAGAAACTTCCCATATTGTCCATGTTCAAAAAAAAAAATCTCAATTCGTATTCTGAATCCATCACCTTTCTGTCAGGAGCAGGGTATCATGTTTTATTATGAGTCCTCTGGAACTGTAGTTGTTCATCGTGCTGAACAGAGTTCCTAAGTCTTTCAAAGCTGTTTATCTTTACAAAATTGTTATGGTTGTTCAGTTGTGTATGACTCTTTATGACCCCATTTGGGGGTTTCTTGGCAAAGATACTGGAGTGGTTTACCATTTCTTTCTCCAGCTCATTTTACAAATGAGGAAACTGATACAAATAAGGTCAAGTGACTTGCCCAGGATCACAGAGCTGGTAAGCATCTGAGGCTGGGTTTGAACTCAGGCCTTCCTGACTCTAGGCCTGACGCTCTATCCACTGCTCCACCTATCTGTTATCATTGTATAAATTGTTCTACTCACTTCTCTCTGTATGAATTCATACAAATAATCCTGGGTTTCTCACATTCATTTCTTCTAGCATAATAATGTTCTATCATAGTTATATAGCATATCTTGTTCAGCCATTCCCCAACTGATGGGGACACCCTCAGTTTCCAATTCTTTGCCGTCAGAAAAAGAGTTGCTATATTTTTTTACATATGGGTTCTTTTCCTCTTTCTTTCATCTCTTTGAGGTATAGGCCTAATAGTATTATTGCTCGGTCAAAAGATTTGCACAGTTTAATAGCTTTTTGACAATCTTTCAAAATTGCTTTCCAGAATGGCTGGATGAGTTCACAGATCTACCCATAGGTGCATTAATGTACCCTTCCCCAGTTCTCCACCAGAATTATTAATTTTTCCCTTTTGTGTGTGTGAGTGGGAGGGAGGGGTGGGTGTTGACTTTACTAAACTGAAGGTTATAAGGCAAAACCTCTGGGTTGTTTTAATTTGTGTTTCTTTGATTATTAGAGCATTTTTTTTATGGCTATTGATAACTTGTATTTCTTCCTCTGAAAACTGCCTTTTCACATCCTTCGACCAATTTGTCAATTGGGAAACCTCCTTAGTGTCTATAACTTGCCCCTTCTTCTTCATTCCTTCTGTAGGCCCTTGTGACATTAATTTGCATTAACAAGACAACCTCCTAACTAATCTCGTTATGCCCAGCCTCTCTCTGGGCCAGGCGAGTTGGAATTTTGCACACTGCAGCCAGACTAACCTCCTTAAAACACTGCTATCATCATGCCACTCCTCTGAATAAGGCTTTATGGCAAAATCCTGTTGAGTATCAGTTCAAGTACAGTTTCCTACAGTGGCATTTAAGGCTCAACATCAACTGGCTTTGCTCATCCAGCCTAAATTCTCCACAACTCCAGCACACAGAGCCTGCATTGCAGTACGGCTTATCTTTTGACCCTCCTTCCACATGCTGCTCATGGCCATACCTGCATAAAAGAAAAACTTTAGCTTAATTTCTTCTTGGCTCACATATTCTTCTGAAAGAGGTGAGATAATTAAATATTTGGTATTCAAAATATTTGAGTGGTAAATTGCAATAGTCATATCAACAAAGGACGTGACAGCAGCTAGGTAGATAGAGCACTGGGCTTGGAATCAGAAGACGCATCTTCCTGAGTTCAAATGCAGTCTCAAACACTAGCTGTGTGACTCTGGCCAAGTCACTTAACCCTATTTGCCTCAGTTTCCTCATGTGTAAATTGAGCTGGAGAAGGAAATGGTAAACCACTCCAGTATCTTTGCCAAGAAAGCCCCAAAATGGGGTCAGGAAGAGTCAGACATGACTGAAACGACTGAACAACAACAACAAACAGAAAAGATGATGTTAATAGAGTATAGTATCATACCTGAAAGGGAATATAGAGAGATCCAGGTCAAGTCCCTCATTATATATATGAAAATACTGGGGCCCAGAGAGATGAAGTCACTTATTCAAGGTCATTTAGATAGTAATTTTGCTTCTTATCTTTTGCTTCATCTCTTTTTGCTTTTTTGTGGGGGACAAGGGGGCTGGGCAATGGAGTTAAGTGACTTGCCCAGGGTCACATAGCTAGCAAGTCGTCTGAGGCCAGATTTGAACTCAGGTCCTCCTGACTCCAGGGTTGGTGCTCTATCCATTGTGCCACCTAGCTGCCCCTGCTTCACTTCTTCTAGTCTTTATGGCCAAGCCATTCTTCTCTCTGAGTTCTGACTTGAACTTACTGTGAAGTAACTTATTCTTCTAGGTTTACATCATCATCATTATTAACATTTATATAGCACCTACTATGTGCCAGGCACTGTGCTAAGTACTTTACAATTATTATCTTATTTGGCCCTAGCAACAACCCTGGGAGGCAGGTGTTATTATTATACCCATTTTACAGATGAGGAAACTGAGGCAAACAGAGGTTAGGTGACTTGTCCAGGGTTGCACAGATAGTGTCTGAGACTGGATTTGAACTTAAGTCTTCCTGACTGCACGCCCAGTATTCTATCCACTGGGTCATCTAGCTGCCCATCTACCTAGCTACCTCCTGAGATTCTTTCAACTCAAAGGATTTTATTATTGTCTATGAAATTTTCTTCAGTTAACTCCTATCTTTGGCCTCAGTTTCGGGATTGCTCCTTTGTGCTTGGGACAGCTTGCTCTCCATTCCACACTCTTGGATGGAGCCTTTCTTGGTTCTGTGCCCTTTGTAGTCTATATTCTGTCACTTCTGCTATTCTGGATGTGATAGTTAGTCTAGGTCCCACCCTCTGCAAGAATCCATGGCTTCTGGTTCACTGTTCTTGTGGCTCAACTTGGGTTTTGGCTTTGGCCTATCTCTCTCTCCTTTTCCTTGCAAAGACCCCAACTGAAGCTGGCTATGTCCTTTGCTGTTCCTGAAAGGCCACATCCCAATGTCATCAGTTGTGCTGGTTGCAGATCTCTTGTGAGATCCTTGATGCTTATGCCGTGCTGGCCCTGCCCCCCTGGCTCTGGCACAGAATGCAAGAATGGGCCCTGCATGCTCTGAGTCCACTGTACTGGCCCTATCTCTTGCTGTGGCTCTACCAATCACTTGTGGTGACTTTGTCATAGATACCACGAGTGCTACACTGCCTAGGTACTGTCTCACTCCATCCCACCTGTGGATACACAATAGACAGCCCGGGTACTATGACTTCTCCCTCCTTTGGTAGATCTCTGCTCAGAGTGTTTACAGGCTCTTGGTAATCTTCTTATTCAATCCTGGAGGATCTTACAGCCATTGCTCTCTGGTTTTTCCTTACTAATCCTCATTCTAGTGCATTTTTAGAACATCGAGGGAATATTTCTGGCAGAGCTGGGCTACTCTGGGACCTTTCACATCACCAACATAACTGGAAACCACCCAGGCTTCCTTAAACTGTACCATACTGTCCCGATGTTCAATCAGAATGTGTGAAAGCAAGAATGCTCCCATAGTCAGGACCTGCTGGTTCACTGGGAATTGAACATACTGCCTACTTGTCAATTTTGAGGTTACATTAGAGTGCTTTCATAGTTATGTCAGATTCACCTTGAAGGAGTATTGTAATGGGGCCGATTATCTGAGTCAGTAGAAGAGCTGGAGTACTCATAGATACATAGAATGGGAAAATGGAAAGAGACCTTCTAAGACCATTATTTTACAGATGATGAAATTGAGGTGCAAACTGGGCAAGAGTGAAAGACGGAATGATACCATGGAAAATATACCAGATTTATATTTGGAAGACTTGGGTTTGATTCCCTACTACCTATGTGACCTTAGAAAAGTCCCTTATCCCCTCTGAGTCTGTTTAGATTAGTTGATTTCTAAGACCCTTCCCATATAATAATCCTGGAATTGTATGTGATTAGTTCAAGGACACTCAGCTCTTTAGTCACGTGTTCTTAGACCTTCGTGATTCAACATTTATCTACTGATTAATCTTCCAGCTTTTCATGTCCTCAAGGTTACCTTGACCATGGATGCTGTGTATGCCCTAGGTCAGGGCTCAGCATGATCTTTAGTCCTGAGGAGCACTCAGAGCCATCCTCAGGAGATTCAGTGCTGGGATCAAGCTTGTTCTGTAGACTCTCTCTACTTTGCTGAAATGAACCTGGATATGTCAAAGGGAAGTCATGAAGGGGAGAAGAAGCAAGAGAAGGGCTTGTGTAGGGGAGGGAAAATGGAAGCTATACTATATAGTGGAAGGAACACTGGCTATGAAATCAAGTGGACCAGGCATCTAACTCAAACTGCCACTAATTAGCAATATGACATTGGAAAAGTCATTTCATCTCTTTTGACTTCTGTTTCATCATTTTTTTTTAGGCAATTGGGGTTAAGTGACTTGCTCAAGGTCACACGCTAGTAAGTGTCAAGTGTTTGGTCTGAGGCCAGATTTGAATTCAGGTCCTCCTAACTTCAGGGCCAGTGCTCTATCCACCTAGCTGCTCCTGTTTCATCATCTTAAAAATGAAAAGGTGGAATTTGGTCCTGGGTATCCAACAAGCCAGTATCCTAACATACAGCCAGCTTAAGATTTAACAGGAAAAGAAAAGGTTTTCTCTACTGAGCTAGTACGTGTGAAAGTAGTGCCCAATCATCTGGAATTTCTGACTGTGACCAAACTCTAGGCAAGATTTGGAGCCACTTAACTCTGTTAAAGGCTCAGGAAACTGCCAAAATTGAAGCTGGGATGCATTATTGGGGGTGTGAACCTGTAGTCAGAATTTCAATGTCACCTTAACTGAAGACAGCCTGCAGTTACAAAAAACTGACAATCTGTTAGATACCAGACAGCACTGACTTGTTCAAAATAGCTCAATGAATAGAACAAGGACTGTAACTGTATTTTTGTCATGAGTTAAGTCAGACTGTTTGGAGGACTGATTTTTTTCCCCACAGGCTAAAAATAATTCATATTTTTTGAGGCACTAAGATTTATTAGGGACTGTTACCAATTAAAAAAAATCATGTCACCCAAATACACATGAATATCCTATCTGGCCCACTACTGAAACAAGGAAAACTCTAGGTCATCCCTAAATATCATATCTCAGGTCCCAAGTAGCACTACAAATTTGTAGGATCCCAATGCTAAAGCCAGGCAGCTCTTGTCGGGTCTGTTTGGAAATACCAGTGATTTGATTATCTTTGATAACATTAAACATTTCAGTATCAGTCAACACAATTTTAATCTTTGGACATTAATGATGCTTCACCTCCCTGGAGGAAATCCTCCTTTCCTATATGTCACAAACAACAATAAGGATTTGCCATTTGCAAACTGAGATGTCAAACCATGTGCATGTCAAATTTCATAAGAATCTATTGCCCTTACTGCGTAGTAGAAAGATGCTTAAGATTTGAGGCTGTAACATCTACTTATCTCAGTGGGTTACTGAAAACATCTGCCCCAAATTATTTGCCAAAGTTGACTCCAAACCAGCTAAGAGAGTAAGTCCTTGGGGATACTTGTAGCATCTAGATTACTGCTTACAATCTAGGTATTGATGCAACCATTACTATTATCATATCATAGCAATATTAGATGGAACAATGTTATTTTGCTTGGTGGGAATTCACTGTGTAGGACTTTAGAATGTGGTCTGGGACTGGACACTGTAACATTTATTTTAGAGCTGTTTCTAGAATTCAGTAAATGAGGGTGGTTGTACTGAGTCCTATAATGCTATGAGGAGCAAGTAGCTGGAAATACACAGAAGAAATGCATGGTCTCCCATAGGAGAGCATGAAAAAAAGACAGGAGTGAATAATGGCCAATGACTTCTGGGCAATAATAATCCCCTCTTCCCTTCTACAATCCCTCTCGGGCTGTAAGTGTTACTGATTTGGCATCCCTTTCGCTTCTTCCTTCTTTTAGGCTGCCCTAGGTGTTTATTTTAACCAATCATTAGGGAAGAAATACTGGGGATTAGGTAGTAGCTAAAGAAATTTTGTTACATGAATGTAATGGAATATTATTACTCTCTAGGAAATGATGAGTATTAGGAATTTAGAGAAACGTGAGAAGATTCTAAAACTGATACAGAATAAAGAAAGCAAAGCCAGGAGAACCATATACAAAATGATTGCAATAATATAAACAAAAATGACAATAAATAGTGACTGGATTCTGATTACTGCAATGTCCAACTTGGTCTCAGAGAAGAGATGAAATACTCACCCCTCCTCTTACTAGATAGTTCACAGTGCTACAAGAGTAGAATGTTTCAGTGGTCAGTATTTTTGTCAGTTTGTTACAAGAGAAGGTTCAATAGGGGGAGGTGTGAAAAAACTAATGTTATAAAATAAATGTGGTGTACAAGACAAAAGGTATTAATGAAGAAAAAAAAAGAAAAACAATTTGGATCAGACTATTGATTTCTATTCTTTAATTAAGGATATATTTCCAAATAAGAAGATAGTAGGGAGGGAAGTTCTCATTAGACTGTTTAGAACTTGAGGTGAAGGACACACCTCACCTACCAGTTCCCTGTTAGTTTCTAATACTTTTCCAACTCTGTGGAATCTCCATCACCATTAGTCACCACTTCACTTCCATCTCAGACTATAGGGCTTTCTCCCAGGCTTGATAATCACTTCACTCCACATTAATGGACTCCCGGAATTCTACAGTCTTTCTTCATTTGTCTGTGTATTTACAATCTAATAAAGTTAAACCACTATGTGCAATTTGCAATAGGGCATGATATCAGAGGCAGATGTAGTAGAAGGGTCATTGGATCCAAGTCAGAAGCCCTAGATTTGTGCTGGTACCACTTATAAACTCTCTGAGTCTCAGTTTTCTCATCTGAAAAATAGGCATAATAAAACTTGCACTATTTACTTCATAGATTCATTGTAATGATCAAATAAGATGCTTTATGTGATCATAATGATCAAAGACTTAGAACTGGCATTACCTTAGACAATAACTAGCCTGATCCCTCTCATTTTATGATGAGGAAACTGAGTCCCAGAGAAATGAAGAGACTTACCCAAAGTCACACAGGTAACAAGTATCAGGCAGGATTCAAACCCAGATCCTCTGACTATAAATCTAGCTTCTGTTGCACACCGTGTCCATAAAATCACTTTGTAAGCATTATTCAGCAGACATTGATTGAGGGCTTACAGTCAACAAGGCATTGTGCTAGGTATTAGAGATACAAAGACAAAAACAAAACAAAACAATCCCTGTGTCAAGGAGTTTATATTCTATTTGTAACTTGTGATTGTGACAAAGAGGAGGATGTGTCCAAGACTGAAAAATCCACACAGCTAAAGCTTCAAGTTACATAAAACAAATTGAATCAATAAATGACCAATCTAAGAAGTTTCCAGTTCTCTCCAGCATGCACACTTAGGCGTAATGGCAGCAAGTATGATGGAAAGACTGGTGGACTTGATGTCAGTAGACTCAAGTTCAAATCTTGCCTCAGACACTTATAAGTTGTGTGACCATGAGCAAATGTCTCCACCTCCGAGGATCCGTTCCATCATTGGTAGTATTACTCAGAGTGTTAATTTCAACATTATAGCCCATTGTGTACATGAAAGATACCATGAAAACACATTTGCTTTTAGGAAACAGTTTAAAAATGATATTCCCGTATGGTAAGAGGAATTACTAATGCTCATATATGCTGAGTTTCTCACCTAGTCACTTGAACCTGGTTTGGAAGGTCATTAACACACAGGGAAAATGCAAATATTTTGATTGTGTGATTTTAAAAATTGCTGTGATATGAGACATCAGCATGTGGAGATAAAATTGGTACAAGTGCTATCTTTTGTTGGAGAGGCCTTAGGCACAAACTCTCCACAAATTCTCCAGGGCCTTTGATTGTAGAATGCCCATGTGGTCAGCTGACCAGCTCTTTAAATTTTTTTTCCTTTTTTTTTAATGAACTTAACAAATGGCAAACATGAACATTTTCACATACAAAGAATATAAAAGGATTGTATATGAAACCATTTATGAAACTCAATTACAGTTTGTGATAGGTTTTTTTTTCTTTGTGTATATTAAATTTAACAGGATGTTTGTTACCAACACTGCCCTGATGGTCTATGTTCCCTTTGGTCCTTCCTTCCTTCCTTCCTTTTCTTCTCTTCCTTTCCCTTCTTCCTCCCTCCTTGTCTCTTGTGTAGTTTTTAATATTTTGTTCATGTTCTTTTCTTTCTTTCCTTTTTTTGTCGTTATTATCACTCCCTAATAACTGTTCTTTAAAAATAAAAACCTTCCCTAATAAGTGAGTAAATTCACATATTGACTATATCTGAAAATGTGTCCCATTCTGCACCTCTAGTCTATCACCTTTTGTCCAAGAGGTGGGAAGCATCCTCAGCTTTCTGGAGTTGTGATTGTTCATTGCCTTGACCAGAATTCTTAAATCTTTCATAGGTGTTCTCTTTGACATTATTGTAATCATTGTACAAATTGTTCTTCTGGTTCTACTCACTTCCCTCTGCATCGGCAACTGATTTTCAATAGAGACATTCAGTGGTAGAAGAAAGCAAAATGATATGCTACTTGAAGATTTATTCTGCTAAGTTAATACCGACTAACCATTCTTTGAAGATCCAAAAATAGCTTGACAGATTAGCATGATGGGACATATTTAGTGAGATGACACTGATCAAAAATGAATGTAAAATACCATACCTTGGTTCAAAAAACCAACTGCCTAAATACAAGATTGGGGAATATGTGGCTGGGCAATAATTTATGTGAATCCTGTAGGGATTCATGAACCAACATTAACAGTAGTTAGCACGGTGATGAAGCAGCCAAATGAGCTTAAATTGATCTTAGATTAAGTTAATAGAGGTATAGTGTCCAGCTTGAGGGAGATATTAATTCAATTTACACTGCCTAGTTCAGAACCTATTGGAATATTCCATTCAGTTCTGGGAGCCGTATTTAGTGAAAGCCATTGACAAGCTGGAACATGTGCAGAGGTAAAGACTTGTAGTAGGCTGGCAATCAAACAGAACGTGAATCTTTGAGGGAGATGAGAGAATGAGGAAGATAAGACTTAGGAGGGACATGATAGCAGTCTGCAGACCTGAAAAGATCTCATGTGGAAGAGGGATTAGATTTTTTTTTATTGTCCACAAAGGGCAGAGTCAAGAGCTGTGGGTATAGGTTTCAGAGAGGCAAATTTCTGCATAATTTAAAGAAACTTCCTAAAAATTATAACTATCACAAAAGACTATGTCCTAGCTCAGGAGGTGGTAGGTTTCCCATCATTAGAGGTCTTTAGGTGGAAGCTAGATGATTACTAATTAGATGACATTATAGAAGGAATTCCTGCTCAGGTATGAAGTTGATTGTGGTCACTTCTGCATCTGAGATTTTGTGATTCTATGAATTTAAGTTGAATGAAGTTGATAGCAATAATCAACCAATCTAGAAAATATTCCATTAGTCTAGCAGCCTTTTAAAAGTGGCATACCCACCATCTAGTTTAGATGATCACAGGGCCTTTGGACCGTAGTTTGCCAACCCTTGATTCTAGTCTTGATTTATACATATGAAGTAACTAAGATGCTCATCTGCAAATGAGAGAGTTGGAAAAGGTGGCTTCTGGGGTCCCTTCCACCTGAGCAGTTAAGTGACATAGAGACTATATAGTAAGTTGGTACTAAAGCTGGGACCAGGACCCAGTTCTGGCTCCTAGTTCATGCTCTATCCACTACAACACACTCTCCCTCTGAAATGTGCTTTAAAGTCTTTCAAATAAAATAGAATCGTAATATAACTCTTCAAGTTTCATAAAACTCATTGGTTTTCTGTCTCTCATATCCCAGTAGTTAATTGAGAGAATGCAGGTTATTGAGTATAGAGGCCCCTTTTTTTTTTTCACACTTTGTGTATTAGCTTGGGTCTCTCCCTGTACCAATGACACATTCAAGTCACTCATAGAGTTCAGAATATGCTTGTGATTTCTGGCAATATTGGCCACTTCAGCTGTGAATAACTCACTTTGCCTGAAAAGGCCAAACCAAACCAGGAATTTAAGAGCCCAGGAAGTGAGCAATTGAATTTTAAAAATATTTATGAAGTGCTTAGGGGGATCATAGGGTCATATATTTAAAGTTGGAAGGGACCTCAAAGGCCATCTAATCCAATGCCCTCTCCATATTACAAAGAAGGAAACTGAGGTCCAGGGAGCTGAAATACCTCACAGATATTTAAAAATGTCATTAAATTAAATTGAGTATTTAGGTGGCATAGTGGATAGAGTGCTGAGCCTGGAATCAGGAAGACCTGAGTTCAAATCCAGCCTCAGACACTTAGAAGCTGTGTGACCCTGTTTGCCTCAGCTTCCTCATCTGTAAAATGAGCCGGAGAAAGAAATGGCAAACCACATCAGTAGCTTTGCCAAGAAAACTCCAAATGGGGTCATGAAAAGTCAGACCCAAGTGAAACGACTGAACAGCAACAAAAATATTCTAAATGTTCTCATTTTTCATGGTCCATTATGGATCTACAATCCATGAAATATCTAAATCTCTTAAACCAAGAATTGAGAGACTGTACAACCCATTGTCAATTTACTCTATAGTCTAAGAAGTTTTCAATAACCTCAGTTACTTGGAAAATTCAGGAAAAAAATGTAGGGGGTAAAGGGGAACCCACTCTCCTTTTTGCTCAGATGACCAAAATACTTCTCCTGAGGTGGGAAAAGGAGCAGAAACAGGAAGTAGTGGATGGAAATAATAGGTTTAGAATCCAAACTAATCTAGATATGCTGACAGTATAGAATCCAAATACACAGGGAAGCTTTCTGTTTCACTTTGGACAATACACACCTAACAGGAGCAGAGGAACTGGAGGATATCGATTAAGAATGTAAATAAATAAAGAATATCTTGTATGGTTTCCATGGTGAACCCAAAGGATTGAGAGCACAGAATAAATGACTATGAATTATAGCTAAAGGATATGTGTGCACTTGAGAGAGGAGGGACGATGCCTGGGACTCGCGGGAATTGGATTTTAGTGAAGCAGAGTCGGACAGTCATCAACCTCACTCTCTCTTCTTGAATCATCAAAGTCCAGTGGCAAGACAAAAGTCAAATGACTGGTGATGGCCCAATATGCAGTGGATGGTCTTTGTGTCTTTGATGTCTGACCACGCTCTAAGCACTCCACAGTGCCTGCTTCAGTCACCTTCATGGCTACTGAGACAAAGTGTTCTTATCTGCTCATTCCAGTGGGGGAAGTTTTCACATACTGGGGTTTGATACTGTACTAACTCACTGATGGGTTCAAGGCCAGTCAGTTGCCTTCAATCTGCTGGATGGTTTACCAGGGTGTGGCCAGTGTACATGCTACGGTTTTTTGGAGTTACAAGTGAGAGTTGAGTGCCAGGTAGACACCAAATATGGATGAGCAACCCTGAAAAGAGCTCAGCAAACGCTCCCCCCAGAGGGACTGTGGAAAGAGGGACAAAGGAGTAGGGAAACTTGGGCTTTACTCTCAGCTCCTTCACTGATTTATTGCGTGACCTTGGGAAAGTCATTGTGTCTCAGTATCCTCCTCTGAGGGTGGTGGTGGTGGTGGAGTAATTCATTCCATTCTTTCTGCAAACATTTGCTAAATGTCTATTGTGTGGAGAGACTGTGCTAGGAGTTGAAAGAAATATAAAATTTAGTCAAGTCAGCAAGCATTTATTTCAAGATAGGTCATGAAATATCTCTTCATCGAATTCATATAGCTATATGAAAAGATGAAACACAAACACAGATAACTATGACACAAAATATTATATACTGCCCTAGAGATATGCAGAAAAAAGAACTATGGCAATAAAATACAGACCACTGTCTTTTTCAGGGTTCTTATGTTGATGAAAGAAGATGACATGTAAATGGCATCATTATTGCCAAGGTACTCTTTTTCAAAATGTTTATTAATATCTTTTTTATATCACCAAAATTTCCCCTAGTATCCCTCCCTTCCCCCATTCCAGAGAGCTGTTGATAGAACAAATAATATTTTTAAAGAAAAAATAAAAGAAAAAATCAGTAAACTGATCAATACATCAAAAAAAAAAAAAACTCTGAAAATATGTGCATTGTACCACATTCCCACCTCTGCAAAAGAGTGATATCAGGGTGTCTTCTCATATCTTTTCTTTGGAACCATACTTGTTCTTTGTAATTTTGCAGCATTCACTTTTGAATGTTTTGTGGCTATCCTTTTCTTTTACCTTTTTGTAATCATTGCGTGTATTGTTTTCTTGGCTCTCCTTGCTTGATTCTGCATCAGTTCACGTAAATCTTTTCATATTTTTCTGTATTCATCACACCCATCATTTCTTAGAGGAAATGTTAAATAATCCAGGTTCTGCATACTATGCCTATATGTATTCTTGGGAAAATAAACATTCTATTTGCAAACTCCTAGAGGTGAATAAGGTAACTGAGTACAACTTAGTAAACTTCTTTCTGATTAACCTCATCAAAAATCAAAGGGTTGGAACTGATATATAGATTAAAAAGAAATAGAGATGTAGAGCTGAAAAGGACATGGTGCTCTTCTTTATCAGAAAACAATACCCAGGATACGGACGGAGTTTACCAAGACCGCCCTTCTAACTTTTTTTTATGAGGAGCAATGTGTGGTGGTGGGAAAAGCCCTGGATTTGGAATTGGTTGAGCTGAGTTCGAGAACTTGTTCTAACGTTTACTAACAGTGTGAGAAGTCTTCATTGGTGAAGTGGGTAGAGAAAAGGGCGGGGGGAGGAGAGAAGATGATGAGAAGCAGCATGGTTTAGTGGATTGGAGTCAAGATAGACTTGGGTTCGAGGTCTATACACACGCTAGTCGTGGGGCCATGGGCAAATCACCCGACCTCTCAGTGCCCTCAGGCAACTCTCTGGCTATAATTTGAAGGCTAGTTAATCCACAAAGGGAGTGTCAAAACTGAGAGCTCCCTACAAGAAGGAAAGCGAAGGTTTGGACCACCTCCATCACACTCAGCTCCTCACACCTTGGGTATGCTACTACACAAACTGCTTATCTTTAGGGTTGCAATGAGGAGGGAGTTTTCTAAACCTTAAAGAGCTGCCGAAATGCACACGACTATTATTCCGCATTAGGAAAACATTTCAACTCCAAGATTTGAAATGATTGTTAAGATTACGCTTCTCCAGAGCCCCAGAGGTGAAAAGAGCGCGGGGGGGGGGGGGGGGACACGGACAGGAGGTAGTGGAGAGAAAAACGTTCATTGAGATTCCCCCCAAGGGCTTTGGGCCTGTGAATTCAATGGCATCACCCCACCTGGCACTTTCCCTGACCCAGTGGAAGATTACAGAGTATCAAAGGCAACAGTCTGCGAAGGGAAAATTTCGGAATACTGAACCATAATAGGTCCTTAGAGCTCGGCGGGATTTCTCTGGCTTCTTTCACAGTCTTTAATTATGTATCAGAGCTCAGAGGCGGCCTCACAAAGCAGAGGCTTCTCTTTACAAAAATAAAGGGGGGAGGGGATTATTACTATTAGGTTTTAAAAATCAATTCCCTTTATTCCACCCAGCCCTTCCCGGTTCTGGTGGCGCAGTGCTGTCGCAAGGACCGCGAGCATCACTAGAGCTGGCTGCGGGTGCTGGGAGAGGCTGCGGCAGGGCCGGCTCACGCTAACGTGAGCCAGTTTGCTTACCTCCGAGGGTATTTGGACCTGGCACAGTGTGAGTCTGCCAGGCCATATGGACTAAGGGCCTTGGGTGGAGCAGCGGGAGCGGAGTTTGCCAAGGGGCCGAGGCTCTCCAGCCAGAGGCCTCCGGGGCCGTTTGTGTATGGCTCCTGCTGACCCTACGGCAGTGGGGGAGGAGGGTTACTGGGCGGGGGGAGGTGGGGGGTGGCGCGGCTCGGGGGCTGGACTTGAGATAACCAAAGCAAAGAACCTCGCAAACCTAAGGACTTTGGTCAATGTCAATGGTTGCAGCTCTTAGTTCTTTCGATGACACTTCGCTCCAAAGGGTCTCAGGACAAATCCCTATCCTGTTATTATTCTTTCACATTTAATCGTCTGCGGACTATTGCTCAGGTGGATAACAGGACTGATATTTGTTATTGGATTACTAAAGTATTATTATTAGCTGTGGAGGCCGAGGTGTGCCGCGAGATACTCCGAGCAAAGTATGTTGCAAACCTTAAAGCGCTTAAAACAGTGTCCACTGTTTTTTTGATGTGGGGACAAGTGTGTGTTACTCGAGATAATGGATGTTAAGCATTTTGCAAACTGTATAAATAACAATAACTAGAATTTATATAGCGCTTTTTCAGTTTGCAAAACGCTTTATACATCGTCTTATTTGATCCTCACACAACCATTCTGTGAGGTGAGTACTGTTATCTCCATTTTACAAATGGGGAAACTGAGGCAGAGAGGAGTTAAGTGATTTGCCTAAGGTGATGCAGCTAAGAGATGAATGAGGATTTGAATTCAGGTCTTTCCTACTCCAAGCATAACATTCTATCCACTGCAACAGCTAATTGACACCTAGAACTATTTTGTTATTTTTATCATCGAGCTTATTAGGTTGGCTTGATGGATAGTTTTATTTAAATCCTGCCTGTGATATAATGTCTGTGTGACCTTGGACTGGTCACCTAATCTCCCAGATTAGAAATTTCAGAGCAGTTGTTTCATCACCAAGAGTTGCCTGCACCAATAAAATCACAGGTTTGGAGAAAAATCTTCATTGTTATTAACCCTCCCTGAGCTGGAGGAGGCAAGAGGGGAAATGTTGGGGTCAATTGTAAAGCGTACGCCATAGTCTAACCCCTTCCGACTTTTCCTAGCCCAAGTCCCAAGCAGGAACCTGTAGGTAAGCAGGGATTTGGCGGGCTTCTTTCTCATCCCTCACTTCCACAACATCGGGAAAAGAGCTTTTCTCTCTTCTCCCTTTCTGTTGGGCCTTGTCACCAAAGGGTCCCTCCGGCAGGCAGGGAGAGAAATCAAAAGGAGGGGAATGGAGGCTGAGCCACGTGATGGTAACAGAAAGCAAAACAGGTGGAGCTATGCGGGGGATGGAGCGCCCTAGGTGGGTGATGAAACAGACACGGAGAGGAATCTGGTGCCGGATGAGTGTACTGATGGAATGTGTCAGACAGCAAAAGAGAGTAGGGGAATGGGCAGAGCAATATTTAGAGGAGGGAGGGGAAAGGAGGAGGAAGAAGGGAGGGAGGGGAGGGAGACGAGGGAGAGGAGAACTGTCTGCATTTGTAAGGTAGCCTATATTTTTAAAGGCTGTAGTCATAAGTGTTTGGAGCTGGAAGGGACTTTAAAGATTTTCTAAGCTAAATTCCTCATCTTACGGATGAGGAAACTGAGGACCAAAGCAGCTGAAGTGACTTGTCCAGGTTTCACAAGGTAGTCAGGTGCAAAAGCTACGATTCAAATCCTGATCACAGGGACGCACATCTCAGGTTACAGCAACAACAAAAATAATTACAATGCCAAAAATGTGATGCTTTTGCAACTGAAAATATCTGCACTGTAAGAAGTTATGATTATGAGGAATTCAGAGAAGCATGGTAAGACCCCTGTTAACTAATGCAGCATGAATGATGCAAGCCCAGGAGAACAATTCTGTAAACAAAATGACAATAATGAACACTAAAAAGGAAACCTGAATTCTTGATTATTTGTAATGATCAGTCTGAGTCCCAGAGAATAAATAATGAATCATATCTCCTTCCTCTTAGCAGAGAAGTGGAGAACTCTAGGGACAGAATAGTGCTTCGATAGTCACTATATACATTGTTTTTGTTTAATTGTTTTTCTTTGTTACCAAGGAGGATTCAGTGCTAGGATGTGATGGGGATATCTAAAAATGACTTTGATGTAAACAACAAAGGGCATCAATAAAACTTGATTTAAAATGCATTTATAACAAGTAATATTTGAGACTCTGGTTTCAGGTTCTTCACTAGCCTACCTTGTCTACCCCGAGCTTATCTTGACTCTGAATGTAATAGCTATTTATTAAATTCAGTTGATTAATTGGAAGTTTGGTCATTGTTACTTAGTCTTGGATTGGGAGTTGGGGTTAATCTTTGAAGTTAGATATCATAAATTCTATGGAGACAGTGGGACGAGATTAGGCACAGAGTACAAAAACTTCTGGTTATGGTTCTCCCCACCTCCTTTCCTCAACAGTGCATAGAATTATGGGATGATAACATTTTAGAAGTTGAATAAGACTTTAAAGATCATCATGTATATGGCAATTTGAGAGAGCTCAGGTCCTGAAGGCAGCACACTTGGGTTCAAATACTGCCTCAGACACTTACTGAAGTCACTATCTCAGGGTCTCAGTTTTTTCTTCTGCTGCAGAGGATAAAATACAGAATTCTACGAACAGGGCAAAAATCCTCCAAGCAAAGCCAAAGTCTATCTTATTCCTTGGCAGCTTCACTGTGAAGGTGGGGGATATGGAAGGAAATATAGGGAAGGACATTGAAAACTATGTTGGAAAATGTAATTGAGATAAAGAAATAAAAGCTGACCAAAGAACTATAGGCCGCTAATAGTAGTAAAGTCTAAAGATTCCTCTCATCCATACATAATCCCTACTGTTACTCCAAGTCCAATGTATATTGTGGGATATGGGTCAATCTAGTCAAACGAATAGCTCCTGAGCGCCCACTGATGTGTTATTTTACCAGTCAATGAGAAAACCCATTAGTTCAAAGCAAAAGTCCATAAGGGCATAACTCTAGAAGAGACATTAGAGGCCATCTGATCCAAACTCAGAATTTTACTTTTAAGGAAACCAAAATTCAGGAAGGTTAAGTAATTTACCCAAAATCACAAAGATTGTAAGAATCAGAGGAGGAGACTTAAATACAAGACTTCAATCTCTAGAACCAGTGCTCTTGCCACTTTGTAATTAGCCATTTACTGTAACCTGTGACTATCCCCAGACTCTTGGTTTACAGTGGACTAAGTTCAATCTTGGAGGCAAGGCAGTCTTTAAAAACGATCTTTGTCTCATGTTGCTCACACCCAGAGTTGCCTCTGGGAAATCTCAGAATATATCTCAGATATGACTCATGTTTAGTTTTTTTACACATATGGGTAAAAAGAATCCCTAGATTCTATACAAGGACACAGAGTAACAATGTATGAATTGTGTATGGAACAAAAACAACATGCAAAAAATGCAGAAAACATAAGGATTCCCAGCAGCTAAAGAACAATAGCTATGATTCTCTTCCATCTTTGGGGAGTCCTACCTTTTTCCAAAGGGTTCCAGACTCCTAGTACTACCCTGACCCAGATCATATTTCCCTTACAAACTCATACCTCCTCCCAACTCCTCTGATCAACTCCTTAGGTGATTACGTAACATAGCAAGACCTGTGACAAGAAAGGTTTCCCAAGGGTGTATCCTCTCGCAGGCTACAATATCATTAATGAGGGAGGAAATGCACACAGAGTAAACTTGTGAAAAGGGCATGTGTGACACACACATGGCAGGACACATGTGTGAGAAACACAGGTCCAGGGCATGTACTTACCTGGGCCAACTCATTCCACTAAGGGAAAGAACTAAGGCTTGCTGGACAATTGAGTTGCCTTTCCCCTCCAATAAGCCTCTGACTCCCAGAATTAGGGGCTCACCTGATGTCATGTAGGCTGTAGGTAGCAAAGACAGTCCTCCTGACGTATCCAGGGTCCTCTTCAAAGGGCAAAGTATTTGTGATTGCTACTTAAGCAACCCATTATATGTTGAACCCCAATGTCCTTTGGCTCCTATATAGTTGCCACTATAGTGTTTAGGCCCCAGAATTCCAAGTGGTGAAATAATTCATCACCCATAGTGAGTCAGTCCCCCTTCCCCCATCTGCATAGTCCACATGACAGAGATGACTCAGAGTACTAATCAAGGGCCATCTCTGAGATTGTTCCTCCTTGTCATGGCTCTGTGCCTAGATGCTCCTTGTTTCTGGCAACTGTAGCTCTTACATTGATCCAATCTCTTGGCCTGATTCAGGGACTCCTACAATTGGCACAGAATTTCTTTGTCCACTTTAGTCACCGCTTCATAGATGGCTGGAGATCCTAGCTTGACTCAGCAGCTCCTTATCATACATAGGGCCATGTGGTTCCCAAGAGAAGTCACATGACTACAAAGGTCTCTCTCCAGAAAACAGGAGCTGGGGCAGCTAAGTGGTGCAGTGGATAGAGCATCGGTCCTGGACTTAGGAGGACCTGAGTTCAAATCCAGCCTCAGACACTTGACACTTAGTAGCTGTGTGACCTTGGGTAAGTCACATAACCCCAGTTGCCTCACCAAAAAAAAAAATAGAAGTGTGTACAGAGAATAGAATCTGTGTCTGTGGACCCCCACTTTATCCTTAGGCCGAGCTCTACTGTGTCCACCTCAGTTAAATCTCTGTGTAGTCCTCCTTTTAAAGGCCCCGGTCATGTGCAAGTTAGCCAATCAGTAACAGAAAAAAAGACATTAAATGAACACAAACACTTTATATCTATTATCTCACTTGATCAGGAGACCCAAGAAGTAGGAAAGACTCTTCCTGGGATATATCTTTTCTAATCTTCTATGTACAAATGAGGAAACGGAGGCCCAAAGAGGTTAAGGGTCTTGCCCAAAATCACCTATATAGTGGCAGAGCAAAGATAAGAATCTAAGTTTCTTGATTGTGGGTATAATATTCTTTTGATCACATCTCCTTGCTTAATTGATCAAATGACCTAATCAGCCACCTAGCAGAGCCTGGGGGGATGGGACCCGGGACAAGAAAGTTTTGGTGAGAGACTGGGGTCAGGAACTGTAGGGAGCATAAGATGATACCTGAGAAGGTTGGTACTATGCTAAAGAGCCTTGTGCATCTGAGGGAGCCTGAAGGTCTAGGGAGGAAAAGCACGGAGGTAAGAAGACAGAGTTTTACCTTTGCTATAATTTTGCTTTGAGTTGCTGTTGATCACATAGTAGGGATGATCCATACAGAAACAATGACTCAATAAATGAATCAACGACTACAAAGGAAAGAGTCTGCTCCTGGACTTCATGTTGTCTCAGTGGTGATAAACCCTCAACCAATCAACAAACATATTGTGAGCACCTAGGGGGCTCTTGCAATGTAGAGATAGTTGGACCTGCAGTCAAGAGGCCTGGGTTCCATTTCTAGCTTGGCTTCATATGAGTTGTGTGATATTGGGCATAAAACAAGAACAATAACACTTGTTTTACCTACTTCATGGTGCTGTGATAAAGATCAAGGAAATAGATGAATGTGAAGGTAAACTAGAAAGCTGTAAAAAAATGGTAAAATATTAGTTGTAATCATTAGGCAATTTTGTGGAGGTGTCCACAAAAGAATTATTCCAAAGTCTCATCATGGCTTGGTAGTGACCCTGGGTTCCTAAGGGCCATGCTAGGGAAGTGCAAGTCCAGCATATCCTGCCAAAATGGAAAGGCATACATGGAACACATCCAATGACCACCTATGTCTGTGATGCAGAGACCAGTGTAGCTAATTACTGAGAAGCTTGTCACCAGAGGTTAACCACTATGTGATAAATTCATTTTGAAAATGATGACCCATAAAAGGAACAAAAATGGAAAACGGCTCTCGGTTCTCTGTAGCTCCCCTTATGCTTCTACAGCAATGGTGGTGGAAAAGAGGAGCCAAGGGTGCCAAGAATCTCAAAGTTCTTAGACCATTTTTCTTTTTGCAAACATTAATTTATCTTTTGGTACTCCTGATGTGCCAATGGATGGACTAGCTGGCTTTTGTCCAAGACCCAGCCCAGCGAAGTTCAGAGACACTTATCCTCATGTTGGCCATTGACTGATGAATTTTTTATCCAAGCAACTTTAGAAGACCATCTACCAAGGTACCAAGGGGTAGAGGTGGTAAATGTTAAAAAAACAAAAAACTAGGTCTCTGAAAATGTACAAAAGTTTAATCTACATTATCAATATTTTCTCCATCACTTCCTTAAGTCTAGACAATCAACAAAACAATATCAAGCCCTGGCTTACAGCATTGGCTGACTTCTGAGATGTAAGTGCTAATACTAAAAGTTTACCGACCGATACTCTCAAGCTGGTATAAGCTGGCTCCAGCACACCGCTGCCAAGGAATATGAACTGCATCAGTGGGGGGAAGACCCATAACTATGAAATTAGAGGTCTGTGAGTATGGAAGTGCTCTCAATGAGCAAACTTTGTTCAATGACCAGCAAACATATACCACTGAAGGAGATGAGCCCCATCCATATTGACATTTTCACTGTAAATAAAAGCAGAAAACAGAAAGAAGTTGCAGCTAAATGGAAGGATGACCTGCAGGCTCATGATGTAGAAGTAAATAAAGGCATTGGCAGAGTCAGTTGCATTGTGCACCCATAGGCAACAAGGAACATCGTTTCATGATACACTTGGTCATCACACCTTGCAAAGCTCATGATCTCCATGCAAAGCAAACAGACTACCATGAAGACAATAACACCTTATGTGCCAACATCTGCTGCAGAGGATAAACTACAGAATTTTAGGAACAAGATAAAAATCCTCTAAACTAAGCCAAAGTATACCTTATTGTTCGGCAGCTTTCCTGTGAAGGTGGGGGATGTGGAAGGGGATATATAGGGAAGGGCATTGAAAACTATGTTGGAAAATGTAAATGAGATAAAGAAATGGAAAAAAAAGACCAAAGACTATAGACTACTTAAAAACCTCACATCTGTACCCTTTACTACTTGTGTGATGTTGGGCAAGTCACTTCATCATTCAATCAATTAGCAAACATTTATTAAGCCCTTTCTCTGTAATAGACTCTTAACTTCTCTTGGACTTATCTTATCCATAAAGTAAAGGAGGAGATGAGACTAGATGATTTCTATTTTTCCAGCTTTAAAAGGTTTACAATCCTCTGATTATGAATACTTTTTTCAAGAATCTCACAGTAGGAGAAGTCATAAAGGGGTTGCTTTGGTTGAAGTACATCTGTGTGTGTATGTGTGTGTGTGTGTGTGTGTGTGAGTACCCATATATACATATGTATATATATATACTTTTGTAAATCTAGCTTCATATAGCTATATACATAATTAGAAAAAAGAGGAATATTTTAATAGCCTTTTCAGATAATTATGGATATTCTCCTTTGAATATCCAACCAACCTCTTCAAGTAGTTGCTAGCTGCAATGTGGAGTTTGGAACCAGGTCAATGAACTTTTCATATGCTGTAACATTAAAATCCATTGATCTTACATTTTGAATGAATCTTTTACCCATGGATGATTTTATAACATCATGCATTAGTCATTTAGAAAATATTGGTTCACTGAGTTATGCAGATCTTCCAATTGTTGACATATTTCATTATACAGTAAAACAAAATTACATTTGTTAATATCATCACAGATCTCATCAGAAAAGTATTTAAATATTGGGAAGCTGTCAAGTTTCCAGTAGTAAATATGAATTTTCTAGAATTCTATTTTTTGCTTGAAAGCTTGAATGTATCATTGGCAACAAATACTGTCAGTTGTTTTCGTTGAAGTGTTAAGTTCATTTTCAAAAAGATGTCTGGCAAATACTCAAGTCTAAATCACCGTAGTTTGTCCACATTCTTGCATGTAAAAATGTTGTTTCATGAAAAAAGTGGTTAGTTCAGCTTGTAACTCAATTGGACAGAGTGCTTTTCCTTGAGACCACCACCATACTTCAGTATGCAACAGAAATGCTTCATATGTACCTCCTATATCATCATTCAGAACATTTTAAAAATGTACGTTCAATAGTCAACATTTAATAAAATCAATAATTTGCATTACTTCAAGGACATTTTAAAGTAAAACTGTCATTCTTCTTAACTCTAAGTGTGTGGTGATGAAGGATACAATGACCACAAACAATTTGGTGTCAATGCCTAGAGAGGAATGAAGTGAACAAAGACTGAAAAGGTAGGAAGGGCTATAATGAGGTTATTATAAATCTTAAATGCCAAAACAGAGGACTTTGCATTGGATTCTAGAGGCAATAGGGAGCTTATTCAGTAGTGGAGTGACATCATCAGACTTATGCTTTAGGAAAGTCTTTGGCAACTGAGTGGAGGAAGGATTAGAGTGGGGAGAGACTTGAGACAGAGTCCAGCTAGAAAATAGTCCAGGCCAGAGGGGATAAGGGCCAGCACTAGAGTGGGAGCAGAGAGAAAGGGATGTACCTGAGAGACAGAGATTAAGAAATGTAGTTTCAGTACATGCCTGCATGGGACTGGTGCTAAATGAATGATATAAACAAGGGCTGACCAGAGGAATTCAGAAGAGGAAGAAACTTTCTGAGTTGGAAGTGGTCAGAGAAGATTTCATAGAGCACTTGAATTGGTCCTTGAAGGATGGATTCAGATAATTTAAGAGGAAGAGAGAAGGCATCTTTATCTGGGGAAGTGGCACAAGTAAAGATGCTGAGATCAGAGTGTGTGCAGAGGTCACAAAATGTGCTCCAACGACAAAGGATATTGCAATCGGACAGGTGAACCGATGCATGTAATCAGGTACAGGGAGATCAATTTGGAAAATTAGATTTTTATCAATTTGTGAAGGGCCTTAAATGCCAAAGAGCTTAGATTTTGTCCTCAGTGCACTGTCCTTTTAGGGTCAAGGTTAAAGAGGTTGGTGTCCCCATGTTACAGCATTTCTGGATAGGGAAAAGTAAATTCATTCACTCTAAGACCTAATTACCAACATTTGCCCATGTAGGGTGTGGATGCTGCTTATAGGAAAATTCAATTTTTAATATTAAGCAACAATAGAAGAGAACTACGTTCATAACAAATAACAGATTGAATCGTCAGAGTCCAAGAAGCAGCCACTGAGGCATGATCGATTACCTGTTATGACTGCTTTGTGCTCTAAAAGATGAGATTTCCCATCACAGGCATATTTTTTGAGGTCTCTATATTATTGTACTGAGCTGTATAGGTCATTCTTACCTGTTGCCTCCTTTCTCTGGCTTAGAATTTTGTTCCATAATAATAATAACAACAAATGGCATTTACATAATGAAGGAAGGTAGAAAAAAATTTATTAAGCATTTAACTGTTCTAAATACTGAGGATATAGAAATAAAATCAAACTCAGTACCTGCCCTCAAGCATCTTACATTCTAATAGTAGGAGGCTATTTATATAGGGAAACAGCGACCAGGGAAGGATATTTTGCTTTGGAAATTTATAGGGTTGGTGGATAGAACTATTAGGGATTAGGTCAACAAATTCTTTCCAATAGCATTAGAAGTATTGATTTGATTATCCTTCCAGAAGTGGAAGGGGGAGGTGAGTAAAGGGGGCAGGGAGTGGGGAAGCTGTTTAAATTCTCTGGGGCATGATCTCTGGTCCCTGTACCAAGTTGGTTTTGGAGTGAAGTAAAATGTGGCTGGGGTGCCCTAGGTCACTTGAAAGGGTCACTTGATAATCCGAACTTTTGAAGTTTGCAAAAGAAAAACTTTTATTACTTCCCTTAATCATGAGGATTAAGCCACTGTATCATCACATGAGTTAACAAATTCCATAGTTTTATTCCCCACTAAAGACTTTCTTTGACTTCTAAATTTATTTCTCAGTTTTGGGGGATTTCTGATAACATAATCAATGCTTGTGTCAGGGGTCGTATTTTCCATTTCTTATAAAAACTCTCCCTAAACTAGGTGCTCTGAAGACCTACCTGCTTTCCTTCTGGTCCCTGGCCTATCATCATGTTGATTTGTAGAGCCGGGCTAGGTATGGCCTACAAGAAAAGATGATCTAAATAAAGTAAAGACCCGGGAGCCATTGGAGAAAGGCCTCCCGGCTCTTATTCACTGGATTCTATTTGGATACAGAATTCTTGGTGATGATTATAGCTTTAGGGCTGGAAGGGACCAGAAAGACCATCTACTCCAACTCCATTTTGTAATTAAGGAAACTGAGGCCAAGAGAGATTCAGTGACTTGCCCAAGGTCACACAGGTAATGAATGAATGACAGAGCTGAGATTTGAATCTAGGTCCCCCTGTACTACTCTGTCTCCCATCCAGTCCAATCCCTTTATTTTATAGATGAGGAAACTGAGATTTAGGAGAAGTAACATTTGTTTAAAGTTACACAGGCAGTAAGTTACAAATGGAATTCAAATCCAGTTCCTCTGACTCCAAATCCAACCCACTTTCCAAACACAAGTAATGGAATGGAAATGGAAAAAGAAGTAAATTTAGGGTATGGGTTCAAGTCTCAGCTCTTTCACTTATTACAATCTTCAGCAAGTTCTTCCCCCCTCAGCCTTCTCAGAATTCTCATCTGGAAAATGAAGAAGTAGGACTTCACATGTGTTATCTCGTTTGATCAACCCCATGAAGTGGTGTTATTATTATCTCCATTTTGCAGATAATCAAGTTGAGTCAGAGAGGTTAAGTGACTTACACATAGCTTAAATTCACACAGGTACTAAGTGTTTGAGGGAAGACTTGAATTCAGGTCTTCCTGACTCCAAATTCAACACAATAACATCTATCATTCCTTCAAATTCTAGAGTCTATGATCTAGAACAAGGGTCCTTAATTCTTCTTGCATAATGAAAACCTTTGGCAGTCTAGTAAAGCCAATGGACCCCTTCTCAGAATATTGTTTTTAAATGCTAAAAAATATACATTATTATAAAAGAAGCCAATTGTATTGAACTATAGTTACAAAAACATATTTCTAAAAGTAAGCTCTTGTATCTCAAGTTACAAATCCCTGATTTAGAGGTATCCAGTAGAGTATATATACATGTGTGTGTATGCGTGTATGTGTGTGTATATGTGCATGTGTGTGTATCCATGCATACATATACACACATATACATACATACATACACACACATATATACATACATACACACACACACATATATATATATATGGGAGAGAGAGAGTATATATATATAAAATAAGAGTGGGAGACAGAGAGAGTATATCCAGGCAGTTAGAGATAGAAGTATACAATGGATACCAGTAGAGTGCCAGCCTTGGAGTTAGAAAGTTCTGAGTTTGAATCTTGCCTCAGACGTTTCCTATAAGTCCTACAGCCTCAGTTCTCACATCAGATCATTAACATTTTGAAAAATCATCTAAGTTTTAGAGACAGAAGTAACTTTGTAGATTTCATAGTATTTCTGAGCAAGAAGAGACCATAGAAAACTTTATGTCACATATGAGAAAACTGGGGTCTTAAATTCCAGGTTAAGGAGTCTGGATTTTCTCTTGTGGTCAACTGAGAACCACTGACATTTTTGAGAAGAGTGACCAGATGAAAGTTTGAACAAGGAGGGTCTCCAAAGTTTGGTCAGCATAATTGACCATTACAAAAAGGGTTTCAGATGTTTAACCTTATCTACCTGGAGGTGCAGCCAAAGAACATTTAATATGGTGACTGATGTGTGTGGTTGGCAGGGTGGGTCCTGGGAGTGATTTTGGCAAGGTTTGCCTACAATGCTCCTTGGCCACCCTTTTGGGTGCATTCCTTACCTAGTCAGGTACCCAGGACCCCAACTGAAATGTGTTCCTCCTTGTGGCCCAATCCAAGACTGTCCTACTAGAGCAGGATCCTATGTTCCAGATATTTACCATCTGCTCCTTCTCAATCATAACTCACCTATCCCATATCCTATTCTCTAAGGGCCCTGGGCTAGTAGGTGCTAATAATTTTCATGTACTATCCCTCTTAGTCAGTAGTCAGAATACCTTAACAGAAAGTCGTGATTAATAGTGGGAATTCCAGACATCAGAAAAGACCAATAGGGGAAATGTTGGGGGTGGAGAAGAGGTAGGTTTTCAAACCCCTAAAAACACATCATCCAGCTAGCCACTTAATCTCTTTATTCTTTGGATGGGCTCTACAGGGAAAGTGAAGTAGAGGTTTTTTTGTGTACATTTTCAAAAGGCAATAAAACCTACAAATTTCGAGTGCTATCTCATTAACAGTGAGGTGACTGATAACTTTAGCAATAGACTTGTGCTATCTCTTGGTCTTAATTCTATCTTGTTGACTTCTACTCTGCCATGAGAGCCAAGTGAAGGAAGAAGTGACTATGTAGGCTGAAATGCAAGGAGGAAAACAATGAAGCAGAGGTCCGAATAGCCTGACTTGCATTGACTATAGAAGACTCAGAAGCAGAGATGGAGTGTGAGACCTCTGGTCACACCTGGCTGAAACCTTCAAGAGACATCGCCCAATGTGGAACTGTATCAGTTTTTCTACTTAATTCAGAAGGATTGTCTCTACCAACTGACATAAAACTTTTACCACTATATGACTCCTCCCTAACAAAGGACATCCCACCTTTTAATGCAAGGTCTACCTGTCTGAAATTAGTTCATGTAGTTGTGTGCCACAGACCCTCCTGACATCCTAGACCAATTGTTTTCTTTGTGGTTTAGCGTAGCATGTAGTATAACAATCATCTCTACTTCTTTTGTTAAAAACAAACAAAAAGGTAACACAATCAAGGATTCAAGGCAAATGGGTGCCATGTCAGGACAAATGTGGTGGTATTATTTTCTTTTGCACATTTCTTCCTTGATAAACCACAATATAGGGCAGGTTCAGGTCATTGGCAAAGGCATGGGGGGGGAGGCTGAATAATGGGAAGAATGAAAACAGTAAGGGAAAAAACAAAATAGAAGAAAAAGAGAAGAGAGAAAAGTAAGATGAGAGAGAAAAGGAGGGAAAAGGAAAAAAATTGAAAAAGGAAGGGAGGGAGGATGCTAGTGAAAGAAAAAGGAAGGAAAGTGAGAAAGGAAGGAAGAGAAATAGAGACAGAAAGAAGAAAAAGAAAAGGAAGGAAGGAAAGAAAAGAAGGAAGGTAAGGAAGGGAAAAAGAAGAGAAAAGAGGAAGGGTGGGAGGAAAGGAAAGAATTAATGGGAGAGGGGAAGAGAGAAAGAGAAAAGGAGAGGCATATGGTAGGGGAAAATGCCTCCAAAATTGCCTAAGGTATCACTTTGTGATGGCAGCAATACCACAGGGTGTCCACTCTTATTTTAAGCCTTTGTAGGACCCAAACAGAGCATCCTATGCCTGCATTTTACAATGCCCTAGGACTCCACTCAGATTGCTCCCAAGGGCATATTTCCTAACAGCCCCGTGCAATCACTCAATCTCCCATGCTGGCTTGGAGGCTAAAGTCACTGAATGTCTATGTACCATCAAAAGTGGGGGAGGCAAAAAAAGTCATCCATGTATTAAAATTGGAGGGATGCCAGAAGCAAGTATCTGTAAACACTGTAAACAGTCCAATTTTCCTGAACATCTGTTCAGGAAATCTTTGCCAACCCTCTTGATCTGATGACAGTTACTTTAATGGATATGTTGGGGAAACCAGAAGAGGCAATTTGACTTGGGTCCTTTGCAACCCACAATTCTCCAGTCTCCTGATCTGAGCACAGCTCTCTACCAGGTCCTATAGAGTCCCGAGGTTCTGAGGCGCCCATTGAGGCTATCCTGTCCATGCTCCTGCCTTCAAGTGGGTACTATCTGTTCCATTCCCATCATATACATCTCTCTTGTTCTTAGAATTCTACAGGGAAGGAAATTTTGCCATCTTCACCGGCAGATTGTTCTAGTATAAGAGAGCTCACACTGTGAGGCTTATCTCTGACTTGAAGCTCTCATGCTCCTCTTTAAGTATTCCTCATAAAGCACTTCTTTATGTGACCCTTTCATCAGAGAATATATATATATATAATATATATATACACATATACATATACATACATATACATACATACATACATACATATATATATATATAAAATCATCAAGAAATATTTATTGAGCACCTGGAAGCAGTGTTATGTGGCAATGGTAAAATGAAAGAAATGTTACCTTACATTTCTATAATATTTGGTCCTACTTTAATGCCTCCTTTTGGCTTAGGGGTGACATGGAGATCCTCAAAGATGATGACAGCACTGGCAGATTTTACCATGCTAAAAAGGCTCCAAGAAGAGCCCCAGTGATTGACTGAATTTGCTCTTCATGGGTCTCATCACCAGTAGATAAGCTACTAAGGCATTAATTGTTTGGTCATAGCAACCCATGAACCAAAGAAAATTACAAAATGGCCCTCAGTCCTGTGCAGTTATCTCCTCTACTTCTGCAGTGACCATGGCAAAGTGGTGGGGAAAGGGGTGCTAAGATCTACTACTAATAACAGCTAGCATTTATATAGAATTTACTATGTACCAGGCACTGTGCTACATTCTTTACAATTATTATCTCATTTGATCCTCACAATTACCCTTAGAGGTATTATTATACCCATTTTATAGATGAGGAAACGGGCAAATAAAAGTTAAGTGACTTGTCCAGGGTCCCACAGCTTTTAAGTATCTGACATCAAATTTGAACTCAGTTCTTTCTGACTCTAGGCTAATTTTCAGCCCTTCTAGAAACAGGAATGTTAGTATTCTAAATGGGAGATCCTTCTCTTATGACCTATGAATTGATATCTACTAGAGGAACTGAATCAAACCAACAGTGACATTTTAGCTGTCAACAAAGTCAAAGACATAAGGTAATAGCAACCAAGTGAAACAATGGCCCATAGCTTTTCCCTGGAGAGGAAAATAAAGGAGTTGGCAAAGTTGGTTTCATCATTAATGTAAAAACAACAAGAAGCATCATTTCAGAAGATACTTGGGTGTCTTCTTTTGAAAAATGATGAGCATAAGCAAAAAAAACCAAACAAACCAAAAAACCAAATCTTACCTTGAAGATAACTATAATTTATACAACATTATTAGAGAAATTCTATGAATTGAATAAGATTGTTCAATTTAAATAAATTTACATGTTTATATTTGGTGACTTCAATGCAAAGGTATAGAATGATATCTTGGAAAAATATGGTTCATAGTTAGGGAATGAAAGAGAGCAAAGGCTTATAAATTACTCAGATGGGGCAGCTAGATGGTACAGAGGATAGAGCTCCAGCCTTGGAGTTAGGAGGACCTGAGTTCAAATCTGACCTCAGATACTTGACACTTACTAGCTGTGTGACCCTAGGCAAGTCAATTAACCCCGACTGCGAACAAAACAGCGAACAAAAGTTACTCAGATATCATATGTCTATGCATCGGAAATCTTTTCTTCAAGAGAATAAGAAGGCACACATCTGTGGAGGTTAATTGAAGATAAAATATAATAAAGATGATAATAATAATAATTGTAAAGCCTATACCTGGGTTTAAAAAATCAATTGCATAATATAATATGGAGGAGATATTATTAGGAATTAGTTCATGTGGAAAAGCCTGAGAGATTTTAGCAAGTTCAATGGAAGTTAAAGTGTGATAGAGCAATCAAAAAAACAAATGGCATTATTTTTACAGTTGAGGAAACTGAGGCAGAATGTTTAGTCCAGGGTCATCTGGCTAGGGAGTATCTAAGGCCAGATTTGAGCTCAGGTCTTCCTGACTTCAGGTCCAGTGGTCTATCTACTGCATCACCTAGTTTTCTTCAATACCACTATTGGGTACCTTAATAGAACAGTAAGATGCTATAAGAGGTAACAATCCTACAATCCTTTGACCAAGTGGAAAGGGATGAACTTGGAGGGAACCTGAGTTTGCATCCTGCCTCTGCCAGTTGCTAACTCTAAGATCTTGGACAAGTCAATCAACCTTTCTAGTCCTCAGTTTCCTCAAGGGGGTTAGACAAGATGAAAACAAAGAGCAGAATGAAGACTGATGGGTGGCAATTATAGGGAGTCAGGGGACAATTGGAATTATCCAAAAGTGGAATGACTTGCCTTGGGAAGAAGTTGGATCCTTTCCCAAGAAGTTGTTGGCGTTCTTCAAGTGAAAGCTGGGAACGATTGAAAAATGGCATAGCCTAGCATAGAGAAAAGAACACTGATCTTGGAATCAAAAGGTCTAGCTTCCCGTCCTGATCTTACTGCTAAGCTAATAGTAAGCTACTTACTTACTAGCTATGTGGCTTTGAGCTTTAAATTCTTCATCTGCAAAGTGGGGATAAATAACCCTTGCACTACCTATCTCATAGGGTCATTACAAAGAAAACGCTTTGTAAACATAAAAAGCTATGGAAATGTTAGCTATTATGTATTCATCTAGGGGATAGACTAAGCAACTTCTGAGGTCCCTTCCAACTGTAATTCTTAAGATCCTATGATTTAAAGACATACTTCCTTAGAGGATCTGGGATTTCATTGATATATGTAGTCTCTCCACCAGCATAAATAGCAATCCCTCTATAATTTAGTAGAAGGTCTTTGAGTTGCTCTGGCTACAGATTTTGTCACCCTTTGGCTAACCTTGTGGTTTGAATTTTTCATAACTTAACTAGGGCTATTCCCTGGATGATGGACATGCAGTCTATCATGAATCTGTCACTCAAAGCATTTCCATTTGGGTAGAAGCCTGCAGTCCACTAGCCTGGCCTTCCAGAACCTAAGATTACCTCTTATCAGAGTGGTACTTCCTGGAGGTTTGACATATTCACAACTGAAAAATGTGTGTATATCTTTAAACCACAGGACTTTGTGAAACATATGTAAAATATAAACATGAGTAATACATTTTTAAAAAGCAAAATACAGAAGTTGAAGAAATATACAACCTCCTGACAATATCTTCATACCATATAGGTATTATCTAAAGCAATAAAAAGATGTTGTTTTCCATCCTTTCTACTCAAAGAGGAACAATGACATCATGATGTTGGGGTCAAAATCAGTCCAACACAGCTTGGAAGGTTCTACCATAGGTCAGGCACAAATAGTCTGTTTAAACATTTAGGATCAGGGGCAGCTAGGTGGTGCAGTGGATAGCACACTGGCCCTGAAGTCAGGAGGACTGAGTTCAAATCCCACCTCAGACCAAACACTTGACACTTATTAGCTGTGTGACCCTGGGCAAGTCACTTAGCCCCAATTGCCTAAAAAAATAAATTATTAAAAAAAAATTTAGGATTGAGATGTCTCTAAATTTGCACATCTCACATTTCCTTTGTGCTACTTCTTTTCTGCTTTGCTCATGAAACACAGCATCTTTTTTGATGTGGGCACACCGTGCTAAGGCAGTCCTATGCCAGCGTCTCCCATGTCTCACAATCAATACTAAAGTTCCTCAGAGAGACCTTAAGAGTGTCTTTGTACTGCTTCTTCTGACCTCTCTGTGAGCACCAGCCTTGTTCAAGTTCTCCATAAAACAGTCTTTTTTAGGTAAACATGTGTTTGGCATTCAGGCTAGCCCATCAGAGTTGTGCACTCTGCAGTAGAGTTTAGATGCTTGGCAGTTCAGCTCAAGAGAGGACCTCAGTATCTGGTACCTTATCACGCCAAGTAATTTTCAGAATCTTCCTAAGACAATTCAAATAGAAGCCATTCAATTTTCTGCCATAATGCTGGTAGACTGTCCAGGTTTCACAGGCATACAACAGTGAGGTCAGCACAATGGTTCTGTAGACCTCCAATCTGGTAGGCAGCCTAATACACTCTTCTCTCCCACATGTTCCTTCCAAGCCTCCCAAGCATGAGCTAGCTCTGGCAATGCATGCATCTATGTGGACATCCTTGGAAAATATACTGGCAAAGAAATTAAGAGATAATAGTACGGAGAAAGTTTGAAGCCTTCCAAGGGAAATGGTAATAATTAGGTAAATCATTTCTGTTCACTCATAGGAACATAGATTTGTAGCTAAAAGGGCTCTTAAATTTGGAACTATGCCCAAAGGGCTATAAAAATGTGCATACCCTTTGACCCAGCAATACCACTTCTAGGGCTGTATCCAAAGAGATCATACAAATGGGAAAAGGACCCACATGTACAAAAATATTTATAGCAGTTCTTTCTGTGGTGGCAAAGAATTGGAAATTGAGGATATGCCCATCAATTGGGGAATGGCTGAACAAGTTGGAGTATATGAATGTAATGGAATACTATTGTGCTATAAGAAACGATGAGCAAGTAGACTTCAGAAAAACCTGGAAAGACTTGTATGGACTGATGCTGAGTGAACTAGGAGCAGAACCAGGAGAATGTTGTACACAGTAACAGTCACATTGTGTGATGACTAACTTTGATAGATTCATCTCTTCTCAGCAATGCAAGGACCTAAGACATCTCTAAAGGTCTCATGATGGAAAATGCTATCCACATCCAGAAAAAGAACTATGAAATCTGAATGCAGATGGAAGCATACTATTTGCTCTTTTTTCCCCTTCTGTTTTGTTTTGTTTTCTCTTTCTTGTGATTCCTCCTATTGGTTCTAGTTCTTCCTTACAACATGACTAATGTGAAAATATATTTAATAGGAACGTATATGTATATCATATATCAGATTGTGCACCGTCTTGGGGAAGAAAGTGGGGAAGGAGGGTGAGAAAAATTTAAAACTCAAAAGCTTATGGAAGTGATTGTTGATAAATCAAAATAGATTAATTAAAATAAAATTAAAAAAAGAAAGAAATGATGACTTCAGAGAAACCTGGAAAGACTCATATGGACTGATGCTGAGTGAAGTGAGCAGAACCAGGAGAACATTGTACACAATGTTACCACATTGTGTGATGACTAACTTTAATAGACTCAGCTCATCTCAGCAATGAAAAAATCTAAGACATCTCCAAAAGTCTCATGATGGAAGATGCTATCCACATCCAGAGAAAGAACTATGGAGTCTGCATGCAGATCGAAGCATACTATTTGCTCTTTTTTTCTTCTGTTTTGTTTTGTTTCTTCTTTCTTGTGGTTTCTCCTATTGGTTATAATTCTTCTTTACAACATAACTAAAGTGAAAATGTGTTCAAAAATAAATAAGTAAACAAATAAATAAAAGGGCTCTTAGAGGCCATTGAATCCAAGGGTCACACATGTGTCTGAGATGGGATTTGGACCTAACCCTTCCTGAATCCTTGTCCAAGGCTTTATCTAATTTATCATACTGCCTCTTGATTAGAAAGCCCATATTCAACCAAAGAATGCATTATGTTTAGGGTGAGCAATCAAAAAAAAATTACATATAGCTAAAAACACCCCAGCACCACCAAACTATATTATAATTGATGCGATAAAAGGACCTGCATAATTAGAACAAATTAGCAACTCTGTCTCAATATTTACATATTTTTTATGTATCAGCAAAAGTGTATAACTGGATCATAACTTGTGCTTCACTCAGTACAAGAGGATTTGGAAAGTGAGTCCCAGGACATCCTAAGACAATTTTAGAAACTGTATTCTGTCTAATTTGTTGTTTAAATCAAAGTTATTGTACTATATGTCTGTTTTGAAGAGATAAAACTAAGAATAATTCAGCCAGGAGGATATGGGATTATAAAATGGCAGATTATTTTGCCTTCTTTATGATCTTTTTCATACACTATTATCAGGGCTAGCCATACACTGAGGAAGACTAGGAGGCCATTTATGTGGTATGGTTAGAGGGGCATCTCAAGGACTGCCCTCAGATAGATCCCTTACCTGTTGCTCCTTCAGGCTACCATTTCTTTTCTTCTTTTCTTGCTCCACCAAACTTCTCCAATGAATAATATACCTGCTGGCTCTGCTTCTTCATCACCTACTTGCTAACATCACTTTAGAAAGTGTGTTCTGAATTATTCATTATCTGCTTTCCATCCCCATCACTATACTGAGATAATACTCTCCAAGGTCAACAATAACTTCCTATTTGCCAAATCCATTAGCCATCCCTCCCTTTTTTTTCCGTGTTTGACTCTTCTGCAAAATTTGACATTGTTGAGCCCTCTCTCACCTTTTCTACTCCACCTAATCTTTAAATGGTCTCATCCTTTGGCACGAGACCTAAATCAGGCCAGTCTAGTGATTCAGACTTGTGGTTAGAAAGCAATGAGACACTTGTAGACCTTAAAACACAATAAAAATAGCTTTGGTGATAATAATATTCAAAGGAATGCAATTCCTTGTTAAACTAAAATTTAAAAATCTTAACATTTGTATTCACCATGGAAATTGGTAACACTTCATCAGAAAGGCATTCCCAAAGGGCGATGGGAATTCTGCTAAGATTTCTGACAGCAACCCCCATGGGCTTGGTTTTTTCATGGGTCAAGTGGCAAGGAAGCCAAGCCAATGGTGATGATCCTGAGAATGGAGATGATCCTATGTCCTTAATCATTCCAGGCTATATAACAGGTGCAACTGGCACCAAATAGCATAATGGAAATAGTAGGAAGTAGGAGAGTTAAGCTCTAGTCCTGAGTTGAAAAATTTGATTCTATGACCTTGAACAAGTCATACAACAAGAGTCCTTATCTCTACAGTGATAGGGTTGAACTAAATGTAGGTCTCCACTGCAGTGGCTGCTCAAAACCTAGAAACTCTACCCTCACCATTAAGAACTAGATGGTCATCTGCAGGTGAAATCCTATGATGGCACCTACTAGAATACCAATGTTCCAAATTCTATTTTTAATCCCGGGGCGGTTTAATTCTTCAAATTCCCTATCATTTAAGTTCTCCAACAGAGAATGTCACATTGATCTACCTTCCATTGTATTGGTTCCTCAATATGGAATTTAGTCCTACCAACCTAGTTGCAAAGCTGTGAGCCCAATCAAGCACTTCCCAAGCCCTGATTCTCTTTATAATCCACCCTGTTCCTTTCCTGGGCCACTATCACCCAGTTTTTCTGTTATACTTTTCCCTTCGGAGTCCAATGTTCAATTCTCACTCTGTCAACATTCTTGAACTCTTCAACCAACAGTTCTTCTACCTCTTTGCTTAAACTAAATCCTGGTTTTTGCCTGAAGATACCACATCTTCTCTTTTCCTATCCCTCACCCCTAAACAGAACCAGAAGAGGGGTTGACATATTCTTTGTCCCTCACAGTCACATCCAGACTATTCCTCTGTTACCATTCCTTGATAAACTTCTCTTTTCTGAAGCACATTCAATGTATTTATAGCATCTTCTCCCTATCCTTGTTTCTATTACCCACCAGTCTCCCTAACTCATTCTACTAACTTTGTCAGTGGAGTTAGGACCTGATTCACGGTCTTCCTCTTTATACCATTTCCTACCACCATCCTTAGGGATTTTAATATTCGTATTGACAACCCTTCAAATAATATGACCACACAGTGATTTAACACCTTAATCCCAAATCTCCTCCTTCACCCAGAGATACACTGGAGTCAGCTTGTACAGGCATGGGAGAGTCAACTGTTAAATTTCCCATGTGAGCATTTACTATTTACATCTGAGCAATTGGTAAAAGCTACAAATCAGTCCATGATTTATTATTTTGTAAATTGTCTAGATTTTAAAAAGTGATGGAGAAAATTTAATGATGCAGTTTAAACTTAAAAGGGTATCCTGTGTACAATTTTATTTTCCCAGAGAGCCAGATGTTAAACATTCACTAGCTCCCCACTGCCTCCACCCCACGTCTCCTACATATCAGCATAATCTTAGACCTCACCATCTCTTATAATTGTACTAGCTCTAAGAACTTTGAAATTCCATTAACTAACCACATCTTCTGATATATCTTTCCACTTCTTCCACCCTCTCCTTTTCACAAATCCTCCTCTTTCCCTCACCTCTGACCCTTCCTTACCAGCTCTATTCTCCTAGCTCACCTCTCCCACTCGACCTTCACTCATCTCTGTCCTAGCCTTGACCACATGGCACGCCATGTTAATATTTTACTCTAGAATCTTTAGTACCCTGACCTAATGCCATATCCAACCTGTAAATCCTTATTCCAGATTATCCCAAATCTTATGTGCCATCAGGTTTCTCAGACCCTGCTCCCAAGTTGCTGTTCATTATTGGAAAAAGTAACAAATGCAAGCCAATTGCATTCACCACAAGTTTATGGTAAATAACCTCAGTTGGGTCCTCTATGCTGCCTGACAGACTGATAAAGCAGTTATTAAGCACTTACTATGTGCTAATCACCCGACAATCTTCCTTATCTCATTTCCTATGGTGACTATTCCAAGCTTCTTTCCTCTTTTCAATGGCCTCAGTCATCATCACCAACATGCCTCCTCCTCATAGGCCCATAGGCTCACGGACTGGACATGGAGCTGGGAGGGACCTTAGATGTCATCCGCTTCAGTCCACTCATTTTAAAGGTGAGGAAATAGAGGCCTAGGGAAGAGAAGCAGCTTACCCAAGCAGTAAGAGAGAGGGGCACGATTCAAACATAGATGGCACAATGAATAGAGCACTGGTCCTAGAGTTAGGAAGACCTGAGTTCAAATCTGGCTTCAGACCAGCTGTGTGACCCTGCACAAATCACTCAACCCTGATTGCCTCCAAAAAAAAAAAAAGATTCAAATACAAGTCTTTTTGCTTCACATTCAGTGTTCTTTCCACTACATTATACTTTCCCCTTAGTCCATTCCACCTTTAGAATGCTCCTGAGAAAAAGCCTTTATCTTCATACTCAGCTCTCAGTTATTTGTGCATAGCTTCACTCCCTGGTGCCAGAGTATGTGTCTTGAACTGACTTTCCCCTCTCTATTTACTATCCTTCTGCTCACTCTCATTCCCGTTGCTGTGGGTACTAAAGGAAGGCAATTAATGTGACTATCACAATATAAATTAAAAGACCGCTAAAAAGAAACCAAACTTTGCATAATTGGAAAAAAAAATGGAGGTTCCAGAAAACAACATGAAATATACCTCCCTTCAGGGTAGAGAAGTGGGGGACTACCAGGAGAGAATGCTGTATGCATTTTCAGAGGCAGACACTGTATTGGATGTCTTTGCGTTACTTTGTTTCTTTTTCACAAGGAAGTGTTCAATAGAACCTATCTAGGGTATAGAGATTAAGGAGGAGGGAATATTGGGGACGTTTTTTTTTCCTTCAGAAAATACTGTGATATAGAGACAAAAAACATCAAGAAAACATAGTTTAAAAAATAGCCTTCAGCAAAATTTTATCCAAAAAGTAAATCTAACGTAAAAGAATATATTTGAAACTTTCAAAAATAACAAATATGTTTGGACTATCTGTGCCACAGTTTCCATTTATTCATGTGGTTAAAGGATGGTTATGTTTCACATGGGCTGCTAGATGGTGCAGTGGATAGGATGCTGGGCCTGGAGTCAAAAAGACTCCTCTTCTTGAGATCAAATCCAGTGTTGGACACCTACTAGCTGTGTGACCCCGTGCAAGTCGCTTAACCCTTTTCGCCTCTGTTTCCTCATCTGTAAAATGAGCTGGAGAAGGAAATGAAAAACCACTTCAGTATCTTTGCCAAGAAAATCCCAAATGGGATCGTGAAGAGTTGGACACAACTGAACAGCTGCAAAATGTTTTGTATTGTTATATCTATAATTGGAGGGTTGGCCAATGAGGGCCCAGTCTTTGGAGCAGGCACAAAACCCACATAGAGGCTTTTTTCCTCCCCATTTAAGAGGACACTGAGGCATCTTCTGACAATTTTTATCAGTTTACTGAGTGGTGATGAAAAGCCCAATAATTGATTTTTAAGCTGGAACTGAAGGGGCCTATAAAAGATTCAAAAGGATCAACTTTGCCTTCCCTAGAGTGAAGAGGAAGAAATGCTTCAGACTTTAGGGAAGAGGTGACAGAAGTAGCCTGTCCCAGCTGCTTTCTTCCCCTTTTTATTCACTTGACTGCCATGTGGCCATGAATGCATTGTTCTTTTCTTTCCCTTTCTGATCATAGGTAACTGAGTACTGTGAGATAGAGCAAGTCATGCTATGACCTTGTGAGATTTAAAAGATCAGAAAAGCCATCAAAGGTGCAGCATTTGGAGGATCTGGTGGCAGGATCTACCAGCAGCTGCAGCAGCAGAATCTGGTGAGAAAACATCCCTAAGGAGTGAGTGACCTGCTTGACCCAGTCCAGCAAGGGACCGGTGCAGCTGAGCAAGAGAGCAACAGTCTACTAGCTTATGCTGTATCCAGAAGTGAACTTGTCAGTAATTCCATGGAGGGAGAAAAGAACTCCAGGGAGAGAATGTTCTGTAGCAACCACTTTTCAAATCTGAGTCTGTTCTTTCCAGTGACCTAGGTATGAGAGGACATTGTTTAGAACATTGTTGGACCTTGTTATATCTTTGTAAAAGCTACCTGATGTTACTTTGTTTATTGATATTGGGAAGATGTTAACTGATCAAATTATTATTATTGAGGGAAAAACACTGAATGGAGATTTATAGACAACTGTACTGTAAAACCACCCCCAACCCTACAAGGCTACCCCTAGATCCTTGAGGAGAGATGTAGCCAGTCATGCTCTGAGGACAAGATCTGTTAGTCCTAGTGTGAGTTGGGATAATAGCCCCTGAGCCTGAATTACAAATTCGATTTCCTCTTTGGCTACATGAAAGCATTGAGGTATGATGGAAAGAATAACAGTCAGGGGAAAAGGAGGTCTCATCCACTGGCTTACAAATGTGGTAATGTTTGTGCTTCTATTTTCTTCTCAGGAGAATAATCATGGTGGCACAGTAGAGAGAGCTCTGGGTCTGGAGTCAGGAGGATCTTAGTGCAAATTTACCCTTTGACACTTATCAGCTATGTGACCCTGGGTAAGTCACTTAACCCTGTTTATCTCTGTTTACTCATCTGTAAAATGAGCTAGAGAAGGAAATGGCAAACCATTCCAGTATCCTTGCCAAGAAAACCTCAAATGGCATCACAAAGAGTCCCATACAGCTGAAAACCACTGAACAACAAAAGAATAATCATAGAACACATATAACATAGACCTACAGCTGAAAGATACCTCAGAGGTCAAAGTGGATGACCTCTAAGGTTCCTAACAATTTTATGAATGAATGAAAAAGCATTCATTAGTTGCTTACTATAGTCACAATAGCAGTAATAATAATAGCTAGCATTTATATATACACATACCGGAGCACCTAGATTGCACAGTGGATAGAGCAGTAGGTCTGGAGTTAGGAAGACTCATCTTCCTGAGTTCAAATCCAGGCTCAGACACTTACTAGCTCTGTGACCCTGGGCAAGTCACTTTACCCTGTTTGCCTCAGTTTCCTCATCTGTAAAAAGAGCTGGAGAAGGAAAGGGCAAACCACTCCAGTGTCTTTGCTGAGAAAACCCAAATGGGGCCATGAAGAATTGGACGTGACTCAACAACAAAGGCAACAAATTATGTGCCAGAAACTGTGCAAAGTACTTTCCAAAAATCTCATTTGATCCTCATAACAACCATGGGAGGTGGGTGCCGTTATTATCCCCATTTTACAATTGAGGAAACCAAAGTTAAGTGACTTTCCCACGTTCACACAACTAGTAAGTGTCTGAGGGTGGATTTGAACTGAGATCTTTCTGACTCCAGGCCTAACAGTCCTTATGTCTCAGGCACTGTGTTAAGTGCTGAAGTACAGACAGAAAAGACAGTTTCCACCCTCAAGAAACTTACATTCTATTAAGGAACAACAGAGAATTATGATTATGATTCTAACATTCAGATTTAATAGCTAAAGAGGCTAAAGACAGCTGAGAATTAGATGGACCTGTCATATGAGATGAGATCCCTTCATTAACCTCAACATGGAGACTGAGATCCCTGGTTTTCCTGGAAGCTTCGTGATACCGTGGAGCTTAGATCACTTCCAGATGGGCAGTTTTGGGTAAAGAAGGAGGTCTGTTTTCCAATCAGATTAGTTGGTGTTTTTTAACTTGGAGTCCTTCCTTAAAAGCCACACCTGTGATATGAAGGGCGGTAGAAAGCGAGACAAGTTTTCTTGCCTTTCTGCACAGACTGTTGGAAGGGCTGACATAGTCGATAGAGCTGTCTGTATTCCAAAGCACAGAACTCCTCGTTTATTTCCAATCTGCCTAATAATTAAAGCCTCAGAAACTTTGGGAAACTTTCTTGGCAAGCAGACTGATTTTAAAAAAAAAGAGAAAAGTGCTGAAGGAGTAGACTTTAATCAGTCAACAGAGAACTTGCCTTGGGGGGTGGGGGAAGGATGCATTTAAATAAGCTTGTTTTATTCTTTCAAGCTTTTTTCCAGTCAGTGTAGGCAGAGAGAGAATGTGGCACCCCAGATAAGCTGCCACAACTCTCTAAACTAAGTGATTACTCAATACTCTTCCAGAAAAGGAGATAAAAACTGCATGGTTGATGTAGACCTGTAGCCCTTATTAACTGCTAGGCCAAATCAAGGTTATGTACGGCATAGAAAATCATTTACTGTTTTAACAGGTTAAGAAAAACAGTGTGATAATAAATAGGAAGACTGGAATTTATTAATTTAAATAAGCGTTGCCCCCCTAAACAAATCTGCCAGAGCTGATACATTCAAATGAGGATTGCCCCCTTCCAAGGAGTCACCGTGGGAGGTCATACACTCATTCCAGGGTTGCTGCCACTACGGGGATGCTGCATCTCTGGAACTCTTCCTTTGAAATTCTCTTCAAAGCCAGGCTACTAGCCACATAAGAAAGTCAGTTTCCTTACCAAGTACAGTAAGCCTAGAATTTTGGAGTTGGGAAGTCTAGTTGAACTTCCTCAGTATACAGATGAGCAAATTGAGGCCCAAAGAGCTTCTGCTGAGGCTCACAAAATACAGTATCCCCTTCCACATCTTGGGAATTAGCAGTGTGCCCTCTCCCCTTCTTGATCTGGAAAATCCATGGCCCTCCCTTCGTACCAGAGAGGAAGTCTGAAATTTTTCTTTTTTCTTTTATGGGGTATTTACAGTACCTTATTGTAAAATTTGGGTTAAATATTTGGTCATAGGTTCTGTGTCATACACTGGTCTTTTCACGTTGTCTCTGGCTTCTGCAAAACTCCCCAAAAATATTCCCATTTAATTTCTTATGCCAAAGGGAAATATATCAAAACCTCAATGGGGACAGTCGCAATGAGGAAGAAAGAATTGTAAACTGTTGAGACTCACACAGTAATGTTGTAGCACATTTCATTATTATCCCAAGGCATGCAGTTTGATCACCTGCCACCATTTGGAACTAAACGACTTCTGTCTGTCCTCCAAAACCAGATCCACCTTACGGGAGTCATGGATCATTCTTTTCTCACAATATCACCTAGCCAGTTCCTTTAGGAATGTTCCTATTCCCTTGATGGGACGAAGGAAAGAGAGAGGTAGGAAAGAGAAGAGAGTGATGGGAGTGCGATGGGGGGGTGAATTTCCTACATTTTTGAGCTTCTGACTCCAGGCATTTTTGAACTTCTCTATCCAGTGCTCCACAGATTTTATAATACATACATACATACATACATTAGATAGATAGATAGATATAACTTTTCAAATGTGCTTCTTGCAAAATAAGAGAGGAAAGAAAAGGAGGGCTGCCAATTTGCTAATAATCCCCAGAACAAATTCAGAGAAACCAGCTCAGCTATAAAAGAGAAATAAGTCTATTAGGAATGCAAATATCAAGTTGTCTCTTACTGGTTCTAAATAGAATAAATAAGCAACTAACTAAGATAGTACTTGTGCAACAATCAGACTTCTAGAACTTGGCTTTGATGATTGTGAAAGGCAAAGAAAACTGGGCAGAATGAGTCCCTACTTGGGCAGGGGGCTGTTTATTCTTTTTACCTTAAGACAAAGAAAAAAGATGTTTTAATAGTCCTAAATAATAATAGTAACTAAAATATATAAAAGCACTTGAAGGTTTTCACACTGCTTTGTATATATTATCTCAATTGGTCATTGGAGTTTCAGCAAGGTTATGTGGCCCAGTGGATAGAATGTTGGGCCTGGAGTCAGGAAGGCCCAAGTTCAAATCTGGCCTCAGACAGTTATTAGTCGTATGATCCAGATCAGATCATTTAACCTCTGACTACCTCAGTCTCTTAAACTGTAAAATGGAGATTATAATAGCACCTACTTCCTTGGGTTATGGTGAAGATCAAATGAGATATTTATAAAGCGTTTAGCATAGTGCCTAGGGCAAGTAGGTGGTGAAGTGAATGGAGGGCTGGGCCTGGAGTCAGGAGGAGCTGAGTTCAAATCCAGCCTTAGACACTTAACAGTTGTGTGACCCTGGGCAAGTCACTTAACCGTGTTTGCCTCAATTTCCTCAACTGTAAGACAATCTGGAGAAGGAAATGGCAAAATTCAGGAAAAGTCAGATGTGACTTAACAACAACAGGAATAGTGACTGGCACATAGTAGGTGCTTAATAAATGTTTTCTCCCACCACCATCATTTACAGATAAGTATAACTATCTGCAAATTAATCACTTCCCATGTATGAACTGTAATGCACAGTGACAGGAATTAGACCTCTAACTTTCACTGGTATAAAGAACTCACTGGTGAGGAAACTCCTTCTGCCTATGTAAGTTGGTACCTTTTCTCTGACCCATAATCTTACGGAGTTGCCTGAAGAGAGGCCAAGTAATTTGTCCAGGGTCTCACAGCCATCTGTGTCAGGGGCAGGGCCTGAACCCAGCTAATCCTGGCTTCAAAGATGGCTCTCCACTGCACTATGCCATAGGAAATATGGAGTCAAAAGTCCGAGGAAGTAAACAGTTCCTCTAAACTCCAAGGGAGAGCGATCCCTTGGGTCACCTGCAGAGAGGGAGAGGAGATGTATTTGAGTGCAAGAGATAAGTAGAATATAATGGAAAGAGTATTGAAATTAAAATATCTCTGAGGTTTCAATTAACCTCCATCAGATCGACAAAGATGGTACTGCTAAGGACCCAAAGAATTAATCAATTGGATTAATTCAATGCAATAAGCATTTATTAAGCACCTATATGTGCAAGGTAGGCTCTGAGGATACAAACCAAGAATTAATTCTGGTGCTTGAGGAGCTTACGTTCTATTGGGTATATAAAAGAAACACATAGAGTGGGTCCAGAGGGAAGACTATTGACTCAATCATCAAAGGACCAGATTCTAAATTATGCTTCTGATGTTTACTACCTTTGCGGCCTCAGACCAGTTACTTGTCTTTCCTGGCCTCAGTTTCTTCATCTATCTGTAAAATGATTGGGTGGGCTACATGGTCCTTCCAGCTCTAAATCTATGGTCCTAAATACAAATTACATACAAAGTATTTTTTTTTTTTAGGGGAGGGAGACTAATGACCTGATTAGGAAAAATCAGCAAAGTCCTCTTGTAGGAAGTGATCCTTGAGTTGAACCTAGAAGGAAGTAAAGAATTTCAAGAGACAAAGGAGAGGATTGGAAGCATTCCAGGCACAGAGGATAACTTGTTCAAAGGCAAAGAGTTGAGGACTAGTAAGTGGATGTGTAAGTGGGTATAACGTAGAGTATGTAAGAGGAAATTATATGAAATGAATCTAGAAAGATAGGTTGGAGCCAGATTATGAAGGGCTTTAAATGACAGAGGCCTTGGAATTTTGTCATATAAGCACCAGGGAGCCATAGAAACTTCTTGAGAAGACATAGTCACATATAATGACATATTAGCATGTATATTTATTTATTGGAGATATGCATGCACTCTATGGGCATGCACTCTCTATAGGCATGCACTCTATCTTTTCTCAGTGGGAATTGACATAGTCACATATAACATATATATATATATGTGGAATATATATGTTATATATTTTAGAAATATCAGCGTGGCAGCTATGTGGGGGATGAGTTGGAGAGGGGAAGCAAGGAGACCAATTAGGAGACTATTGCCAATAGTCTAGGTGAGAGGAGAGGGGAGCCTAAACCAGGTTGGGGGGTCATGTAAGTGAAGAGTAAAAATAGGTAGAATGAACCAGAATTGGAAATTATCAGGATGGGGGAGGAGGAGCGGGGGAAGTGAGGCTGGAGAGTGATGAAATAAGGATGACTCCAAGACTGCAAACTTGGACGACTGGGAACCTGGTGGGTGTTTTTTGTTTGTTAGTGTTGTTCATTCGTTTTCCGTTGTGTCTGTCTCTCCATGACCCCATTTAAGGTTTTCTTGGCAAAGATACTGGAGTGGTTTGCCATTTCCTTCTCCAGCTCATTTTACAGATGAGGAAACTGAGGCAAACAGGGTGAAGTGACTTGCCCAGGGTCACAGAGCTAGTAAGTGTCTGAGGCCAGATTTGAATTTAGGAAGATGATTCTTCCTGACTCCAGGCCTGGCACTTTTATTTGACAGAAATCAGAAGCTTTGCTAAATCTTTGGATCTCTGGAATTCGCTGATAGAAGCAGGAGGTACACCACCTACGTACTGGGAAAAGAGGACATAAAACTATGACATTTACCTTGACTCAACCCAATATAGGAGACTCTATGGTCCAGGTAATAAGGAAGGAAACAAGTATTTGTTAAATACCTACTGTGTGCCAGCCATGTGCTAAATACAAATACAATATCATTTGATCCTCACAAAACCCCTGGGAGGCAGGTGCTGTTATTATTCCTATTTTACAGATGAGGAAATTTACGTCAAGTGGTCCACCCCAGGTCACACAGCTAGTAACTGTCTGATGCCAAATTTGAACTCAGGTCTTCCTGACTCTGTGCCAAGCTTTATACACCACTAGTTGCCTCAGGTCCCTTTCTGGGTTCAGAAAAAGGAATTATGTATACTACAAAGACTGAGTCACTTGATGGAGGTGGAAAAAAAAAAGGCTGTCAAGGTATTCAAGTCGTGTAACCATCAGTTATGTAACCTCCCACCGGATTCCTAACTCAGAGTACATAGCAGGCTTATCCTCACTGTTTTGGTCCAAGGTCAGAATTAAGAGACCCAGTCTACCTTTTTACCCACCCCTATAATAGCCTCAAAAAGGTGGCATCAACTAGTCCAAATTATTTGTTGCAGGAGTGATGGGTTAATGTTCAAGAGACCTCCTCCCATCTCAAGCTGTATATCCTTATGTTAGGCCTGTGACTGGTTCCATATTAGGCTGGTGTCCAGCACACGGGCAACTAGATGGGCATATGCATGAAGTCGTACGAGTGCTGAATCATAGGCATCAGCTATGGAACAGGATGCAAGAGAATATGGTAACCAAATCCTGCTGGATCATAGGATGCAAGGAGGAAGGGAAGAAGACCCAAATATCCCATCTAGCCTTCTAAATGAACTGTCACTCACCACTTCTTGACTTGATATTGATGTTTCTGAGTCCATCCTTGGCCCAAGTACATAACTGAAAGTTCTGATAGACTCCAAATTCTGATTTGTTACGTGGACCAATCCAAGGAAGAAGACCAACTTGGAAGTGTAATAAAGGTTATTCTAGATAACTGAGGAAGTCAAATGAAGTCAAAGCTGAACAGAACTACCCAGAACAGGATCCCTCGTTTGGTATCGTTCTTGAAGCTTGAACAGCAAGGCCAAGTGTGTCTAGCCAAGATGAGAGAACATCAAAATATCCCCTAGCTTTAAGATTAGCCTTTTGACTGGGATGCCATTAGCTGACATGGCAGGAAAGGACTGATAACCATCAGTTAGTGAAGTGTAAATACAGCAACAGAACCAAATTGGGAAGCAATGATCACTGCCATCTTCTGTCAACTCTGAAAAACTTGCAGGCTGAGTAAAAGAGCAGTGCTCCATAGAAAGTCAGGGAAACTGTGAAGGGAAATCTGGATGAGGAAGCTAGCCATTGTAGTGAATGGAACAACCGGACCTCAAGCCAGTAAGACCCGAGTTCAAATCTGACCTCAGACACTTACTGGGCAAGTCATTTCACCTCTGTTTGCCTCCTTTTCCTCATCTGTGAAAAGGAGATAGCACCTGCGAGGGTAGTTGTGAGGCCCAAATGGAATGATACTTTAAAAGTGCTTTGTAAGCTTTAAAGTGCTATATAGACGCTGCTGCTGCTGCTGCTGCTGCTGCTGCTGCTGCGTAAATGTGGACAACACACGTACGCCTACAGAGAGCCCCACCGGACGTGTACTCAGAAGCCACGCTAGAGGCGGAGTTATTAGGGTCCTAAGCCAGGGCACAGCGGAAGTGATTGAAGCTATTCAGGTCTCTAGGGAAGAGCTGGGCACTCATAAGAATTACTTTCTCTGAGCTATAATGCAAGTCCTATTTCCTTTCTTTGACTTCTGAATAAACTATTCAGAGATAGTTTGAGATCTGTGAATTGAGTGCTTGTAAAGAGTGACAAAACATATGAGATAGTGATGTTGCCAAATTGTTCAGGTGAAGGCAAAGAATCAGAAAAGTGGGCATAATGAGGGTAGTCAGGGCAGTCAGATCAGCCTCTTAAGCTGATGAGTTGGAGCACCTTCTATGCCTCTGTGAGACGGGTGCTATCAATCCTTGATGACAGGCATGAACCAAGAGGCAGCAAGCCCTGACTGGTCATCACTGACAGGGTTGGCATCAAAGGTCATTGGGCCTGAGTTAGGAAAAGCCATCTAAGAAGATGCTCTATAAGAGAAGAAAGACAAAAATGGCTTTGGACTTCTTTGTGGGTCTTTCTTACAAAGTCATCCAACATTTTCTCTCTCTTGAACTTCTAGCAAGGTAAGAGAGAGGGAAGATTTCTCTTATCAATGGTTCTCAGCAGTACTGCTGACTCTTTTCAACAAAGCCTACGTCTATTAACCAGGGGCCAGAGCACATGTCCCACCAAGAAAGGATAGAGGGCATGCCCAGCTCCGTGGAAGTTTCCCTAGTTCAGAAGATGATTGGACTCCTAGGATTATCCACATTACATAAGAAATCCCCCAAAACGTACACAGGACTTTTATGAACTGATGAAGAGTAAAGTGAATAAAACTAGATAGGGAAAATTCATACGATGACAACAATATTATAAAAAAAACCAACTTAGAAAGACTTTAGAACTCTGATCAAACCACAAGACCAATTGAAAATGAAACATGAGGGGCAGCTAGGTGGCGCAGTGGACGGAGCACTGGCCCTGAAGTCAGGAGGACCTGAGTTGAAATCCGGCCTGAGACCAAACACTTGACATGTACTGGCTGTGTGACCCTGGGCAAGTCATTTAACCCCAATTGTCTTAAAAAAAAAAAAAGAAAGAAAATGAAACATGCTATACATCTTCTACCAGAAAGGTGATGGACTTAAAATGCAAAATGAGGGGGCAGCTAGATGGCTCAGTGGATAGAGCTCTGGCCTTGGAGTCAGGAGGACCTGAGTTCAAATCTCACCTCAGACACTTAACACTTACTAGCTGTGTGACCTTGGGCAAGTCACTTAACCCCGATTGCCTCACCAGAAAAAAAAAAAGGAAAAAAATGCAAAATGAGACATACATTTTTTGACATGGCTTCTAAGGGGATTTGTTTTTGCCAGGCTATATGTATTTGTTATAACTGTTTTCTTTTTCTTTTTTTATATTGTTCAGTTGAGGGAAGGAAGAGATAACAAATGCTTATAAAGATTAATTTAAAAAACTCAAAATATACACAGGTTCTTTATGTCATATAGGAACGTCTGATAAAAAGGTTACAAAGAAAAAGAAGGGCTGGAGCACATGACTCTATGGCCCCTTCCAGCTCTATTACAAAATCATAGAATGTCAGAGTTGAAAGGGACCATCTAGTTTAACTTGTACTTGATCAAGAATTCTTTATAGAATGCCAAACAAGGATCATTCATCCTTCATATGAATACATCAATGGGCATGATAGCCATCTTTAGGCATTTAACAGGTATCAGGAGGAACAATGATCAGACTTTGCTTGACCCCAAAAATCAAAACTAGAAGCAAATGAATTTGCATAGTGGCAAATTTAAGATATTATTAAGAAGATGCTACTAAGAATGAAGGATAGTTATCCAAAAGAGGAATTGGGTTGCCTTGGGGGAGGTAATAAAATTTCTCACTTTCAAGCAAGGTTGGACAACCCCTGTTGGGGAAGTTGGCAGAAGGGACTTTTGGTCAAGTATGGGTTGAACTAAATGACTTCTGACATGCCTCCCAGCTATTAGATTATGTGGGATTCTTGGAAAATACAACCTCCCTGTGACTTCCACCCATTGATCCCATTGGCACCCATTGGGGCCAAGAAAAAAAGTCCAATGTATCTTCCACATGGCATCCTTCCAAATATTGGACAACAGGTATCATGTTCCTCCCCCTGCCCCCAAACATATTCTTCTCTAGTATAAACATCCCCACTTTTTTCAACCAGTTCTGATATGGTTTTGTCTCAAGACCCTTTCTACCATCCTGGTAACTCTATTGGAGATTCTCCAGCTTCTCAATGTCCTTTCACATCCTTTCTTGAACATAATGTCCAGCATGGGGAATAATACTCTGAATCTGGTCTGACCAGGGCAGAGAGTATGGAGGGATGATGACCTCTCTCATTCTGGAGACTGCTCCTCTCTTAATTCAAACCAAAACTGCATTAGCTATATTGGTCTCCAGGCTGTACTGTTTACTCCTATTGAACTTGTTGTCTGCTAAAACCTCGTCTGACCTTTGAAAACTTACCTACTGCTTCGTCGTGTCTCATCTGATTTGTATTTGTTAACATATCTATATTTGGATCACTTGAAAGATTTACGGATATTTAGCCTGGAGAATAGAAAACCAGGGAGAGGAATGAGTGAAGACATGATAACTATCTTCAAACATTTGAAAGGCTGTAACATGGAAGAGAGATTAGACTTACTCTTCTTGGTCCTGGAGGGAAGACCTAATGACTGGGAGGTGCCAAGAGGTAAATTTAGGATCTATAAAGGGAAGAACTTTAGGTAACCTCTAACAACTGAAGAGATCCCAAAGTGATTCCAAGGCCCTCCTTTTGTGAGACCTGAATTCTTGGGGTATTTTTGGGGGGGAGGGGAAACAATTGGGGTTAAGTGACTTGCCCAGGGTTACACTGTTAGTAAGTGTCTAAGGTCAGATTTGAACTCAGGTCCTCCTTACTGATTCCAGGGCTGGTTCTCTATCCCACTGGACCACCTAGCTATCCCCAGGTCTGGATTCTTGAAGATCTTTTTGCTCCTCACTGAAGATGCATGATTAAGTCTCAGCTTTGGGGTGGATTTGATTGGCTATTATAGATCTGAACTACCTTCTTTCAGTTGATCCTCTCAAATAATTCTTCAGAGCAGAGACTTACTTGTCTTTAATGAAATGTAAATGTGTCACTTAGTACCAAGGCACTAAGTGTGTCCTCAATCTTTCCAGAGGAGGAGCCAATAGGCGCGTACACCACCCTCCCAGGAATATACAACAAAATTCCAAGCAACCTCACTTCTCTAATCTTAACAAATTGGTTGGGCCATCCTGTTTACCTCCCTAAATAAAATAACCATCTGTTTCAATTATCTGTGTTCTGGGTCAGGCCTGAATCAGGCTGGTCTGATGGTTCAGGTTCAGGATTGGAGATACTCATAAATCATCTACCATCCAACCACATATATTTAACAAGGATATAGTATTGATTTGGGCAGCTGGTGGCCAAGTGGATAGAGTGCTAGGCCCGAAGTCAGAAAGACTCATCTTCTTGAGTTCAAAGCTGATCTCAGGCACTTATTAGTTGTGTGACCCTGGGCAAGTCACTTCACCCTGTTTGCCTCAGTTTCCTCACCTGTTAGATGAGATGGAGAAGAAAATGACAAACCACTCCAATATCTTTGCCAAGAAAACCCTAAATGAGGTCATGAAGAATTGGGTGCAATTGAAACGACTGAATGACTATATAGCACTGATTCAGCTGAGCACAGCTACCCTGCAGCTAACCCTGCCATTGTCAGAAAGGTGTCAAGTGTCAAGATTGAACTGCATTTTTCTACTTAGATTATTAAGAAGCTTGTGTCAGTGGGTTGAGCCTTAGTCCTCCTGCACCAATTATGTCTCAAGGATGGTTTAGTACCTTTTAAGGAAAAACTAGCTTAGCCTTTGTGGGATAGATATTGCTGCTACAATAATCTAGATGTTTCTGGTGAAAGTTAATTTACATCTGCATAATATGGCAAATAGCTTTCTGTCAATAAATCCTTTTGTATATATAGCTACTGATTCTTGGCAAGTCTGTGAGACGAGGACTTTAAAAAATAATGAATTCCTATACTTCTCTCTAAATCCAGGGTTCTTAACCTACAGACCATTAACTTGAAAAAAAATCTTAATAGGTATATTTCAATATAATCCATTTCCTTTGTAACCCTATGTATTTTATTTAGTGCATTTAAAATGGTATTTTGAGAAGCAGTCCATAGGCTTTACCAGATTCACAAAGGGACCCACAGCGCAAAAAAGGTTAGGAACCTCAGATCCAAATCAACCCAAACAGGGAATCTCATGAACTCAGGAAGGAGAAGTACCAAGGATTTTGATATCTACATCAGAAAAGCCATCAGTTTCTGTAAATAAACCCAGGGCAGGAGATGTGGGATGGTGGGAAGGCAGAGCATTTTTGCCTATGTAAACCTGTGAAAAGTTAAACAGTTTGGGGAAAAATAGCAATTCTTTTCCGGTCTAAGCCATCATCTAAAGATCATTTCCCAAATGCTCAAATCAAACATTTGCTATTATTAACTCATATGTGAATGGCTCCAAGAATAAAATCAGATAAAATAGCTGCCCAGGCAAAGCAACCAGTACCAGACATTGCATATTTTTCTGTAGCACAAACAACTTTATCTGGTTGAACTAGTAGCTTTCTGTCAGGGTTACTTTCTCAGGATTACTCTCAAATCCAGAGGAACATGGAGGATGCAACAAAATGGCCCTAATTTACAATGATAGATTGATTAAAATGAAAAATTCATTTCACAGCTGCCTACCTCCACCCCATAGAAGCTAAATTTTACAAAATAGCTTTCTTGGACTGTCTGTTGCCTTCTCATTTTCAAGAAGTTCCTAGCAAGCACATTACAAAGAAAAACAGAGCCCATATAATTGAGCAAAAAGTGATGGCAAAATGTTTTAGTTTATACTTTCCCCCCCAAAAAAATTATTTGTTCAAGTAAAAGAGTTTACTTTGATTTCAGACCTTTGTAAATATAAATTTTTGAATTGCCACAAGTATATTTGAATTTTCACATCCAGAATTGGACTACAGGGGTCTAAACATCACTAACACTTTCACATGCTTACCCTTCTCATCCAGGTATAAGGTTGCTCTTGAGTAAACAAGTCATTAGTCTTGTTAATGGTAGCAAAAATAGAAGCATAATTCATGAGGTAATTTATTGATTTCCATGGATTAAAATAAACTCAAGAAATTTTAATATGAGAACACACTCCCTCAGGGGCAGCTAGGTGGCACAATGGATAGAGCACCAGCCCTGGAGTCAGGAGGACCTGAGTTCAAATCCTCTCTCAGACACTTATTAGCTGTGTGACCCTGGGCAAATAAGTTAATCCCCATTGCCTCCAAAAAAAAGATAAAAGAGAATACATTCACTTCATACAGTTCATGAAGATAATAAACAGGAATGTTCAGGGATTGCATTGCTCCAGGTAATTGAATTTGGGAAGATAATAACTTGAAATAATAATAGAATATTGTCAAATGTGCAAAAAGCTTCAGTCCATCAACAAGTATTTATTAAGCACTTTCTATAGGCCAAACACTGTGCTAAGTGCTGGGGATACAAAGAAAAGAAAAGAAAAAGAAAGACCCTGCTCTCAAGGATCTCACAGTCTAACCAGGAGAAGATGAATGTGTTTGCATATATGTGTGTTTGTGTGTATATATAGAGATTTCTATATAGTTATCTAGATAGAATTTATCTAAATATCTAGAATCTATATCTAGATATCTATACCTATCTGTCCCTCTATATATAGACATATATCTATATATGTAGATTTATATGTGTATATATTATATATATTTATGTATGTGTATGTGGAGAGGATTAAGATGTAAAAAGACTGACCAGGTGGGAAGAGGCCACAGAGCCAGAGGATTATATATTTGATCCTGTAGGTAATAGGAAGTCACTAGGGTTTGTTTAATTTATTGAATGGGGGGGAGTGATATTGTCAAATCTACTTTAGGAAGATCAATTTAACAGCTAAGTGAAGAATTGGACTAGAGTGTGGAAAGACTTGAGGCAGGGAGACCAATCAGAAGGCTACTGCAATAGTCCAAGTGTGAGGTGATAAGATCCTGCTCCTAGGGTAGTGGCAGTGTCAAAGGAGAGAAAGTGGCTTATACACGAGATGACTCAAAGGTAGAAATCATAGGACTTGAAAACTGATTGGATATAGAAGATGTGAGAAAGTAAGGAATTGAGGATGACATCAAGGTTGTGAGCCTAGGTGAATGAGAGGATGGTGACAACAATAATAGGAAGAGAAGAGAACTGGGAAGAGAAGATAATGACTTTAGTTTTGGACATACTAAATTTAAGGTGTCTCTGAGACATCTAGTTCAAGATGTCCAATAGGTAGTTGGAGAGATGAGACTGGAAGTCAGGAGAGAGGTTATGACTGAATAGGAAGGAGATCTAAGGCTACTGAGATCTACTAATAGTAGATCTAAGAATCATCTGTATAGAAATCATAATTGAATCCATGGAAGGTGATGTGATCACCAAGTAAAACACTAAAGAAGGAGAAGAGAAGAGGTCCCAGGAAGCAGCCTTGGGGGAACAGCCTCATTTAGCCGGTACGGCCTGGATGAAGATCTAACAAAAAGGGTAGAGAAGGTACATTCAGAGAGATTAGAGGAGAATTAAGAGAGAATGGCATCATAAAAACCTAAATGGAAGAGACCATCAAGGAAAAGAGGCTAATTAATAGTGTCAAAGTCTGCAGAGCAGTCAAGAAGGATAAGGATTAACAAAGGTTAATAATATTTGCCATTTAAGAGATTATGAATAACTTTGGAGAGAACAGTTTTAGTTGAATGATGTGGTTGGAAACCAGCCTGCAAAGAGTTAAGAAGAGAATGAGAGGAAAGAAAATGGAAGCACCTGTGGTATACAGACTTCTCAAGGAGTTTAGCCACAAAAGGGAGAAGAGATATAGAAAGATAGCTATTGGGAATGAAGAGATCAAATGAGGTTTCTTTGTTTGTTTGTTTGTTTGTTTTTTTTTAATGGAGGAGACATGGGTACGTTCGTAGGCAATAGGAAAGAAGCCAGTAGACGAGAAGAGATTTAAGATTATTGAGAGAGTAGGGATGATAAAGGGGACAATATGCTGGAGAAGAGAGGATAGAATGGGACCGTTTGAGCACATTGAGGGATTTGCTTTGGCAAGAGGAAGTGCCTACTCTTTATGTGAGATGTGGTGAAAGAGGAAATGGTGGCAGAAAGCATCTCAATGATATGAGAAGAGAAGAAGAAAAGAGGGAGTTTTCTGCAAATAGCTTCAATTTTTTCAATGAAACATGAAGTAAAGTTCCCAGTGGAGAGGGTAGGGGGATGGGGGAAGCTATGGGACATTTGAGGTAGAATGAAAAAGTTTGGAAAAGCTGCTGTTCTGAGCAGGATGATGAAATGTGTGTGTGTGTGTGTGTGTCTGTCTGTCTGTGTACAAGTAAAGTAAAAGGATTCCCTTGTTGCAGTGAGGACCTAGTAGAGATTGTATAACATAAAGTTGTAGTGGACCGAGTCTCCATAGTTTTGTTATTCTCCCTAGCTACTTTAAGCAATGTATGAATAGGAGGAAGGCAATGGATGGTGGGTGTGATCCAATGCTGGTTATTTAGCAGGGCAAGAGCTTTCATAAGACAAATATATTTATCTATGTGTTATGATATCTATGTGTTTCTGATTTTGTGTGTCTTTTTGGGATAGTATGCCCTAGGTTTGGATTGAGGGGATGCTTTATTTCTACTTTTCTCACTATACTATTTTGACAAATGCCTTTGCTTTGAGTTAATTGTGTTCTCTGGCTGATTATAGAAAGACAAACATCAGTGGGGGTTTTGGTGATAGGGTTAGGGATGGGACCCACAATAGAATGGAATCTTCAAAGAAACTTGAACCTAGGGTAGTTAACTTGGGGGTCTAATTTATGAGTGTGAGTTGGTTGGGAGTAGAGGAATTAGGATGGATACGATAGATATTTTCAAATACTTGATGGATTGTCATGTGGAAGAGGGAATCAATTTGTTTTCTTTGGCCCCAAAAGGAAAACATAGCAGCATTGTGTGGAAGTTGCAATGAGGCAAGTGTTATCTTACTGTAAAGGAAAATCTTTTAAACAAGTAGAACTATACCAAAGTGGAAATGGGTTGTAATGGGAAATGTAGATTGCTGATTTAACAATCTACTATAGAGAGTATTCGCTTGGAACCCAGTGCCAGTAACATAGTAAGTACTTAATAAAATCCTTTTCATTCATTCATTCATTCATTTGTTCACTCCTTCATTTATTCAAGTATAGGTTGAAATAGATGGTCCCTGAGGGGTCCCTTCCATTTCTGAAATTCTGTGATCCCTATAGTGATCATTCTAGTTTAGCATTTTAAAATTGTAGTTTTCTGCCACCCCCTTTAACTTTTTTTTTATTTGGGGATAGGGGGACCCAAACCTGTATCTTCATCCAAGTAAAGAATTCCCGATATGGAAACTTTTTCCAGTAATGCAGATCAGCAACTCATCTGTGACTTATAGTCTCAGAAGGGAACAAGCATTTATAAGTACCTACTGTGTGCCAAAGTGCTAAGTAAGTGCTTTATAAATATTATTTCACTTGATCATCACAAAACCCCTGTGTGGTAAGTGAAATTATCTCTGTTTTACAGTTGAGGAAATTGAGGCAGGCGGACATAAAGTAACTTGCCCGGAGCCACACTGCTAGTAAGTGTCTAAAGCTGGATTTGAACTCAGGACTTCCTGACTTCAGGCCTGGGGCTCCATCCATTACATCACCTAGCTGTGCAGTGTAAGAGAGTTACTTGGGGCATTGAGGAATTAAGCAACTTGCCCAGGGTCACAAAGTTAGAATTGGAAGCAGGGCATGAACCCAGCTTCTGACTCCTTTGTCTCTCACACCTAGAATGCTCTCCCATCTGACATTTGCCTCCTATATTCCTTCAGGACTCAGTTCAAATCCCATTTTCTGCAAGAGGGCTTTCCCAGCCCTTCCCTCCTCCCACTCAGGGCCTTCCTTCTGACATGACTCTGCATTTACTTCAAATACATCTTTTATGTACCTAGTGCCTTGCATTCCATTGAAATGCAGTTCCTCGTATGCAGGAACTGTGTTTATACCTTTGTTTGTATCTTCCAGACTTAGCACAGAGCTTGGCACATAATAAGCAACTAATGACACCTTTGTTGACTGACTGACCCGACGACCAACCATGCATTTCTGATTTCAATTTCTGCTCCTCAATCCACTACGCTTTAAATGCTTTGTGCTACCTCTGAAAATCCGTGTTACCTGAGTTGATCTTAACAACTATTGGAGGCAGGCAGGGCATGTAGTGCCATCTTTATTTAACAGATGAGGAAAATAATAAGTGAAGGGAGCCACCTAAGGGAGTTAGTGGCAGAGAGGAGGCTGTGGCCTACGAGCTTTTTCCTATTCCACATTGCCTCACAGAGCTAAATGAGCAGCCTATGCAGGGCCCGTATTGCAGTTGAGAAGCTTGGGGAAAGTTTGTCCTGGCATCCGCTGTCATCTGGCCAAGGCTCCCTGTAAGTGGCAGAATGAGGTCTTGGTCTCGCTCCAGCCCAGTGTTGAATCCCTTGAGAGAGCACAGCTTGTCTTTCAGTAATGGAGCCTACTCCATGGCCCAACCAAATACACTGACGGAGCTTACAGATTATGACTTGGCAGTGAAAAGGTAGCTGAAGCTGGCATCTCCTGCATTTCTGATACGAGCCCCACTGGAAGCAAATAGCAGCTGTTTTAAACCTGTTTTACTCCTTCAGCACATGTCTTTCTTTGAAGTATAAAGCAATCTATCCAAGCGTCCAATGTAGGATCCTTTGCAGCAGAAAATGTCTTCTTTAATGTCACAGAGACAGTAGAGGGGAGATATTTTATTTGGTTTGTTTTGGTTTTCAGGAAAAGATAACTGGAAAAATAGAAATCCACAATCTGCCACTGCTAGACAGAAGACTGTATTTGAAAATCAGACTCTTTGCACAGACTGGCCCCTTGCCCAGGATGCAATCCCTTCTCAACTCCATCTTATAAAATCCCTAGCTTCCCTCAAAGCTCAGCTTAAGTGACACCTGCAGCAAGGGTTCTTAACCTGGAGTCCTTGAGTGACCTTGTTTATTTTTATATTTTAATAACTACATTTTGATGTAATCGGTTTCCTTTGTGATTATGTGTATTTTATCTGATGCACATCCCTTCAAATCTGTTATGTTCCCTTCCCCCACTCCCCAGTTTCCCTAGAGTTCCAGCCCAATAATTCAAATTTACTACTACGTACTTTCACCTAGATGTTTCATTAGGGCAGCTGGGTGATGCAGTGGATAGAGTGCCAGGCTTAGAGTCAGGAAGACCTGAATTCAAATTCAGCCTCAGGCACTTACTAGCTGTGTGACCCTGGGCAAGTCATTTCACCCTGTTTGCCTCAGTTTCCTCATCTGTAAAATGAGCTGGAGAAGGAAACTGCAAACCATTCCAGTATCCTTGCCAAGAAAACCCCAAATGGGATCATGGAGTGTCAGATATGACTGAAAACACTGAACAACAACAATGGATGTCTCACTGGCGCCTTAAATTGAATGTCACTTGGATCAAAGACCTATGCAACAAAATCAAGGGAAAGATTTCAATTAGGGAAGAGGGAGCTGGGAGAGAGATGACTTTGACTGAAGTCCTTCTCAAATGGCTCATCAAGCAATAGAGATGTCTCTTAATTCTCAAAAGCTGTGGTAATAAAATCCATTTTCTGACAAGTCCTACCTTGATGGAAATGGTTTGTATACTTTACATTAATGATTATGTGTTGGTCATCCAAAGACCAGCTTAGTTATGGTCAAAGACCATCTACCAGTTTGTTACAATCTACATAAATGGAAGGAACATCTATATCAAGAGAGCCAAGGCAAGGAGACAGAACCAATAAGGACAAGAAGAGAGAAAAGGGAGTTGTATAGTACAATTTGACTGGAGTAAAGAATTTCTGGATGGGAGTAATATAAACAATAAAGCTGGAAGGGAAGGTTTGAGGTAGATTGTACAGAGCTTTGAATAATAGAATAAGCATTTTGTACTTTAGTTGGTAGTGGAGAACCACCAAAGGTCTGTAAGTAGAGACTATCAGAGCAGTGATTTAGAAAGATTAGTAGGACAAAGTTATGAAGAACTAATTTGGTATAGGCTGGAGGCAAGAAGACCAGGTGGGAAGATTGTTATCCTATGCTAGTCAGAGATTTTAGGGCCCTGGTGGCCCTTATCTTATCATTCATTGTGAACTCTAAATGGTAAATACTTGTAGCAATTACTTATTTTACTCCATTTTTAACTACTGGGTGAATGAAATATATCAGAAGCATACCCTTACACAATATTATGGCAACTTGTGATTCTTTTGGGGGTGATAAAGCAGGAAGTTAATCCGTGGTGCTCACTTACTATCCCTGTGATGAGAGTAGTCTTTGCTCTTTATAAACTTTCCTCATTTTTGTAATTAAAAGTTTCATTTAATGCAAATTGAAATGTGCAAAATAGTTTACTTTATTTTCTTCCTTCTTCAGTCTAACGTTTGATGACCACTAGAGCTGCCCTTTTCATAATGTCTTTATGATTCTCAGAGGCAACATTGTGAACAATATCTCCATGGTAAGATTTTCTTTCTTTCCTTTCCTTTTCTTTTTTTTTTGTGCACCAGGAGCACATTTAGCTTTTTTTACATTTTGTATCAAAAAATTTCTGAATATCGAAAAATTCCTGAATCAACTAGGTAACATGTGTTTTGCTTTCTTGCTGCTTCCATAAGCAATACTGGGAATCTAGATCTCATCCTTGAATGGCCTTTGAACGCTGTTGTCAATGGTTCTTTATTTACAGTAGTTTTGTTTGACCTGATTGGTGTCAAACAGATGAACTTTTTGGTTATTGACTATTTTAGGCTTCAAAAGGGGATCTAAGGATAAGGATGTTGCCTTCAAAGAGAGGGAAGGAGAGAGGGGGAGAGAGAGAGAGAGAGAGAGGAGAGGAGAGGAGAGGGGAGGGGAGGGCAGGAGAGGAGAGGAGAGAACACACACACACACACACACACACACACACACACAACCACATCTAGCTTCTCTAGAGGCAAGAACTAGGAACATGGGTAGATGTTATAGGATAGCATATTTCAGTTCAATATAAGGAAAAATTTCCTAATGATCAGAGTTGTCCAAAAGTGTAATGGACTGCCTTGGAAGATATAAAGAGCAGCATTTAGGCTTGATGTAGGAAAAAAAAAACTTCTTAACAATTAAAGTTATTCAAAAAAAGGAACGTAACGGGTTACCCTTCATTTGAGGTCTTCAAACAAAGGATGAATTACAGTTCAGGTGTATAGGTATACATAGATACAATTCTAAGGACCTTTAGGTTGTGGACCTAGACTGAAGGAGCTTAAATGCCTGGCTGAGGAATTGGTATTTTACCCTAGAGGCAATGAGAGATCCTGAAGGTTTTTTGAATAGGGGAGTGACGTGGTCAGAAGGTGCTTTAGGCAGATTATATGGGCAGATGTAGGGAGCACTGATTGGAGACAGTTGAGATTGCTAGCTTGGAAGCCAATTAGGAGGCCATTAAAATAGTCCAGGCAAAATGTGATGAGAACCTGAACTAGGATGTTGGTTTTGTGAGTGGAGAGGCCATGAGAGGTGTTGGGGAGATAGGATTGGCAAGGATTGGCAGCTGTTTGAATATAGGGGTGTCTGGGGGATGGTGGTTCCCTCAATAAAAATAGGGATGTTTGGTGTAAAGGTAGCTTTAGATGGGAAGATGACATGTTTAGACATGTTTTGAGATGTCAATGAGAAATCCAGATGGAGTTGACTGGTAGGCAACTGGAGAGAAAACTCCCATCTCCTTAGAATAATATATGTGTTAGATGGAAAGTATGCATCCTATTCAGAAAAAAAAATTGAGACTTGTCCCTATGCACAGTGGCCTTTCATTAGACTCTGAAGGACTAAGGAATACAAAGGGGTCTTATGTCATTAGGAAGCTCCAGGAGTAAGGATAGATAGAATTTGAACAGTGTTATGGAAAGAATACTGGACTGAGAGTCAGGAGGTCTGGGTTCTAACCCCAGTTCTACCATTAACCATTGAGTATATGGTAGCTATTTTACCTTTCTGGTATCAATTTACTACTAAAATAACTATTTCCTCTCAGTTTTCTTGAGGAGTTTGGATCAAATTCTTCCCAAGATCCCTACAACCTCTAACTTTCTTTGATTCTGTGAGTGTCGATATAAACCATTACCATTATCACCATCATCCACCAAATATCTGGGTGTCCACATCAGGTGCCCTCAGGCCTTTATAAAGCAACGCAAAAGCTCAAGGTCTTTGTCTTGTAGAATATGTAGTCTAAGGGGCCTCAGTCTAAACATCCTTTTCTTTGGGACACTTATTTAGAGGCTTCGGGCTTAGATATTTATTAGCTGATGGAATCCTGAACAAGTCACTTAACTTCTGCCTACCCAAATTTCCCTATCTGTAAAATTGGAGTAATAATAGCACCTGCCTCACAGGGTTTTTGTGTGGATCAAATAAGATAATATTTGTCAAGTGCTGTGCAAACCTTAAAGTACTCTATAAATCGTAGGTATGGTGAGATGGATATAGAGGTCTGGGCTTGGAGTCAGGAAGACCTGAGTTCAAATCCACTCTCAGAACCTTCCTAGCTGTGGGACCTTGGACAAGTCACCTAACCTCTGCCACTGGAGAAGGAAATGGCAGACTACTCCAGTATCTTTGCCAAGAAAATCCAATGGACAGAGGTTGACAGAGTCATGAAGAGTCAGAAATGACTGAACAGCAACAATTATTATAGCAGTAGCTCTTAGAAGAGGCATTTATTAATAAGGAAAATGAAATCCTTCTGAAAATATCTTAAGATCGTTCACCTCTACATTTGGAATAACAGCAGACTGTATTTTTCCTTTGTGCTGTCTCTTGAGTTTCACTTCGGGCCCTGAACCCCTGAGCCCTCCTAGTGATGGAAGCTGTCCCAGTTCTACCCAAGGAGTTCTTAAGTACGATGTAAGGAAAGAGTGCTGGTTCTGGAGTTCCACACCCTGGGCTTGAATTCCACTTCTATGGTCCTTGGCAAGGAATCTGTGCTTCAGTTTCTTTATCTGTAAAACAAGGGGGCTGGACTATATGACCTCTAAGGTCCCTCCAATTCTTATATCTATGATCCAGGACCTCTTCTGGGAGCTAGCTCGGCAGCATTCCCCGCCCCGCTCCAGGCCCCCCCCCCCCCCCCGGCCACCTCTTGGACAAGGTGGAAATGGAGAGCTAAGCCTGGAGCCCAAGAGGTTTGAGGACATGGAGAAATAGTCACTTTATCAGTAAGTGGTTAGTATAGCTTTCTTGCTAGTCCTCTGGACTAAAAGGAGCAAACCCCAGGGGAATATGCGTATGGAAAGTATGGAAAGGTAATGGAGGTGTTTACTACCTTATTGGGGCTGGGAAGGGACTCATTTTCTCGCTGTATATTGGGAAACGGTCTGGGGTGTGACTGCTGAAAGGTTGTTAGGGGAGGTAGCTGGAGGCAGGAACTTCTGGGATGAAAATCCCATTTCCTTTCTTTTTGGTCACACTTTTTCCCCCTTTTTTATTTTCCTTCCTCCCTAGACCATGTCATCTTCCCCAATTTCTTTTTAAGTTCATTCTCTTTCGAGGCATTTTAGACGATTGGTTCCCCCCCTTCCCCCCTTTGTCTTTTCTTAAAAAAAAAAAATTAGCTCACCCCCTCCCCATTCACCAGACCAGTGAGGAAGGGAGGGATCATAGGGCCCTAATCCCTCCTCACCTCCTGACCTCTTTTCCTTTAGGATCTTTCCTGCTCCCTTCTCCTCCAGGAAAAAAAAAAAGCCAAGGAATTAAACACATCTCCTCCCTCTTCTCCCACCCCCACTCCACCCCCTTTGGCAACTATAGCCAGGAAGGCAGAAACTGTGGTGTGGTGTGGTGTGTGGTGTGTGTATGTGTATATGTGTGTGCTTCCCCAAAACAATCCCCAAACCCTCAATGGAGAGAAGTCTGTGGGTTTAGAAGTCTGCTTCTGTTTGTGAAGCCGCGCGTGTGTGTATTATAGCGTATTACATTATAGGGCGCCTTTTCAACCGAATCCGTGGGAATACCCCGGAGGGGTGGGTGCAACCCCCAGCCCCAACAAAGCCAGGACCCGCTGGCGAAGTTGAAAGACTTTGATTTAAAAAAGGTAGCTCGAACTGGGGAGGGAGGAAGAATTGGGGGGGGAGGGATGGAGGTGTTAGTGAGGGAGACCTTTGGCTAACCCAGCTATACTTAGTGAAGCGAGTCCAGTGAGGACAAGATAAATCCATCCTGAGGAAGGCAAGGAACCTTGGGGACTCGCGCCGAGAGAAGCCGGATTAAGTCTCCAGCTCCGATCGCCCTCTGGAAGTGTCGAAATGTTGAAGGCGTGGACTGAAGGGACACAGGCGTATGGGTCCCAAAACGGGGTTGGGAGGGTGGGGGTTGGATTTAAAAAAAAAAAAAAAAGGCAATCTGAACTCCCTGAGAACCCAAACCTTTTCAGAGAATCCAACAACCTGACTTTGAAATTCTGCTTGGTCCTCGCTTTCTCTTCGAGGGCTGGGCGCGGAACTGGCGGGTTCTGACTGTGACCCCGGCATTGTAATCTCATCGATATTGCCGCGATTCACTGGACCTCATCGGTGTAGTAGCGATCTCAGCTCTCTGATCTGTGAGCTGGCAAAAGAGCGCGGCTATGCCTTGACAGAGCGGCTGTGCCGTGACGGAGCCGCCGCTGCTGCTCGCTGCTCCCGCCGCCGCCTCCGGGGCTGTCCGCGGAGCTGCCGCCACCGAGCCAGGAGGCAGGGCTCGCCGGTGACGCCGGTCCATGAATATTGCATTAGGCTAGGATGCCGCTACACGCTGTCACATACCAAGCCCTGCTCCTCTCCCTCCCTGGCGCCCAGGCCCCAGCGCCCAGGGGCAGTAGAGCTGGGGGGCCCAAGAGAGAAGGAAGCTTTCTCTTAAGAGAGAAGTGTCCTCACAGAAAGAGAGAGTGAAGCTACTTGGAGGGAAATGGGGTCGAGATTCTGAAAATCTTTTTTTGGGGGGGGAGGCGTTGTCTTGAGTTGCAGATGGCAGGTCTGAGGTTTACACGTGGGTCCCCCTTACCCACTCAAACAAAACCAAATAACAACGTTTGAGAGGTAGTAAGCATGGCTACGCACGGAAGCTTAGTTGTAGAAAAGGGTGGGTGCGTGGGCTCCGAGTGCTAGGTACCCCACCTTGCAGGGCCCCATCACCTTCGGTACTGCAGGAAGAAACTATACCCAGGCTTTGTCACGTGGGTCCATCCTGGTGTGGGAGAGGGAAGAGGGGACTTTATCTCGTATTAAAGTTCCTATGATCGCCCTTTTGTTCCCCCCCCCTCCAGTTTTTTTTTTTTTTTTTTTTTTTAAGTTCAGTAAGTGACCTGAATATTTGCCAGTGCACTTTGTTTTCCGAGTACCTGGTTATTATGCAGTTCACTCTGGCTGGGGAGCGGAGTGCAAAGGTCCGCGAGTCTTTCCAAACTTTACTTCGGGAGATCCTGAGCCCCGCAAAGGGTTCGTTGAGAGGGAGAGTGGCTAAGACCTTCGGCTGCAGGGGGAGAGAGGGCAAGCGGCTCCACCCCAGCTCTAAACCCACTAGATTGGGAAGTTCTTAAGAGGGAAAGGAAAGGCAGTATTGGGGAGGAAGGCCTTTGGGGACCCCGGCTGCTCTCAGGAGAATTTCGGGGCTGCTCCTATGACGACAAGTAGACTTTCTCTAGAGTGGACTCTTAACCAACCCAGCCTGGTGAGGACCTTTTCTTGGAGGGGGCGGGAGCTGAGGGAGGGGGGGTATTGGCAGAGATGCAGATTCTTGGTCACTCTAAGCAAAAACCCACCCACGCACCAGAACAGTCCCAAGAGTTGGTCAGTCCAAAAGCAAGAAGCAGTAGAAGCAAAAGGGATTACAGCTACATTTTGTAGTCTTAGATGAAACTGAGAAGGACTTCTCGTGGGGGTCATTAAAAAAATTACTTCAAAATTTAATATAAACCAGGAGGGGGCTCGAACTCGCCCTCTTTATGTGGGGGACGAGTAGCCTAGCCTCCCACTTCCCGTCTTCCACATAGACCGCGCTCCTGCGCTCCCCCAACCCCGAAAATCTACAATGAAACTTCCCCAATCTCCTTTCTGGAACACCCCCCCCCAGACTACTAGAAAGTGGGGTGAGTCTTGGGCTATTTGGTCGTCTTCCTCCTTTCTTTTCCTCGCACTTTCCTCTTCTATTCTTTCCCCTACACGTCTTCCTCACCCCTCCCCCTCCTCGTCCCTCGTCTTCCTCCTCCTTTCTCCTTCTCCTCCTCTTCTTCTTCAAAACCGAGTCACCTGAGGCAAGTCCGGACACCAGGCTAGAATACAAAGGAGGAGACGCCCTCGTTTCCTTTCCTCTACACCCCGGAAAGTTGCGCGAATTCGGGAGCTTGGTTGCTGGCCTGTCAGTACCTACTTGTCTGCAGTCTCGGGTTTCTAAAGTAAGGAGCTTTTCCTGTACCCCGGTTATTTACTTAACAAAGTGCAGCCTGGGGGCGACCAGTTTCTTTTGTTTTGTCTTTTTTAAGTGGATCAAGTGTAAGTAGGGGTCCCAGTAGTAGAGACCCCAAATTTTTCCCCCTCAACCCAAACCCGGTTAGACCAAGACCGCTTTAAGAGTTTCGAAATCTTGTTTGGGGTTTCTGCTTGGTCGAGAAAAAGGAAAATTTGCCCTGAAAAATACTTAAATTAAACCAGACCTCGTTATTTAGTCTATTTCTATGCTGAAATCTTGGACGCTGGCTGGCTGCGAAATATTTCAGGGTGAGTTTGCATTCGCAAATAAAGTAGACCTAGATCTCATACACATTCACACTCACACTCACATACACGCGCGCGCACACACACCCCAGCAGCAGCAAAAACACTTTTCTCAAGCTTCCCTCTCCACCTCGACTCCCGAATTCTTTAAAAGTACGTGAAGAGCACACTACTTTTAATCCACATTCACGGTTGAGTAACAAGCACATTCAGAATTACCCCCCTTCTCTGCCTTCCCCCCGAACATCTGTAAAGAAGATTGGGAGACCATAAAAAGTTAACTCCACCTAATGGGAACTTACAGCGAAAATCACTCAGTTAATTAGAAGAGTTCCTATTTTTCTCTCCGAGTAGATGGGGAGGTGTAAATCCTGAGGAATTTAAGGGAATTAACTGCATACGTGGGAAATCTTCACACGTATCCCATTTCCCTCTCCCAGCCCGTGTTAATACTGCGAAGGGTATAGAGTTCCTGAACTTTACCGTCACAACACAAGCTGTTGTGTCTGAGGGGATTAACTAAGCCAAGTCATACACAAACAGAACCTTGAAACTTTATAAAATAAAATAGTAAATGGTTGTCTGAGATGAAATGAAATATTTGAATTTGAACTCTGAGCAGATGTGCTTTGAAAGAAAGAAATCTTCGACAAATGCTCCACTTCTAAATATCGTTTGCCTGGACTTTTCCTAAAATGTGACTTTTGCTGGAAAGATTAGGGATTTGGGAATGTGAAACGAGGGAATGCGAGAATTATTCGAATTATATCTTATACAATGAGAGAAGTGGGAAAGAAAGAATAGCAAGTCATTTGGAGAAAGGAATTTGACTTTTATAAATACTTTTATAAATCAGTAATTTTGTATATAAATCTACAGCTTAGGTATGTCCATGTTTCAACTTAGTAGCCCTTGAGCTCACAAAGTTAATTTCCTGAATGCTTGTAAAACTAAACAAACCCCAAACATAGGCATTTATAAACACAACAAAGTATTAAACTTGTTTTGTGCATCTATGCATATTACATAATGCATCCCTATATGGGAAATATATTAATTTTACTTATAGAAAATGTTCTATAACATACTTACATTCATTGGCTGAAGGGTATTGATGGATTATTTTACCAAACAAGAAATTAAATTATAGTGAACAATTAGCATTTAACTTGTAATTTAATTTCTGTTATCTGAAAAGATACTTACTGCAGTTCCTTTTTATAACATTCTGGCATGACTTTTAATACAAATAAGTTTGCAAAAAAAAAAACAGGCCACCAACTATTTAGGATGTAGGTAACTCCTATATGATTTCCAGAGTTAAATGTCATTTTGGGGCTTTAAAAATAAAAGTTTCTGATTTATGTTAACTATAAACAAGTTCTTAAAATTAGCTCGACTGTGATGGACTCAATTTCTCAGAGGTGACTGAAGTCTATAGTTGTTTTAACTTCTGGAAGTCCTGTTGATGGTGTTATTGGAACATGAACAGAATTCTCTGTTCACTCAAAAGGGAACTTCTGAAGGCTTAAGGATTTTTACAGAAGAGAAAGCACTTGAACTTAGGCTGGGATACAGGCACCCTACTAACCACCTGTGATCATTAGGCTATTTGAGGAATTTGACCTATAGCTATTGGGCCATACCTAAGACTGTGAAAAGGAAAAAAAAAATGCCATGTTACATAATGTGGGGTAGAGTTTGTCAAAGTCTCCTTTATTTAAATAAAAAAATCTGGTTTCTTTTCAGTAATCCTGGAGGGGCAGAAAGGTTAAAAAAAATGGCTACTATTGGTTCAATCATTTGGAAAAGATGGGAAGGTTTGAGGTGGCTAACTTCTTTTTGAGCAGATTATCTTTTTGTTTGTTTCCTTATTTTTTTCTTCTGTTTTGACATATTGATAAGCACAGGTCTTTAAAGGAACAACAGAAAAGAGTCAGTTTGAATATAAAAGCCTAGATCCCGTATTGCCTTTGACAACTGGAATGTGTATTTCACAGGTAGCCTTGGTGTATCATTTTCTCTGGTTCACAGAATGCAAGTGGAAAGGGAAACTGTTAGTACAGGTCTTTCCAAAGCTTAAGGTTAAATGTACATAACAATGAAGAGAAGTTGTTCATTGAATAGAGTCCACTGCCATGCCCCCTTCTGCTCTTGGGAAAATCTATGGGCATCCAAGCACAATAGAGTGGCCATGGTCAGAATGAGAATGCAACATTCATGTTCATATCTTAGCAGTGCCAAAATTCCTGTTGGGAGTGCAAAAGGGCAATGCTTTGGGTTAGGAGGAAGAAGTAATAATGAGGAGGTACTAGAGTTTAGGGGTACGGACTGACTGATAGAGAGACCTGAAGTATGTCCCCCTAGCCTTTCCTTGATAGTCTAAAGAGAGCCCCATGGGAGAACTGTCTGTGGTGAGTGGGCAAATCCCAGTGTTTTATAGCAAGGGAAGAGGTGGGGGGGCACTGTCTAGTTAGATAATGGAGTTTTTGTCAATTATGCGTGTTCAGGAACCTGGGGGGGAGGCGAGGCTTGGAATGTAAAGTCTACTGACAATATTGTGGTATTCTCCTCCAGAGTTTTGTTTCACTTAAAACCCTGAAGTAAAGACTTGTGCATTTTTCATCTAGAGTCTTCTTCCTCTCCCCACCTCCAACCTTGCCTCCTTCCTAATACTCACAATTCTAGATGGTCAGCAAAGAAGTAGGAATTTCAAGTTGTTTTTCTTTTCCTTGAGCCAGACTCAAGGTCAGGCTGGCAGTTCCCAGGTGCCTCACAGCATCTCCAGGCATTGAGCATTTGCTTAATAAATGTCCTCAGTGTCTCACTTCCTAGACTAGACTTCTAGGCAGAACAATATTAAATCTCTCTGTCTCTGTCTCTCTCCCACCTTTTTCCTCAAAGCTAAAGGCAATCCAAACAGCGCACTTTGGGAGGTTCACTAAAAAAAGAGAAGATACTGTCCAGATAGCAGAGAGGGAACAAAACGGTAGGTATGTTTGTGTTGTATGTACAAATGAACATTTGAGCTCCTTCAAAGGCTTGCCTCAGCTGAGTTTAACCATTTCTTTCGTGAGCCCCTTTCTTAGGTGCTTTGACTACTCCCCTCCTCTAAACTGGGAATCCATCCTGGGGTATGTCTGTTGGATGGTGGAAAGCTGCTCTCTTCTTTGCTTTGAGTTAGGAGGGAGACAGGAATCCCAGAACTGGGCTTAGGAGCATGTTGGGGGGAAATCATTCAACTCTGTGCATAGGGTTGTGTGCCAGTTTTCCTCACCTGACTGCCCATCCTCTTCCTTGGTCCCTTAACTTTCTTTCCCTCTTCCTCCTCCCAAGCAATAATTTTTTCATTTTTTTTTGAGGTGTGTGTGTCAAGTTCACATTGGGGAGAGAGAAAAACAGACAGACAGACAGAGAATATGTATCTTTTTGCCTCAGCTCTGTTGCTTTTCTCTTCTTTGCTCTAGTTCCTGCACGCACAGATCTGGGCTCCTAGACTCAGGGGAACCCAGGAACTACCCAGCTTGGCCTGACTGCCATTGTTTCTGTCATAATTTTACTCTCCAAATTATCAGGGCATCTAGACCAACTGAGTGACTGACAACCACAGCAAGAGCCTGGCTTCTCTAATTGCTTTCATTACTTCCAACTTTCACCATCACCCCAGATAAGCTGTGGGAGATGAGGTTAGCTGAGTGGTCAGACAAATCGTCCTGCTTCTTCCTCCTTTTATGAAAAAGGAAACTAGTACTGTAACCAGACATTCTTATATGTCCAGTAGCATGTTAGTAAAATCCAGAACGTTAATTTCATGCCAGTGTATCCAGTTTTAATTTTTGTGAATATCAATAAATATTTTATTATTAATATTTCATTTTAAAGTTTCATTTTTCTACCCGTCTCAAATTTCTGGCTTCCAAATATAGAAATGGAAAAAAAAAACACTGTGCTTGAGTATTTTAGTGGAGTTTCCTGCTCCCCTGGCATGAGTACAAAAATATACTTGATATGAGAATATCCCCTTCTTTTATATTCACAGGAAAATTATGGTAAATGGTAACATCAGATTTCATGCAGAGACATGCAGGGTTAATGGATGGTGCTGTAAATGATCTCATCTGCTTCTAGAAAAGTCCAGAAGCATCTCCTAGCTGCTGGGAACCCTGGAGCAGCAGTGCTGATATTTTGGTACATTCTAAGCAGGAGCAAAGCAACCTCAAAATGCAGACGAAGTCGGTTAAAAGGAGACAGAGTCTCTAGATCTGATGGTAGGTGGGGAAATTGTCTCCAAAGTACCCACCATTAATGGGACTTCTCTCTGTGTTACAAAAGCATTTATAAAATAGCTTGCTTGCTCTGTACTTTAAAAAACATAGTATTTTCGACAGCCTCAGACAATCCAATTTTCTATAGCTACTGCCCAGGCCAGGTAAGTTAAGAGGATGCACTTGCTATTGGAAGGGACACCCAATCTTATTATGGATTCACTTGTTTGACCTAAGGAATCTCTCTCTCTCTCTCTCTCTCTCTCTCTCTCTCTCTCTCTCTCTCTCTCTCTCTCTCTCTCTCTCTCTCTCTCTCTCTCTCTCTCTCTCTCTCTCTCTCTCTCTCTCTCTCTCTCTCTCTCTCTCTCTCCCCCCCTCCCTCCCTCCCTCTCTCTCTCTCTCCCTTTTTCTCTCTTTCTCCTCCTTCCCTCCACCCATTTCCTCCTTTTAAGCCTGACAACTCATCTTTGACCATCTTCTTTCCCTAAATAAAACTACCTCCACAGCAAAAGAAAAGAAAGCTCCGCCCCCCCCCCCAAGCCACTATCAACATGGGGCGGTGTAGCTTAAAAGGAGTTAGCAGTTTTCCAGGTAGTTTAAGCTTTAGCCAATAATTTAGGCCCGCCCCATAAGGGAAATATTTCAACTATGATGCCTTGAACACGTTTAATTACGGGGTAGGGGTAGTCGCAGGGAAAGGGCTCCCAAGTAATTGGAAAATATTTCTTGGGAGACAGACTAATCGTTTTTTTTCACGGGGGCAGTTGGAGAAATTAACCTTGTGTAGCTTGCTGGAGCAAAACTACCTTTGGCTCGGCAATACCTGAGCTGCTTTCCCGAGATGTACACGATTATAAGCTATTCCTACATCTGACTGTAAAGAAAGGCCGGGCCCTCAAATTCTTTCCCTTTCCACATGCAAACTATCAAAGTTGATGGAAAAATAAGTCTCAGGTTAAGGTTTGATCTCCTGAGTCACCTGGGGGTGTGAGGAGAAAACTGGGGCAAGCGTTGTGGCCTAGGGATGGAATTTGGTCTGGGTCCCTTGAAAGGGAGAGAAGGAAACGCTTGTGCCCGCGCTTGTGGGTTATCTGAGTGCTTACACTTGTGAAGGGGTGTTGCAGTTGGGCCCAGGGACTATTCCTTACCCCTTCCCAACTTTTTATTCCGGGGTCCTGAAACTGAATACTCGCTAGGGAGGCCACTTCGGCCCTCCTGCAGCAGCGGCGATGCTCCGCAGACTGGGCCGACGAGCCGGTTTCAGTCCCAGCTGTTGGTGGGCCCCATGAACCCGGACTGAGCGGCTTCCCGTCCCTCCTCCTATCCATTCCACCCCTCCCTCCCATCTCCTTCGCCCACCCCCACCACCCACCCCCAACCACCCTGTTTCAGCACTTTTGCCACTGCCTGTTTATTTTCCTTTGTAACTGTTGCATCTTGTCCGCTCCGAAACTCCCGCAGCTCTAGCCTGTTTAGCTTTCAGGAACTCAGGGAGTAGGGGGGAAGGGATGAAGGGACGAGATTGGGAATGGGGAGGGGGAGGAAGGTCGAAGAGAGGAAAGGAGGAGGGCAAAGTTTGGCAACCTATACACCTTTGCACACACACGTGGAAAAGCAAAGGCGGCACTAAACTAATCTTGCCTATCTGATGGTCTTACATTGTTTCTCCCCGCCACCACCCCCCAACACACACCCCTAACCTCTTCCCCCAACAGGCTCTGGACCCTCTGGCCCTTCCAGGCCTAGAGCGATCTTTGCACTTCAGTCTCCGTTCCTTACAGCTCTCACAGCTCTTAATTTCTCCCTAGGAGAAAACTTCTCTGCCTGCCTCCTCGGGCCCTTCTCCACTGCTGTGCCAGAGGAATCCCTTTATTTGTTTGGCATCACTGATTTGGCACAGCCTTCTTGGTCTTCACTCAGAACATGGTAAGTGTGTTTGTATCTCTGTTAAAAGCCAGCCCTTTCAGCCCTTTTTAAATCTTTGTAACTTCCACAAATTCAAGATTAAGCAAACATTTTAAAATCAGTATTAGTTCGACTAACTACATCTGGTATGCTTTTTTGGTATGTTGTCTGGGCGAATTATTTGGACAGAGGAGACTGGCCTAGGAGGAGAGAGAAGGGAGAAAACAGAAGGAATAGAGAAGAAGCGAAAGAGGGGAGGTTTAAAGGTGGGGGGAGAAGAGAAGAGAACAGTAGAGTATGTGGATGGAGGAAGCGGACATTCTTAATAGGGATAGACCAATTGAGAAGAAAGTTTGGATAAAGAAGGGTGGGAGAACAGGAGGGAGACGAAAACAATATAAAACTACATGGGAGTTTCCTCCCGCTCCGTTACAATATCATTTAATTTCTAATTCCTTTTCTAAATTGGCCTGGCTCTTCAGCAAAATAGTTTCTGGGATTTTACGACAGACAAGCAAATGAATGGCCAGACAGTTAGTCAGCTGGGGAGGATAGCTAAGAGGTTAGTGGATCTTCCGCAGATTTTTGGTGAAGAGGAAAAGAAACCCCCCCACCTTGAACTTTTAGAGACAGTTTTCTTCCTGTGAATTCTCTCTTCAGACTGTTCTGGAGGCGGAGACGAGGGGTCAAAAGCGCGCTTCCTCTTTCCAAAAGAACGATCCTACCTTCCATCCACAACTACTTTATTTCTCGAATCATGCCCTACAGCCCTCCATCGGTCTCCTCCTGATCTATATACATGTTTCTTGAAGATCAGAGAACTCCAGGTGGAATTCTACGGTCTGTTCGTACGCTCATATTTAAAATAAGTATATGACGGGGTGGGGTGGGGGAAAGATTCTTCGAGTCTGCCCTGCATTTTAGAACTGGAAGAAGCCGAGATTAGGGCAGAAAAAAAAAAGTAAGTGACAATTTCACTCCGTTCCAACAAATAAAACCGCCGCACCAAAGTCCCTTTGTATCGCCCAGCGCATTTAATATTATTTATGCATTTTGTGCAAGGAATTGTGGGATTCCGCCCCCACGGTAAACAATATGGGAATTTAAAAATAGGTCGTTATATCATATGTGTACATAAATGCCTAATGGAGCTTTGCTTTGACTTTTTAAAATTATCAACAAGCGGGATAAAGCTTAAGGCATAATAAGCCAAACGGCTGGAGAGACCGGGGTTCTTGGGGTCCATCCTCGGGTTTCGGGGACGGCTTTCCGGCCATCCCCATTTTAATGCACTCTTGAGTGGAGAAGGTGCTGTAGCTTTAAGGGAGATGGAGGGAAGGCGGGGAGAGGAGGAGGAGATTGAGAATGAGAGGGGGTGGTGGGAGGGGGACACTGAGGGAAAGGGGGAGGCTGCTGCCGCGTTCTCTCCTGTCACTTACCAGTCTGCCACGGCGTCACGTGTGGACGCGGAGGCTTTGCCATTGGCCGCAGGCACGTGTCTAGGATACCGGGCTTGCAACGTCACTTGAGGGGTTCTATTAAAAATAAGAACAAAAATCCAGAGTGAAAGTATTTCAGGTTCAGTTAAGTGGCTTCCAAATTTACACCCACACTAGATAAAAGGACACCCAGAGAAAGACCGAGACAGGGAGAAACAGGGAGAGGGAGGAACAGGGGAGACATCCCCCCCACACCCACCCACCCGCCCCCCTCCCCCTTTTCCCCTTCCCCTCGCCCGTGCAACTTGGAATATTGAACTCAAAGGGGGGAAAGCGAGGCGGCAGCAGGCTCTACTCATGCTTCTTGCGCTCGTCTCTGTCCGCGAGCAGGGGAGGCTGCGTGTAGGAGGAGTATTGCATCTTGTTGTGGCTATTTTGACTCGCGCTCCTCCATGTGCGTGCGTGCAGCTGCGGTGGCTTTCCCTCTGACCGATCCTCACCTTTTAGGAGACTGCGCTCTCACCGGGAGCTGGGGTAAGGGGGAGGGGGTAAGGGTGGGTGGGGTGGTTGGGAGCTGGGAGGTGGGCAGGAAAGTGGAATGATGAATGCCTTTGGGAGAAAAGGATGCTTTGGCGTCCAGAATTAAAACCTTGACGGGCAGTGATAGCGCGGCAGCAGAAAGAAGGAGGACGAGGAGGAAGAAAAAAGGAAAGATATACAGAGACAGAGAGGAAAGGAGGGTTTTTTAAAGGGGGAGGGGGTGGAAGGGGGCGAAGAATTATCGCGTCTCTGTTAACATGACTCCGACTATTGTTACGGTGCCGTGGGTGCCTGTTAGGTTGTTGTTTAAAAAAAAAAAATTAACACCCTGTCTTCCAAATCTCTCGGTGTCTCCGTGGGTGGGTGTTTTCCCCCCTCACCAAACCAACTCTCTGGATGTGGATGTGAACGTGGCTTTCGCTCCGAGTGGAGCCAGACACTCCTTTAACAACAGGACCCGCCGCAGTGGCCACAGCAGCCAGAGGCGGCTTCAGAAACATACACTGAAGATGCTGAAGAGAGGAGGAAGGCGGGCGGGTGTGGGGCTGTATGTGCGAAGGGGAGGGGGTGGGATTTTTTGGAGGGGGTGGGAGTGTAGCTCTTTTTTTTAACCCGGAGAGAAACATTTTGGGATTTGTTGTGTACAGCATGGAGGAGAATGAGCAGAGCCACAGAGAAGCAGCGGCAGCGGCAGCAGCAGCAGCGGCGGCGGCGGCAGCGAGTGAGGACCAGAGGCAGCAGCAGCAGCAGCAGCAGCAGCAGCAGCAGCAGCAGCAGCAGCAGCAGCAGCAGCAGCAGCAGCAGCAGCAGCAGGAGGAATCGGGCGGAGGCGGCGGCGGCGGCGGCGGCGGCAGCCCCAGCGATGGAGACACTGGCAGAAGGAGGGCTCTGATATTGCCCGTGGTGTTGCAGGCGCCCGGGAACCACCAGCATCCGCACCGGATTACTAACTTTTTCATCGACAACATCTTGCGGCCGGAGTTCGGCCGAAGAAAGGAAGCCGGGACCTGCTGCAGCAGCGGAGGGGGAGGAAGAGGAGGAGGAGGAGGAGAAGAAGGAGGAGGAGGAGGAGGAAGTGCAGGAGGAGGAGAGGAAGGAGGAGGAGGAGGTGGCGGCGGTGGAGGAGGAGGAGGAGGAGGAGGTGGCGGGGGCAGCGGAGGCAGCCCGCATCGGCTCCTCCTCTCTAACCGGGAGCACCGGAGCTCCTCCTCGGCGCCGGGAGCAGGCGGGCAGCTGCCCGGAGGCGGGGGAGGCTCTCCCGGGGACGGCGAAGGAGGCTCCAAAGCGCTCTCCTTGCACAGAGGCGGGGGCAAGAAGGGAGGAGAGCCAGGGGGACCATTGGAAGGAGCCCTGAAGTCTAGGGGCTTGAGCGGCGGCGATTTGTCGGTGAGCTCGGATTCGGACAGCTCCCAAGCCAGCTCCAACCCCGGCAACCAACCCATGCTCTGGCCCGCCTGGGTTTACTGCACGCGTTACTCGGACAGGCCTTCTTCAGGTAAAGACGACGTTTCTTTTCCGATCCTACTTTTGCTACCATTGAGCCCCGAGGTGTCATTCTGGCAAGTTTGAAACCCTTGGAACCCGTCACCCCTCCTCAGCCTCTGTCTACTCCCTCCATCCCTTCACCCTTCATCTGGCTCCCTTCATCCTTCCCTCATCCCTGCACCAGGCTCGCTTGCCTCCTTCCTTTCTCTTTAATCCCAGCCAAATGGCTGGGCTACCACTGTCTCTTTTAGCTGTTTTTTCGGAAAAAACGATTGGTAGTTTGGGAGTAGGAAAGGATCTAAATTCCTGCCCAGTGGGGAAGGGGGAGTGGTGGTGAAAGCACACACACTCGACCTAAATTGAAAACTAGAGGCGAAGTCCAGAGCGGCAAGAGAGGGCGAGGAAAACTTAATCCACAAATGGACGTTGAGTGGATCGAGGTTTTATCCCCCTCCCCCGGCGGGTTTTTCTGGGGAGTGGCGAGGAGCATAGAGGAAAGGATGAGACTGTAAATACAGACTGGAGGTGGGGGGGGGTGGGAGGTGGGGGAGGGTGGAAAGGAAGGGGGAGAGGTCCTGAAAGGGGCCTTCCTTTTCTAATCACTTGCACTAGACCTCATCCTTCAAGTATAAATTTGCTCAGAAGATTGGGTCAGCAGGCAAGATCTGTTTGAGGGTTATGTTTCTGGTCATTTATAAACAGAGAAAGAGAGAAAACGGGAAAATAAGGAAGAGGCCCAGATAAACGAGTCCTTCCTTCGCAACCATCCCCTTACTCTCCTGTTCCGTCTTCTTCCAAGTGAGCTCAGACTAGCTCCAGAATCTGGATTCCCCTCCCTCCACCCTTCTTCCCAATCCAATAATCGGGTGGTTTGGTTGGGGTTAAAACACCAAAACTGTTTAAACTTTCCGTATATAGGCACTCTTTTCTTTAGGCCTAGACAAAGCGGGCACCGAGTATGAACCTATGGGGGATGTGTAAGGAAAGGGTGCAGGGGTTAGGAACAGAAGTGAAGTCCTTTTTTCTGCTTTTAATCATCTTTTATTTTTACTCCCGGGGATAAAGATAGGCTCAGATTTCGGAGGGGAAGGAGAACTTCCATTCAGACTGGAAAAGGGGAGAATTAGCTGGGGGCAGGCGGCTGGCTGTCTGGGATTTCACAGCTTCTAAAATCCTTTAGAAAAGAACCTTCATTCCAAAAAGATTTCTTTGCTGTTTTACACTAGTGAGAAATAGGATTGAGGGAGATAAATGTGTGTAAGTGGGAAGGGTGGGGGAAGTTAGGAGGGTCTATGTTCGATACCTCTTTTTTTTTTTTCCTTCTTCAAAAAATCCATAGGAACTTTGAAGTCATTAAGCATCTGAAATGTAGTTTCAGGTCTGGGAAAAGCTACAGGAAATAATCTCCATTTGTAAATAGTATTCATAATAAAAATAATATTTATAATGACGTGTTCCCTGTTGTGTTAGATCCTTCCCCCTCTTCAGTACCCTACCAACTATATTGACTTTTGGGGGAAAGGGTGGTTTAGTTTAACTAAGAACGAGTTTGCAACATTTGAAAAGAATTCTTCAACACCCCTTCCCTCATCCGAAAAATGAATAATTAGGGTAAAATAATATTACCAGCCAGAACTGAAATTTACTCCATTGTTCTCGACTCCCTTCCTTTGTTAATATTTAATTAACATATATCCTCACAATGGCACAGGCCAGGGTGAGAAACCTCCTCGCCTGTGCTTTGTGCTTAGACCAAAAAAAATAAAAACCAGGATTCTTCCTTTCCAACTCAGCAAGGAGCCACAAGAAATTGTCACCAGGATAATTCAGTATTAATAACCACCCTCCATTTTTAAACCTAAACAACAATGCTTATATTTAATATTAATACATATGATATGGATAAGGGAAGAGTTTGCTTTTTATCTTTATCTGTGCTCCCTCCCCCAGTTACCCCTCCACCCTTCATTTTAAGGAGGGACCAGTGTCTCTTAGCTCCTTCATTACTTTTCATGAATGGAGTGAACTTGGAGATTTCAGAATGGGACTGGATGTGATGTTAGGGATGGCGGTGGGGGGAGCTTCTTCTTTTGTTGTTCTTTTAAAATATGCATGTAGCTATGGGGGCGGATATGTCTGTACCTATATAGGGAACTTATTAGGATAGATTTGTGTAAGAGGGCAGAGAGATGAGGAAGGGAGAGAGAAAGGCAGAAAGATAACTGCCCTCCAAACCCAAACCACAGAAACTGCATTCACATGGACTTTTTGAGATCAGATCAGGTGGGGTGGGGGTGGGCCAAGAATGGCTACTATTATTTTCCTGGTCTCTATCCAGCTACTACCACTTTAGCCTGGGACAGTGAAAGGGAAGATGATTAGCAAAACAAGGCCAAGCTCGAAAGCAGTTCTCACTCCACCTTTCTTGTGTATTCGATTTTGAAAATTCAAGGGTGTCAGAGCAGAACTGCTTTCACCATCCTTTCTTCCTCTCTTCCTCCTTCCCTTCCTCCTCCCCATCCCCTCCCATCTTTAACTTGATTCAGAGAGAAATATAGTTTAATTTTGACGTTAAAAATATGAGTTCCCAAACATGAGGCATTCTGAGATCTCTGCTGTCTACCCAACCTCCTTCTCCCATGCCAATATTTATCCTTCCCTTCTCTTACCTTCATCCTGTCCTCCCATTTCCATGGGGTGCAGAGTTTTCCTCTCACTGATAAGAAAGCTCCACCCAAGGTCAAAATCTGCCCTTATTCTTTGTGAAAATTGGTTTGTTATTACGTATACTGTTCTAGACAGTTCACTGAAGGTCCTGTGATGGGGTCCCTGTGGTAGTGGAGGGGTAGAGGTTGGGAAGGAAAAAGATGGTGAGAGGAATAAGTGTTGAGAGAATGCTGGTCCTTCCTTGGATATTGAAAATGAAAGCATTTTTTTCCCCAGCCTTTTTTCTGTCTAGCTTCATAAAACTTGCTTGACCAAGCTCTAGGGGAATAGTCATACACTAAAGTTTATAAACATATGTTGAGATTTTTAAAATCTGGCGTAAGGACACTTTATATCCAAAAGCTCCTTTTCTGGCCCTTTTCTACCCCTATCTATTTTCTTTCATCCAAGAACTGGCCCAGCATTTTGACTACTTGTCACCAACCAAAAAAGAAGTCCCTTTTCCTCTTCCCTTCCCTTCCTTCCCATTCTCTTTTTTCTTCTTTTCCTTCCCCTTGATGTCCTTTTCTATGTATGTGTGTAACTTTATACCCCCTTAGTTTTAGTTAAGTTGCCCTACATCAAGATTTTTAAGGGCACAAATGACACCCCCCTCCCCAGAAGCATCCTATTATCACTAAATCAGAACCTTGTGAAGTTGAAGACACCACAGTAATGGGAGAAGGTGGGGGCAGACTGGGCAGTGGTGAGCAAGTGTAGATCACTTTGACGACTGTCAAATGTTCCAGCCGTGAGGTGTTTATCCTGGTCTGAGAGGAGAGAAGTCAAGAAGGTAGCACCTGTAGGTAAGCTTGTTTTCCAGCAAGAGGGAGGGAGTCATTGAGAAAAAGGAATAGGGCTCAGGAAACACTTGGCTGTTCTGGGAGCTGGGAATTGGTCTGTGTTATACCCCTACCCATCTCAGGTGCCCCAGGACCCAGAAAGACTCTTGGGAGGGAATTGCTATGGAACCATTAGATGTCTAGGCCCTGGAAAGCTTCAGAGTCCACGGCTACCAGGGTCATTAAATGAAACAGTGAACTTGAGTGGATTGTGCCTCCCTAGGGGAAGCAAGAGGATTTAGTTAGAAGTAGGAAATGCTCTGGGTCCTCTTCTTTTCCATAGCTTCCTTCACTGGGGACCCACCACCCCTTTTTGCTCTTTGCAAAGAGGCTGTGAGATCCTCAGGGCAGTCACTCTCCCATTACCCTTAAGATCTCCTTCCTCTCTTAGCTACCCCGCTTCCACCCCATGCTCCCACCGGTCTCTGTCTCTGTCTCTGTGTTTCTCTCTCTCCACACCTCTCCTCTTTCTCTCCTTCCTCTTTTCCTCTTGTTATCATCCAAAAAGGTTAGGAAAGAGTACGATTTTGATTTCTTCCACAACTCTCCTCTAATGTAACTTTTAGCTGAAGACCCTTCCATTCGGGACCCCCTCCTCCTCCTGTGACCCTAATCCCTACTCCTCTCTCCTCTCCCCACCCCCAGCCACTCATTACTACCCTTTGCACGCAATCACCTCTTCCCTGACCGTCTCTTTACTCACCCAGTCCCCATACAAGATTAGGCCGTACCCCTAGAGTTCACCTCTCCAAATTTATTTGCAAAGGGCTGGTTCGACTGTTGGTTGGTGTTCGGGGCTCGCTTTTGTTTCTCTTTTCTCACTTGCAACACCCCCTCAATTATTCAGCAATAGGGGATAGTTGGTCATTGGCTTCTCTCTCTCTCGCTTTCTCTCTTTTCCCTACTCCTACATCCCGTCACCACCCCATCCCCGCCACCCTGGACCCCTTCTTCAGGTCCCAGGTCTCGAAAACCAAAGAAGAAGAATCCGAACAAAGAGGACAAGCGGCCCCGGACCGCCTTCACTGCCGAACAGCTGCAAAGACTGAAAGCGGAATTTCAGACAAACAGGTACTTGACCGAGCAGCGGAGGCAGAGCCTGGCCCAAGAGCTCAGCCTCAATGAGTCCCAGATCAAGATCTGGTTTCAGAACAAGCGGGCCAAGATAAAGAAGGCCACGGGCAACAAAAATACGCTGGCTGTTCATCTCATGGCGCAGGGACTGTATAACCACTCGACCACGGCGAAAGATGGCAAGTCGGACAGCGAGTAGCGGAAGGAAGAGGGGGGCGGTGGGGAAGGGGGTGGCGTGGGGGCTGGGGAGGATACAGAGCGGGGAGGGAGAGGGACCCGGGGAATCCAATTTTCAGTCCAAGTTAAACAATGCAATAATTTAATAAAAAAAAAAAGGGCCAGTGTAAAAAGATTATACCAGCATTGTGAAGATATTGTGTATTCGGTATGATTCTGCAATATTCTATGTATATAATTTACAGGTGTTGTAAAATCTGAAATATCTGATTATAAAGTATTTTTGAGTTTTTATTTGTGTTTATGGGATTTTAGATATTATCTTTATGACTTTTTTGGGGTGCTTAGAGTTACATCTTTTTTTAAATTCCCTAAGCGCCATTAAGGGACATTATACACTATTTTTTTTTAATTCAAAAGAAGAAAAAAAAAGATTAAAACAACTTGCTGAAGTCCAAAGATTTTTATTGCTGCATTTCACACAACTGTGAACCGAATAAATAGCTCCTATTTGTTCTATGAGTTCTACACTTTCTTTGTGTTGGCTTTTAGGGTGGGGGACAAAAGCAGGAAAGGATACCCTCTAGGACCTAGTCTTCGTCCCCCGCCCCACCCCCTAGCGCCTGGGGCTTGGGGAGCTTCTCTAACTTTGTTCTTAACTGCTCCTTCTTTCGGGTTGGGTTGTCCCGGCTGGCCCCCTTGCCCTCGGGTCCCCTCCCCGCCCCCTCGCCCCTGTCCCCGGGTTTGTGGGCTCTAGAGTCCAGTGGTGCTAGGCAGAGAAGGGAGAAGGTGGGAGTGCACCAAGGAGCTGCTTGGGGGGCTTTCCTTCCCTATTTTCCTTTTTCAGGACTGTTTGGACGAGGTCCTGATGTCTTGTCTTGTGTGAAGTCAGCATCACGACTTCCAGGGCCATGCAATGGGAAGTTAGGGGAATGAGGGAGAGGAAGAAAAAACATATTACATTCTCTTTCTCCTTCCTTCACTGTGTCCTACGTGGATACTCTTCCTTTCCCTTTCTCCCTGCTCCTCTTGTTCTCTCCTCTCCGCACACCCCTTTTTTTCTGAGGCCCTGGTCCTTCCATGCATGTTTTCTCATCTCTCAATCTCTCATCTATCGTCTCTCTCAATCTCTCTTTCTCCTTCTCTTCGTCTCTGTGCCTGTATCTGTCTGTCTTTCTTTTACACACACAGATATCACACATCACACATTCACACAAGCTGCTAGTTCCCCAGTTTAGCTCCCATACAGTTTGGAAAATAATTTTTCCCCCTGCTCTGCCCACCATCTGCCGAGCTCCGGGTCTATTTTCTGGGAGTAATGATAGGTTCATATCTAGTGATTCTAGGCTTTGTGTATGTAGATAGGTGGGGTAGCCAAGGCTGGTGATCTAGGGAGCTTCTGGGGTGAAACTTTTCTTCTGGCTCATTCCCTACTTTCACACTTACACACACTGGTCTTTCCCTGCCTCTTCAGCTCCAAGCCCTGGGCTAAAAGCACCAACCCTGACGCCTTTGGGATCCAGAAATTCCTATGCTAGGCTTTACAGGCTTTCAACTAGATAGGGCCCCAAAACACAAACATTGTCCGCTGCACCCTGCAGGCTCCAAAACAGGTAGTTAGTATTTTAATTTAGTAAAAACAAATCCTAGTAGCTTCCTTTTGCTATGGACTGTGTTTTCCCTACCATGAATACACATATAAATACTTACGTCAACCCAAAGTTTGGAAAGTGCAACTGTTGTGATTTTCAGGGGAACTTAACTGTAGTGCTCCACAGATCTATAGGAAAGTAAAGTCAGTGTAAATAATCATTCCTTGATACTTTTTTTTGGGGGGGGGGAACACTTCTAGCTAAAACATACATTTTCTTCTGATTTGAAGATGTGATGTAATGTAATAAACAAATATATCCCCTATCCCATCAGTTTTTAATATATTATATATACACACATTATATGTATATTTTGACACTGTCTTCTGTTTGGTGTGAGGGGAAAGAATTTTGTCCAAATGTCAACCTGTGGAACCCAGACAGGGGAGGGTGTGTATGTGTGTGTGTGTTGTTCAATGATTCAGGGATGTATCCCTGATGATGGAGGGTTCTCTTAGATCTCTTTGCCTTAAACCTCTTTATTTCGCAGCTATAATAGACACACGTTGTACATATTAGTATAAACCTTAAAAAAAAAAGGAAACTATAAAACAGAAGCTGTAATTTTAAATTCTGTGAATAATCACCTGCTGCTTAGGAGACAAGATGACATGCCTTTTTAGCAGAAAGCAAAGATTTTTTTCCCTCAGTTTATAAAACATGTGCATTTTACAATTGCAGTATCAAATATTTATAATCTTATGAAAAATGAATGTTTCTATTTACAACTGTGGTATCAAGATTGTGAACATTCTCACTGCATTTTTGTGTGTTTAAATTCTTGAAGATTACATTAAATAAAAACACTTTATTATAAAATACACAATGTGACATGTGGAAGGACTTTAGTCCTTCTAAAGTGTATTTCTGAGTCTTGTGAGCTGAGTGGGGAACCCAGATGATCAATGTGGAGGTGTAAATAGATTTCTATTGGTGCCATTGAAGTGTAGGGGTGGATAATTTTGCAGCCAGACATTTAATCAATTTCTTGAATAAGGAAGACACTTTTGACACCTCAAATGTGAACACAGAACAGCCAAAGTATTTTAAATCCCCATTCCTTTACCGGGAGGAAATGCTTAAAATAGGATATTGCATTAAAAAAAAAAAAAAGGATGTTTAATCCCACAGAGCTCAACAGGTCTCCCTTTTCAACTTCAAAAGGAATCTTGCTTGCATTTTTTTTAAAAGATATTTGGGGGAAGGTACTTTAAGCCAGTTATTGTGCATCTAGAGAGGCTGGTGCCTGGACAGAGACAATCATTATGTTGTTGAGTTGATTTTTTAATTTTTTTGGGGGGGCGCTGCAGATACCTTCGAAAAGACCTCTGAAAATTTCAGGGGAAATGTTTTGTTTCTTCTTGGTTTGGACTTTGAGACAGAAAATGTCAGTTGCTGTTTGTGCTAAGTAGTCTGTTCAATCTAAGGGAGAAGTGTACCTGGTCACATTTCTACCACCCCACCCCCATTCCCAGAAAAGGAAGATACTTCTTTGTATGTCCAGTTTCTTGTTATCCAGACTTTGTCCCTCTCAAGCATATTTTCCTTTAAAACTTTATACATATATTTAAATGAGTGAAGGACTACTCATTCTGTCAAAGACAAAGTTTTGGTGATTTGGGCTCAGATCTGGCACTGTGAGGCTATTTAACTAGTTCTACTGTCAGATGGAAGCTCAGGCATTGATTTTCCAGGGTAGCCAGTTCTACATGGAGTGCTGGTAGTTAGATTTAACCTCGAAGCAGGCAAAAGAAAACATTTTTAAAAACCAAACTTTTGGTAGATAGATTAAACAAGCAAATGTATGCACGGCATTTTGCAAATCTTAAAGCACTGTATCCATGCCAGCTAGATTAAATATTTTTATTGATTTGAATGAGGCATAGGGAGAGAGAAACTGAGGAAATAGGAAGGGAGATTGGCGAGGCAGGAAAAACTAGAGAGTAGGGAAAGGTGTGTGTATGTGGAGAAAGTGAATATTTGATAGTGTGGGAAACAAAGAGTGAGGAGATTAGGTTTTCAAAGAGTTGCACGTGTCTTGTGTTCAGGGCCTTTGGGAACATGCCTGGGTCAAACGGGGATACAGTGAGGTTCTCTGGAGGCCCGGGGATAATAAGGGAGGCCTGGATTACACCTGTCGTCTACAACAATCTGTCCAGTCTCAAGACTAGCGGCCCGGGGTAGGTAGCTGGGGGAGTACAGAGTCTAAAGGTTTGGGGACCTTAAAAAATCTTTTCAAACGTAAGGCAATGGATTGGAACTTTTGGACTTTTTAAGAACCAGCACCACTGCTGCCAATAAGAATAACTGCATGTAATACAACCCCGTGATTCCACCATTTAAACCAGCAATGGAAAGCAAAGCCACACCACAAAACAAGGCAGTTCTAGCTGCACTTTCTAATTGAAAGCCAGTTCTCTCTTCAAGTGATAGAAAGGTCCTGGATCTCTGGCCTGTCTGTTGAAAACCCCAAACTGCTTCCTTTTTAGTTTTTTTTTTTTTAATTCAATTTACTCCTCTGCTTTCATTTTTGCTAATCCTCCAGTCCTTTAATCTGGCAATTCGTTGCATACTGTAAAAGAGGGGTTCTCTTAATAGTTTCTCTCTCTCTCTCTCTTTTTTTTTTCTGTTTTCACACAAAACTGGTACCAAAGATTGCGAATGCGTGAGTGTGTGTGAGCAAAATGAAAGCTTCTTTTAAGAATTTATCTCCACTGCCTCTGGAACTTTTTAAGGACTCACTTTGCTGGGTCTCTAGCCCTCCGTGGGAGTTAAAAACTAGCGCCCTCCTATCTCTTAGGGCCACCAGGCCTGCCTGTATGTGTCACTGATCAGATGGGAGTGCATGCAGACATCGGTAGTGCTGCGCGGGTCGTTTAATTCCGCAAAAACCTCGGGAGGCTCGACTTAGGTGAAGAACAGGGGAACCCTGAGATCCCAAGGACGTGTCTCTGTGTGCCCACCACCCTACCGCATAGTAGTACACACAGCCAGACGGCAGGTATGGGAGAGGACTTAGGACGATGTGCACGGGGCACAGTCACTCTGTCCCTGTACTGAAGCGTCTTCCTCTGTAGAGATGGATAGGCGCTGTTGACTGGTCCCTATCCTGATTCTCGAGCTCCCACCCCCACCCCCACCGTCCTTCAGCACGGTCCTCCTGCCCCCGCCCCATTTAACCACGTGTTAGCTGCTGCTGCATCTCAACAGGAGATAGACCAGTAAGTAGGGCTTTGACAAAGCTAGTTGAAGATATTCAGGGCCTCAGAATAAAGATAGCTTATTACTTTACCGACGTGGTCCAAAACAGATGTGCTTTATTTTCCCAAAGAAAAAGAAATAAAGAGACGCTTAGATGAGCCTGTGTCTAAGTACGAAAGCATGCTGTATTTTTTTTTTCTTTCCTTGACTGAAAAGTGCAAATCGATAGCAGCTCCAACGCAGGATATCACAGGTGTGCCCAGGCATACAGCATACAAAACAAATATCCAGGCACTATATATGCAAATGCCCTCGCCATTGAGGGTGTAATGCATATCTGAGTCGGGGGGAGGCGGGGATGGATGGGGGCGGAGGGGTGGGGGTTGAGAAGGAGTATTTTGCTCGCTCGGGTTCTGCTAAAAAGTAATTCTGTCTCCCGCTGATTTAATATCCGACCTCAACACTCACTCCCCCGCCCAACCAGCTCCCAAAAGCGCCCCTGGGATGGTCTGGGCTCCGCCAGCAACTCGCGCCTGTGAGTCTGAGCTGCTCAACGGAAGAAGGTTAATAGCAATTGTTGACAAAGGACCACAGCTCAATTTTGAAAAGCAGATTTGCGTTGGGCGAGAGAAGAAAACAACCTTACGCACCGACACCACCCACCTTTTTCCTCTTCTTCCTCCTCTCCCCCCTTCCCCCACCCCATCCACAGTGACACTTTTCCCTCCCATCCTTTGTCCCATCTCTTAGCTGGAAGGGAGAATCATTTTTAGGCCACGAAATAGCAAAAAGGAGGGCGGGCGACCAGAGGTTTGGGGAAGTCCTTCTCCGCAAAAGGAGGCCAGAGTTTTTGAAGGTTTTAGTTGGTGCCAGGAGGAATTCATGGCCCAGGGAAGAAATTAATTTTAATTTAGGGTCTGGGAAAGAAAACACGTGGTGTGCGTGTATGCCAGTCTGTGCTGGATGGCTTAGGTTTCATGTAGATCATTTTTTATTAATAATCTCAAATACTTCATTACATCAACGCTGCCAGCCCTTTAAAAAAAAACCACTTTCAAAATCCCCTACAAATGTAATAATATTTCATTAAACTGCCTCGTAATTACTTGATTTAATCAAGCGTGGTGCGCCAGCACTCCCTGCTCTTGCACGTGCAGCCGGTAATGATAGTGTTATTATTATTGTTGTTATTAATATTCTCATCATTATGTATTTGGATGATGGTGCTCATCACGGCCGCAGCAGGGCCCAATAGATCCTGACTCCCGATTTAGGCTGGAGACCCTCGGAGAAAGCTTTGGGGATCACAAAGGAGGGGCATCTCTATTTGGAGTGATATGGCTCAACAGGTAAGAAGAACCTCTCCTCGCCTCCGTTTTTCTCTCTCCTCACCTGCTGCCCTCACCCCTCCCCAAAACAAAGGCCATTTCAGTTGAGAAGAACAGGGACCCGTTCTTCCCCCAATCAAAAAGTCTCTGGTCCCTGAACGGAGGATGTCTAGTTTTTCTTAGCTGGGGAAAACTTTGATTGGGCTCCAACTCTACAAACCCCTATCCTTTACCTTTCGGTCTCTCCCCCCCCCCCGCGCCCCCCCCCCCCCCCATTTGCCAGAGACCAGACCAGAAACAAAGGCATGCCAAACTCTAAAGACTGTGGTTCCCACAGTCCCCTATTGCCACCCCCAGGCAACATAATCTCCGCTGGGATACCCCCCTCCCACCACACTTCTCACCAGGGAGAGATTAAAGATAAAGTGGTGGGTTGGAATAGGCCAGAAAAATGCGTCAGTACAATTTCTCTTCCTTCCTCCTCCTCTTTTTTTTTTTTTTAAGTTCTTCTGGAAAGGGATGATGGAAGAAACTTCAGTCTAACTTTTTAATAGTGTTATAGGACCATAGAGGTCCTGAATTTTAATCTTATTTAACAGATGAAAATAAGTACTAAAGAGGTTAAATGACTTGTCCAAGGTCACAGAGTTACTAAGATCTGCACACAGATCATCCAGTTCCAAATTCATTGATCTTTCCACAGTCTTGCACTGTACATGTTGAGTGTTTCATTTCAGATATAGGAGTTAACATTAGAAGGTTTAAAAGGAAGGATAGTAGATAAAGCTTTTATTTTGAACAAAGTAAATTTCTCCTCCAGGAGTGTAACCTATACTTTGTAGGTCTATATCTTTGTCCATATGTATCTGTTCCTTTGGGTGGTCTCACATCTAATTCTCCTATTCTTTCTCCTTCTTCTTCCTTAAAAGAGACTATCAAGGTACACTGTGGTAGTTTGTCCTCTTTTTTTTCCCATCCATTGTCCCCCTCCACTTCCTTTCCTTCATTTATGCCATTTTTTTTCCAGTTTGAATGGGTAGTCCCTGAATCCAGTTGCCAAGATACTCACAAGAAGTTGTGTGTGTGTGTGTGTGTGTGTGTGTGTGTGTGTGTGTGTGTGTGT
>NW_020954630.1:6745528-6753874 GCF_900497805.2 Vombatus ursinus
TGTGTGTGTGTGTGTGTGTGTGTGTGTGTGTGTGTGTGTGTGTGTGTGATTAAGCAGTATCCTCTTAACTTCATAGTGGCTTCTCTTTCTCCTTCACATCTTTGCCCTTCCTTTTCTGGTGAATGGACATCCAGTCTAAATTTGGTTTCTCTTTTTAGCTGTTGTTTCACTTAAGCTAAAACTCTGATTCAGAGGTTTTGTGGAGTTTTCAAAGTTTCACTCTTTCCATTTTCTTCCCAAAGTCCATGTGCTCTTGGGCTTTGAAAACCTTGCATTATTTGGTTCAGAGGTAGTGGTGGAACTGACAGAGCTCATGAGAACAAAATTAAAGACTGTCTCTGACTGACAAATCATTGAACAGTTTACAGTATTGTTGTTATTAATGATGAAGATAATAATAATATAGTCAAAATTCCCCCAATCAATAATTTCCTTTCCAATGCTTACCATTCAGGCTATTTTGCCTAATGCCATAACATCTGGCCAAAGAATGGAAAAATTCAATCAAATTGCTCAGGAAATTGATCTGTAGGCTGCCAAACATCAGGGCATTTGGAAACAGGTTGAAGATTTAGAAGCAAACTTTAGGGAGATAATCTGGTTGGTTAGTTTCCTGAATATTGATCATTCTGATGATTGCCTTAATTTTACTCTTTTCAACTAGGTGCCTTTTGATCCTATAGACCAGGGTTTCTTAACCTGGAATCCACGAGCTTAAAAAGTTGTTTTTGTGGGGTTTTTTTGGTAGCTATATTGTAATACAATTAGCTTCCTTTGGAAACTCATATATTTTACTTTATTCATTTAAAAACAGTATTCTGGGAAAGGATCCATAGTCTATGCCAGACTGCCAGAGTGGTCTACAACACACAAAAAAAGTTAAGAACCTTTACTATAGGTACAGCATAATTCTTTAGAATACTTTTTCACGCTTATGCATCCCATGCTATGCTCAGAGAATTCTGTATCCCATCACTTATTCCCCAGATCTATTGTTAACAATGTCCATCAAAGCACTCATTTTAGAAAAGCATTAGAGAATGTAATATCTACTAGAGAAGACAATTATATGACTACAAAATTTTTAATGGGGAATGAAAGACAACAAACAGTACATTTCACCCAGAAAGACCTTTATTGCAGTGTTATTTTTTTCTTTATGTGATGAATATTCACACACTTGCCTTCTCTTCATTCAGAGATTTTTCTCTGCAAACTTCTCCTGAGCTAGGATTAAAAAAAAAAAAGTTTTCTTCTACATGCCCACCAGACAGAAGCCAAAGAGCTATGTCCTCCTCTAAGTGAAGATAAACTAACTGAAAGATTATAGCTGAGTCATTACGCAAACTGAACCCAAACACAGTCCTCTCAGGCAGCCTGTTACTACAAACAAAAGAAGTTATGTAGTGAAGCCTAGAAAGTCAAAGAATGCATAGTTACATCGGCATGTGTAAGGCTGTTTATATACATATATGTTAGCCTACTGGATATCTTTTTTTCCAGGAATGCATGGGTGCACTAATGGCATGATAAGCTATTTTGTCTAAATAGCAATGAGTCTAAGCAACCCTTTAAAATTAATGCTGCTCCTATAGCTAAAACATAATGGGCTTTGATTACATGCTAAATAGAATCAAACATAATCCTGAGTTAATTATGTGGAGATAATTTTATAATTATATCAATTCAATTTAAAAAGCAATGCATTGTTAACTGCAGATTTTAAATGGGAGTGATGATTCAAAGTAAAATTCTCATTAATTTAGAACATGTGAAAGGCCTCTCAGGTTGTTTCTTCTTTCCCCTAAATGATCACATGTGAACATAAACTTACTGCATCCATTCTCCCATTACCTGTCTATGCTCATATCTAGAAAGTGGAAAACACTGGAAAATCACAGACAAAAGGGGCTGTCTGAGAAGAGCATTTCCCAGCATTGACCCGCTCTCAAATGCTAAAGAACCTGATCTGCATTTCTATTCTGTCCAGCTTGTATGTGGAAGTAACGCCCAACGGTTCCTGACTCGATGAGCCTCAGGGAGAATGGCCTGTGTCTCTGAGACACTCTAACTTAGTATGAATGGAGTCTGCATCCAGAAGACTGGGGTGAAGGTCAAAGCCCCCAGCACCACTGCAGGTGGTTCATTTCCTCTCCCCAAAACATATCTCTACCTCTGAGGTGATACCCACTCCAGACTGACTAAGAATTGACCAGTTGATCTGCCTTTATGTAAGACCTTACAAAAGACTTCCTTTCCTTTCTCTTTTTTTCATTTGCTTTTCATTCCAGTCAAAAATTTCTGATGGAATTTCTTTTCATGAAAGAGCCAAAGAAATGCCAGCCTGAATCAGCCCCGTGGCTCATTCCTGTCCATTGGTCAGCTCTTAAGGATGATGCAAAGGGTCCCTTTGTAAAGAGGCCATAGACATTAGGGTTTAATTTTTAAAATATTCCCAAGGAGCCAGGCAAGAAAAGGCTGGATGGATTGGGCTCTGGTTAAAGTACCTCTATGATCTCACCGCATTTTGGTTTAAAGTTAACAATTCTGCCGGTGGATGAATCCTCATTAACAGTGAAGGGGTGTAGGGTTGGGGGTGGAGGGAAGAATGTCTTTGTGCAGGACAGAGGCAGGAAGAGTACCCAACCCTAAGATCCCCCAGCCTTAAGGAAACAAAAACACTGTGTTAAACAATGAGTGTCACGCAAGCCCACTGGAGTCATAAGCCAACCCAACCTCACTCCGGGGCATACCAGTAACGGTGTACTTTGTGCCCTCCACCGCAGAGTGCACATCCACAGAAAAGTTAAACAGACCTCTCTACACAGGTGAGAAAATCTATTAGAGACAAATCAAATGTTAAACCTTGTTGCCTTTTCTCAATAAGATTTGCGGCTCTCTGTCCCTTCCCCCCACAGGGCTATTTCATCCATACTTTTTTTTTTTTTAAATGCTTCCTAGTCAAACTTGAATATGCAATGAAGCTCCAGAGCTTTGTGGCGGAAATATAATTAAACTGGTGAAAGATGTAAAAGATGAAGAATGGGGATGACATCAGGCTGATTTCACAGTTGGCACTCGGATGGCTGGGCCCAAGCCTTGCTCCTGCCATGCAACACAGATCAAAGTGCCCTACTACTGCTAAAAAGGCAAAAGGGGACTTAAGTATGCTAATCCCCAGGACAAATATATTTTAATCTTGTTAGAATACAAGTTAATGCTGCAGCTCAGTGGCTGAACTTTGTCAGACTGTAGAGATCCATCTTTACTTTAGCTAGGAATGAGGCAGACCTCCTGGCGTATTCATACTTCATAAAAGTAAATTTACAAGATGAACCCCTGGACAATCCCACATCACCCCCACCTTCTACTCTCTTTGAAAGGAGGGGAGACATTTCAAAGGTTCCCAGGATGGTAAGGACCTAGCCTTACCACAACCTACCCCTTCCCCTAGCCGTTGCCTCCTCTGCTTAGTAAATGAAGGGCCGGGAAAGGAGCTCTTCTCAATTTGGGGAAGGAAGCAGGGAAACTGAAATTAATTAAAAGATTCTCCAAAGCAATCTGTTCCCCTTTAGGCCTAAGGTTTGACAGCCAAGCCAATTCCTTTTTATCAGCGCCCTCACTTTAATTTTTACAATGCCAATTTTCATTACTATTAATTATTTGTTGGACGCCAACAGTGCATTTGGCCCCATTCTGACGTGCACACAGTGCTCAGACTCTTGCTGCTTAAAGTTTTATCTCCCCATGTAAATTGCATCCTCCACAAAATAATTCCCAACTCATAGGTCCAGTGATATATTATAATGGGTGAAATTATTTTTGTGTGTGTACATAAATAGACATTATTTATACTGTATGTAATAGATGTAATAGATGTGATACTTCTTATAATGTGAATTATCAATACATGTGTACCTATCTATTTCATACATTTCTCTGTATCGTGGCTTCTCTGTAAGGTTACGCAAGGTTAAACTACACAGTGAGAGCCTGCCTGTTAAATATTGCTGATGGCAGCTATCTAAAAGGCAATTTCTGTATTTCTGTTTGTGTGTGTTAGAATTCCCACTGCCTCAGGCGTAATACCCGACTCCAACCAAAGTATGCATTACATGCCTTCATCCTAAAGATCATCCTCTGCTCTTCTGGAACCCAGTCCCTGTAGAAACATGTGGTTCATATGCTTCAGCAGGGAAGGCCAATGCATAGCTTTCTTCAGAGACTAATACTAACCCGTTGAGGTGATTGGCAAGGCTCACTGGCAAAGCCGATACTCTTCTCCCCTCCTTTCAGAGCTCTCTGGCATCATGAGCTTCAAAGAATTGTTTTAAGGTCTGTCGGGGTGTCTCACAAGGCCCTAGTTTTCAGGGGTTAGGAATGGCTCCCCCCATCCCCTTCTGAAGTGTAACTTTATTAATGCAGCTAAAGGTTACTGAGCAAGCAGGGACAATGATAATTGATGTAAATAAATAATAAAGCTTTGTGAGCAGGAGTCATAAGAAGTAGACCCTTTTCCTGTTTTGTCCCCCAGGTTTAAATTGCTGGATACCACTACTGGAAAGAGCACCAGACCTAGGGTCAGATGTCCTGGGTTTGAGTGTAGGCCGGATGATGGAGAAATGGCTCAGTCTCTCCGAGCCTGTTTCCTCTTCTGTAAAATGGAGATAATAATACCTCACGCTGTTGCAAGAATCAAATGGGAAAACATTTGTGAAAGCATTCTCTGAATTACTGCAAAAATGTAAGGCAATTTAATAATACTCCTTATATTGTATTAATCATGCTAAGTATGACCACAGTTTCCAGCAACTGCTTCTCACGGGCGACATGTTGTTGCGATGGACTCCTAATTGGTTTCCCTCCTTCAAACCTTTCCCCTTTCCAATCCTTCTGCATAGCTACCAAAGTGATTTTCCTAACAGGTCTGACCATTCTCATTCTCTGGATCAAAAACCTCTCCTAACTCTCTATTGCCTCTAGAATAAAATATCTACACTCCTCTGCTTGGCATGTAAAGCCACTCACCATTTGACTTCACTCAACCTTTTCCAGGCTTATTGCACGGTCTTCTTTTTCATGTGTTCTACTGTCTAGCTAACCTGGCTCAAGCTGGGCCGTGTACAAAACCCTCCATCTTCTACCTTCAGGCCTTTGTATAGACCAGGGGTGGGGAACCTATGGCCTCTAGTCCTCAAGTGCGGCCTTTTGAACTCAAACTTCACAGGACAAGTCCCCATAATAAAAGGATTTGTCTCGAAAACTCGGGCTCAGTCAAAAGGCCTCACCCAAGGACTTAGAAGGCCACATGTGGCCTTGAGGCCACAAATTCCCCTCCCATGGTATGGTCTCTTCACCATACTTGGAACGCACTTCCTGTCTGGCAACAACTTTTGGAATTCCATCATGCTTTATCTCCTACATGAGGCCTTTCTCTGATCCCCCAGCTACTAGTGTGCCCCCAATTACTTTGCATTTATATTGTACATATCTGATGTTTTATTTGCTTACATGTATAGATGTTGTTTCCTACAAAAGATTTCAAGGCCCTCGAGGGGAGGGACCATTCTGCTTTTGTTCTTGTGATCCAGGAACTTAGCACAGTGCCTGGTACATAGTAGGTGATTAATAAATGTTTGATTGATTGCTATAAAAATGTAAAATGTTATTCAGCATCATATTAATAAAGCTGCCTTACACTGGAATGTACAGAGCTAGGTGGCACCATAGTGCAGAGTGCTGGATCTGGAGTCGGGAATACAGTTCAAATGTAGCCTCAGATACTTCCTAGCTGTGTGACTCTGGGCAAGTCACTTAACATCTGTCTGCCTCAGTCTCCTCATCAGTAAAATGGGGATAATAATAGCATCTACCTCCCAGAATTATCATGAGGAAGAAATGAGATAACTGTGAAATGCTTAGCACAGTGCCTGAAACATAGTGTTATATAAATGTTAATTTTTATTATGTTAATAATCATGTTTTGAGAATTATTGTTTTGTAGTATAGTTTGAGAGCTGGTACTTCCTGGCCCCTTTGTTCCCACTTTTTTTCTTTTATTTCCCTTGAGATTCTTGACCTTTTAGGTCTTTCTATGAATTTCATTATTATCTTTTCTAGTTCTATAAAGCAATCCTTTGATTGGTATGGCATTGAAAAAAATAGACTAAGTTGGGTAGTAGTGTCATTTTTATTATATTGGCTCTTACCTAGGAGCAATTAATAATTCTCCAATTACTTAGGTCTTTCTTTCTGTAAACAGTGGTTTGTAGTTGTCTTTATAAAGTTCTTTTGTGTGTCTTGGAATAATAGTCATGTTAATTACAGAGCTTCCACCGATCATTTCTCTTGAGAGGCAAACAATAGTGTGATACTTCTGTTTGGGTTGTCAAGTTATCGTAATATTTAGTTTGTTAGAGATTCCCAATAATGTTATTCTCCAAATATCGAAGGTTTCATCAATGTGGGTTCTCCTTCCCCTGGATACAGATCTAAATCCTGCTATGGCTTAATAGCTAACTTTCATGAGTTGCTGTGATCAAAATATTAATCAGCTTTCAGTCAATCTGGTGAGGAGCCCCTCTGAACCTAGGTAGGCTGGCCCTCTAATGGATGTATTCCATAATGGAAGCCATTCCAACTTGGTAACATTTTCCAGAGTGTATGCTTTGCTTGTATTGCTTCCATCAACTCAGGGTCACCTTGGCTTCACCATAAGACATCAGAATAGGCCCAATTATATATTCAATTATATAATTACTGAAGGAATTACTCTATTTGACTTCTGCCTTTTAGGCAATCTTCCAAACTACTTTGTGGTGCTTTTGTCTGGGGTATTTTGTTTTTGTATTTTTTTAGATTGGCCGAGTGTAGGACCACATTAACATCAACAAAATGTCCTCTATGTGGTTTTGTTCTGTGATCCAGTTACTGCAGATATTTAAGTCTTATTTCTGTAACAAGACTAAATTTTTGGAAAAGACAAATTGCTTTATGCTCCATTGGCAACACAATGAGATAGAGACATGCTAGATGGTCAAGAAATAGTAGTTGATGTGTTGACTACATTCATTGGCATGGTTTACAGAGGATTTAATTTTTAATTTTTAGTCATCAGCAATTATTCTCTTCATTGACAAGTGCTTAGAATAGCAATGTTACTCATCAAAGGTGATTAATAAATGTTACCTGAATTGATAAATCCGGGACAATATGAAAAAGAGCCAGTGGGCACAGTCAATTTAATTCAACATGCATTTATTAAACATGTACTACATGCCACATGCTGTGCTGGTTGCTAAGGATACAGAGACAAAAATTAACACAGTCCCTGCTCTCAAGGAGCTTACATTCTACTTAGAATAGAGGTCGTTGTCAATATGCTATGAGAGTCATCTGTATTTACTTTATCACCCTTGTATTTTGCTCAGTTGCCTTCACATATCACATGTCAGTTGAAAGGAAGTGTTTTGCGTATAGAGAGACAGCCCCACAATCAGGCTTGTACCCACTTGGTGCGAGCACAACGGAGACACTTGCCTTCCTGTTGTTGGTTGCAGCTTTGGCCTGTTCTGAGTAAGGACCAGGTCATAACAACGTCTAGAACGGTTGGTCCTATTCCAATTCCAGCTCCTTCAGGGGTCACACTGAGATGCATTGCTGGTGGTTGTGAAATTGTGAGGTAGGTCAGAGAAGTTGAGGGTTGGTGTCCTCTGCCCTCTCTGGGCTCTCGAATTCATTCGGCAGCTTTCCCTCTCTTTCTGGGTCAGCCCCTCCTTCCACTCTCTGGGTTGTTTTTGCTTATTCTTCCAGCCTCCCTTAAGCATGGAAGAAAGTGAGCTGACAAACTCATTCCCACCAATAGGACTGCATGTGTTTTCCCCCAAAGGAGTGTTTGTATTTTAGAAAAGGCCCAAGAGAAGAGAGTAGCAGTTAACTTACAATGTGGTGTAGTAGGAAAGAGTGCTGGGTTGGGAATCAAAAGGGCTTCGTTTGAATCCCAGCTCTGTTAGTTAATACCAGTGTGACTGTGGGCAGGTCACTTAACCTATCTGTGCCTTAGTACCCTCATCTGTAAAAATGAGGAGATTGGGTTAGATGACTTCTAAGGTTTTATCTAACTCTATACCCATGAGCCTACGGATCAATAAGTGGGAATTTCAGGGCCCACAGGGGAGAGATTTAGGAAGGTGCAAAATACCTTGCTGGCACACGTTGAATCATCTTCTATCAGCCCTACAGAAACATTACCAGGGTGGATTATAATATAATATAATATAATATAATATAATATAATATAATATGATATGATATGATATGATATGATATGATATGATATGATATGAT
>NW_020954630.1:6753884-6887418 GCF_900497805.2 Vombatus ursinus
ATATGATATGATATGATATGATATGATATGATATGATATGATATGATATGATATGATAATATGATATAATGTTATACAATATAATATATAATTATGTAATATAATTATATACTCTTTAATAAAAGAATTTGTTCTGTAAAACTTGGACTCAGTCAAAAGGCTACACCCAAGGACCTAGAAGGCCACAGGTTCCCCACCCCTGTTAAACCCACTCAGTTGCTGGCCAAGGGTGAGAATTATCTTTCTTTCCATTGACATTTCACCGTTATGGTCTACTCCTGCCCCCATCCTCCTGATTCCCCTCCCTCAAAACCCTCAACATTGTTATACAGACTAGAGTAGACAAGGATGGCCACCTAAGGGTGTTGCCCAAGTAGCCATTGTGGCATAGAAGGTTCTCTCCCTTGGAAAGTTATTTACTTGATGATTAAGAAGAGACAAAGGCAACTGTTACTGACATCTGCTTAAAGAGACAATTTTGATAACGTTTTTTAGGAAGAAGTTTAAGATTTTTTTCCATTTCTCAAATACCACAGTGTCCCCAGTTGGTGAAGGCATGCCAAATGGATCCTTTAAAATACTTCACTCTGTAAAGTGAATGTGATTTGTACATGCCCATTTCAATATTACCATTTCGATTCCTTGAAGCCTTGAGGTGAACTCATCCACTACAACTCCTAAGTCTCTCTTGTAATTTGTATCCCTACATCTCAGCGTTTTGGGGATGATCTCCGGAGCATTGGAAATGATCATCCTTCGCCAACTTTGCTTTTCTGAATTCCAGCTGGTTGTTTATTTCTCACATTTCTAACCTCAATGTTTCCAATTATATTTCCTGCTCTCAATGGTGTTTACCATACCCTTTGTTCAGTGTTACCTGTAAATTTCACCAATTCTGTTCACCACAGAATTCATTAGTGCTATTTACCATTGTTCTCTTCTGAGTGTCAAAAGTAAATGTGCTCTTTTAAAATCATTCTTAAGGCTGTTAAATCATGATGAACACAACCATAGATCTTGTAGCATCCTCGAACACACCATCTCCAGCCTAGATACACTGCTTTTAAAAACTCTTCTTTGTTTAAGACTTCTTAGTTATTTTAGGAATCACGGGTTCTGACCCAGATCTGTTCTAACAAATTGCAAATGTCAGAATCAGAGGCTTCCTGCATTTCAAAACTGGAAGCTTCCCCAAATACAACTCTCCACTTAATAGGGAATCGGGAAGGGGAATTTGGCCTGTTTTTCCCAAATAAATGGAGCAGAAATTTTGCTTTATTGGAATGAGCACTGGACTGGGAGTGAGGAACACGAAATTCTAGTCCTTGATTCTGTTATTTACTAACTGTATGGCCTTGGGATGTTGAATTGAAAGCTAGAAGAGAATTTAGGGGCCACTGAGCCCAACCTCCTGATTTTAGAGGTGAAGACACTGAGGGCCAGAGTTGTCCAAGATCACACATTTCAGGACTTGAACCCAAGTTCCGTTACTCCTCTTTTCAAGGTAACTACCACTTAACCAAATCACTCAATATCTCTGGGGTCTCAGTTTTTTCTTCAGCAAAATGACTCAGTGGGACTGGATGATTTATTTGAGTTTGGAAGCCGTATGTTTCCAGAAGCCTAAGGCTGGGAGTGATTAGAGACTGAGAATGAAGAAAGGTAGTTGCTGTCTTTTGGCTCCTGGTTGTCTTTATCACTTCAGCTTGACCGATGGGTGGGGAGCTGGGGCAGGGCTTGTGTCATTTTTGCATCTCTCTGTATTAGCATAGTGTTTATGTATATGTGCTTTAAAAAAAAAGCCAACTTTTTTTTTTATGAATTGAATTCACCACTGACTGTTTATATTGTCCAGATTCACTAGATCATTTCAAATCTTTCCTCCCCTTTTTGTTGTGTTGACCTGGTATTAGAGTTTCCAAGATCTTGTAGTATCAGAAAGTCATAGTAATTGACAGAAGTTAAGATTGGTGTAAAATATTTTTTGTATGCACTATTGTCCCGACTCTAGGGGTTATCAATGAATAGAAACGTGGGCAGACATATACGTACCGGAAATGATTTTGGTAATGATATGAGAGTGTAGTAGAAAAAACACCCAATGTCACAGTAGCTCTCATCACCTATTTTGTGATTTCTTGTCCATCTTTGAGCCAAGAATAGAAACTATTGTTGAGATTCTATGATAGTTACTTTTTTGTGATCTTTTCCTCGGGCCCGGGCGGGGGGGGGGGGGGGGGGGAGGGAAGGCTACTGTTTTCTTGTGTTGTATACTATGAAAATTAGCATTTTGGAAATTATCTCACAATGGGAAAGGTTAAATGGAATTGATTTGTGTTTACTTTGCAAAGCATAACAGATACAAGCTTTAACCAAAAGAAAGGCGTAATAATCTAGGGGAATGAGTCCTGGATTTGGAGTCTCTAGGATTTAAGTTCATTTTCCAGCTCTACCAGTTACCAATTTTCCTCATTTATCTAATGATGAGACGATGGGCCTGATGATGTCTGAGGTCCTTTCCAGCTCTCAGCCTATGATGAACTGGCATCATTAACATCTGAATGAAAAGTCTGAATCCATTTGGGCCTTTTTAAAATCATAAAATAATTTTTTAAGCATTCTATAGAGCTGGAGAATAATATGTTTAGAGGTGAAAGCAACATTAGAAGTCCAAACTAGTCCAACCATCTCATTTTACAGATAGGGAGGCTGAGGCCCAGAGAGATGAAGTGACTTTTTTGATCTGAACCCTAGTCCTCTAATTACAAATTCAGGGCTCTTTCTTCTGTTTCCTGCTGCTTCTCTTATAAATTAAAGTTTCATTGTTTCTCTCCCACCCCCACACAAAATAGAAAATCAAGCAACATCTTATTTTATTTTGAGATTTTGTACCCTTTGAAGCTTTGGCATTGACATTAAGTCCCCCCCTCCTGAAAAATATGCTTAACAAAAAATGTTTCTAAGAGATTCAGGAACTCAAATTTTACCCAACCTAAGTCTACAGGCTAAATCTAGGACCTGATATTCATACTTGGACAAGATTCTCATGGACGTACTTGGTTGGGAGCCAGAGAAAAGGGAAATTTAAATAAATAGATTTCTCTCAGCCTCTTTCCTAGTCAGAACAACTGAATAATATTAATATTTTTAGGTAAATCAGGTCTAGGTATTTTAATAAAGGGCCAGTGTCTTTCACATATACAGGAACAAATTAAGCTACTGGAGGGTCCAGAGTACTTAGGAATTTGGTCACCCCCTCATACTTTGAACAATGAATACATAAATCAAGTGTTAATTAAAGCAATATATCATTAATCAAATTTAACATGTAAAGGTAGGGAGGGCCTGATTTGAGTTCTAATATGAGACATCTATAAAATGATAATGTTCAGTATGAGAAGCCTGGGGCCCCTTTCTTGGCATTCAGGGTTCAGATTCCATAGGCTCTTATTCTAGCCCTCTTAATTTTTGCCCTTAAATATATGTACTAGTGCATTAATCATAATTGCAAATACAGGAACAAAAAACTTCTAATTTTTCTGTAATCCAATGCTGAGAGTTAGGGAAGCTAAGATAATTTATTTTGTTAGTTTGTTTACTCGGTCATTACAGATATAAATAATAAATAGTAATATTTTTAAGAGCATGTCAGAATGTTAGAAAAGGAGAATTTCCAGAATTTACTCGCATTTCTGAAAGAAAAAAAGAAAATGAAAGCCTTAAGATAAATAATCCACATAATTCAGGTTTAAAAAAAAGTTTTTAGATAACTAGGGCATTATGTATAATGACAAAATTAAGAATGAAGTTATTAATTTCAGGTATGAGAAATACCTTTTTTCATGCAAATAGAAAATGTTTCTTTGGAAGTATTTCTGAAGGCAATAGGACAATTAAGGAAGGTAGATCATTAATTCAGACCCCAACATTTTTGTGACTGAAATATCTAATTTCCAAAGGGATATCTGCAACACAGTTTTGACCTAAATTAGCCAGATAATTACCTCAGTTGTCCAACTGAATATGTTCATACAGACAGAGCCTGGCTATTTCAAAAGGAATATTTTTTTCTCATAAAAGGCTTTCTTCTTACCTTTTTAAGATTTGAATTATAATTGTTATATCAGAAGACGTATGACCTAAAAGTTCATGCTCCATACCAACTGCTGAAATGTGTTTCCAGTATTTGAAAACAGATGACACCCTTTGGGGAGAGGGCTGTGAATTTAACACTCTGAAGGCTCTTAGCCAGGGTTTGAGCCCATCTTTAAGGCACAAAAGAAGGAGTTTAAGATTAAAGTTTGCCTTGATTCTTTTGTCAGATGTTTCCTAGGGTGGCTTCTATTTCCAACAATGGGTGTGCTAAGGAGAGAAATTAAGAATTGCTCTTCATTTTCAGTTTGTTAGACATTTGATGTTACTTTGAGTGAATGTTTGCTGCCTGGAGAGTTCGAGAAAAGGTATTCTTTTTACAATTTCATTACAGACTTGAAGATATTCTTTGCTAGATTTGTGACTCATCCCAGGACCAGGCAAGGACGAATGGCAGGTTGTGTTCTCCTAACATATCAAAGGTATTAAAACGTTCATCTCTCCTCCGCCCCCCCCCAAGTTAGTTTCCCTTGAACTTTACATAGATGAGTCATTCATTTGGCTGCAGAGGAAATCAGACAGATAGTAAGAGAAATGTGAATGGAATATGTGATGGATGATCAGGGCTCCCAAATAGCAAATGATAGCTATTCCTAAAGGCAGATTGCTATTATCCTTAAAATGGGGTCATAAAGCCAGGGTACTGGGGGCTCTATATTTAATAGAGCTTTTGGTTAGTAGGGATGCCCATCTTTACATTAAAGTAATCCCAAGGTCATAAGATTTACCAAATATCCTGATATTCCTTGCCTATGAGGGTATATCTACTTGCAAAGAAAGCCCCTAATTAAAATAACCAATATGATGACTTCTCAATACAGTGCTTTGAATGTTGTAGGACTGTAATAAATACTCATTAAATGGCTTCAGAGTCTTTTGTTTCTCAGTTTTCCATCAAGAGGGATGTCTGATCTGTGAGATGAACACGAATAAATGATCTTTCCAAAAATTTATACAGAATCTCTCAACAAACTACAGCTACACAATGCAAAGGAAAAGGGAGATGTGGCAGTGATCTAGTTAACTTGATCAATGTGCACAGCCCCATAATCCAGGCCATAGCCTTGATCCAATTAACCAGATAATTGCCAAATCTCCACTTCCATTTGTGCTGGGCAGATATTGTCAAAGGAAAAAAAAAGGAAAGGAGGTTATTTGACTGATGGATAGTGGGCAAAGGGGCAAGTGACCAAACTCTATGCTGCCCACCCTGCCCCTTACATATTCTGACCTCTTTGGGAATTTAATGGAAATTGTGCCTATATAAGCCAGATGGAATCGAGCCCAGATGGAGATGAAAAAGAGTGGAAAAGAAAAGAAAAATAAAAGGGGGGGTATTGGTGGGAAGCAACACTCTGCAATGAATAACATCTTAATTCATAAAAAAATCATTTTCAAGGATGGTGCACACACTGAATATTTACGTTTAGCTGTGTAAGGGTGGATGCTGTGCTCTATGTTTCATTTCAAAAGGAAAATGGAAATTTACATGATCAGGAAGGAATAGGTAGAGAGGGATTGATTTCTGTCTTTAAGTCTGCATTCATCAAATACGACATGGCAGGACGCTTACTTCTGATTCTCCCAAATGGTTGCTCATGTGGACACTATTTGAAAGTACACTGAATCACACTCTATAGGAGAGATCATCCTGAATTGTTTTCCCATGGAAAGGAACTAATAGTCTTTCTCTCCATCCTTTGTCACCACTCTACCCCCACCTTAGAGCAACAAACTAAGTGCTTCTCTCATTTTCATTTTTACATAGAAAGCCTTTAAAGTGAGAGAATCTTTAAAAAATCATCTGGAACTAATCATTTGGGGATTTTTCTAGCTCAAAGAATCAAGTCAAACCCGTTGTCTCCCTTGTCTTCCCAATGAAGGGGAAAAAATGTGGTTTTTGGAGCAAAGGTCTTGCTTGGTATACTTTTTAAAAAAAATTTTTTTGTTCTCTTTTGGCTTTAATCATGGTATACATTTTTACATGGTATCATCCCACCACCAAAATTAGGTTCTGCTCACAAAAGAGTTGCCATACATCTAAGTATCCATCTAATTCATTCCCCGATGCCACCAAAGGAACCTGGAAACTAGTACTGCCAACTCTTGTTTCTTTGTCCCAATGGGAGCAAGCGGGTGGTACGGACAAATCAAATCTACAGAATTTGGTGATTCTTTTTTCCCACTTAGCTCAAAAGATTCTCTATTCTTGTCTCACCCCTAAACTCTTGAGATGTGGATTTTGAGCTGTGGGTTGTTGGAGGACTGGGTGGGGGCAATGGTCATTTATCCATTTATTTAGCAAATATCTATTGAGTATACCAAGCACCCACTATGTAGAAGGGGAGGGAAAAGAGCACAGGAATTGAAGCCAGAAAATTTGAATTTTACTTCTAGTTCTGTCACATAACCTGTGTGACCTTGGGTTAGTAACTTTACTTCTCAATTTATAAAATGAAGGTGTTGGACTAGTTGACCCTCTAAAGTTCCTTCCAGCTCTAAAATCCTATCACTCTGTGACCTGATTTTTTGGATTCATTTCCTCCTCCCCCACTTCCTGCCAATTTCCCTCTTTCTATCCACCTCTTTTGGACTAGAACATGAGATCCAGTTCCACCATGAATAACTCAGAAGGACTTCTTGTTCAGAACACCTATAGCTCATCTTCTCCCTAGCAAGCTTTTGTCAAGTAGAATTGTGGAATCACTCATTCAGTCATTCTACCAACATTTGATTTAATGCACTATGCAGGCCACTGCACATACAAAGTTGTATAAGATGTTGGTCCTGTGTTCAAAGAGCTTACCATATAGTAAGGGAGAGAGTGACTTTTACAAATAGCTGCAGTACAGAGTAGAATGTGTGATAAGTATTACATAAGTGGTTAAAAAAAAAAACAACTGTGCACCACAGCTGGGATTACTAAAGGGGGCTCTTGAATTTTTAACTTGAGAGATCTGTGAAGGCATCATGGAGTAGGTGACATTTGAGCTGAGCCCTGAAGGACGGATAGAATTTTAATGTATAAATAGGGTATTCAAAGCAGAGAGATAAATGGCATAAACAAAGACCCAGAGTCAGGAAGGCACAAAAGTGGATTTGAAAAGAAAGGAGGCCAGATTGGTTACAGCATAAAGTTTCTATAAGGGATCAGAAGAAAGGTAGATTGGATCCGAATCACAGAAAGCTTTGGAATGGTGGTTGGTGTTAGAGCAGAGAGGAGTGAAATGATCAAAGTAATGCCTCAGGAAGATTGATCTGATGGCAACGTGTACAATAGACTGGAGAAATTGAAGACAAGGATAACAGTTAGGACAACAGGAATTTAGACCTGAAAAAGACATAAAATGTTATCTAATCTAGTTCCTCACCTTTTCTTTGTGTGTGTCATGAACCCCTCTGGCAGCCAGGTGAAGCTTTCTCAGAATAAGGGTTTTAAATGTACAAAATAAAATACGTTGGATCACAGAGGAAAACAATTATATGAAAATGCAGTTATCAAAATATTTTTAAAAATACAAGTTCATGTATGCCCAAAGTGCTATCAAACTGTGCATACCTTTTGATCCACTCCTAGTTCTATATCCCAAAGAGAGCACAGGAAAAGGAAAAGGATTTCTTTGTACAAAAAAAAAAATTATAGCAGCTGTTTTTTGAAGTGGCAAAGAATTGGAAATTGAGGGGATGCCCATCAATTGGGGAATGGATAAACAAGTTGTGGTATGTAATTGTGATGGAACACTATTGTGCTTTAAGAAATGATGAGGTGGGTGGGTTCAGAAAAACCTGGGAAGACATATGAACTGATGCAAAGTGAAGTGAGCAGAACTAGGAGAACATAGTATACAGTAATAGCAACACTGTATGATGATCAACTGTGAATGACTTAGCTACTCTGATCAAGATAATGATCCAAAACAATTCCAAAGGAATCACAATGAAAAATGCTCTCCACTTCCAGAAAGAGAACTGATGAACTCTGAGTGCAAATTGAAACATATAGTTTTCCACTTTCTTTATTTTTCTTGCCTTTTTATTTTTATTTTTTTTGCAAAATGGCAAATGTGGAAATATGTTTTGCATGACTTCACATGTGTAATGGGTATCATATTGCTTGCTCTTCATGGGTAGGGGAGGGGCAAGGGGAGAGATATTTGGAACTCAGAATTTTAAAAAATGTTAGAAAGTAACAAACAAAACAAAATTGGAATCTAAAAAAAATTAAAATCACAAGTTCATAGACCACAGGTTAAGAACCCCTGATTAAGTCTTATCCTCTCCTTTTACAGATGAGGAAACTGAGACCCTGAAAGGTGAGGTGACTTGGCCAAGTTGTGTTTATTAGTAAGTAGCAAAGGAAGAATTTAAACCTAAGTTCTTCTACCTTTAATTAAGTGTGTTTTCCACAGGGAATCCTTAGGAGACAACTTTAATAACCCCAAGTGTGAAATTTTTAGGACTTGAAGTAGGGTGGGTAGGGACATTGAAAATGGAAAGGAATAAATAGATACTAAAGGCATTACAAAGCAAGATTTGATAGGACTTTGGATGTTTGTCACTGAAGCTACTAACACTGGGCAGCCAGGTGGCACAGTGAATAAAGGGATCTGGAGTAGGAAGACCTGAGTTCAAATCTGGTCTCATCTGGGCAAGTCATCTCATCTGTGTTTGCCTCCATTTCTTTAATTGTAAAATGAGGATCATAATAGCATCTACCTCCCAGGGTTGTGAAGATCAAACAAGATAAAAATTGTAAAGCACTTAGCACAGTATAGGCACTTAATAAATGCTTGCTTCCTCCCTTCCTTTCTCCTTTCTTTCCTTCCTTTCTTCCTTCCTTCCTTTCCTTCTTCCCTTCCTCCCTTCCTTCTTCCTTTCCTTCCCTTCTTCCTTCATAAACATTTTATAAAGTGACTCATTGAGTCTAGGGCACAAGGGTTAGAGTTAGCAAAAGGTAGAAAATGACTCCAAGGTTTTGAGACTGGGTGACGGTATTTTTAATAGGAATCAAAGAGGAGGAATAGTTTTGGGGAAGAAGATGAGGGTGAGGCTTGATCCTCATCTTGAAGGAAGAGAGCTATTCCATGAGGTGGAGGGAAGGAGGGGGTGCTTTCCAGATATGGGGGGACAGTTAGTACCAAAGCACAGAGATGAGAGGAGTATTGTGTATGAGGAACAGAAAAAAAGGCCAATTTGTACAAAACAGGAATGGGGAATAACATGTAATGAGACTGGAAAGATAGGTTGAAGGGCCTTAAAGGCCAAACAGAGGAGTTTATATTTTATCCTAGCAACAATAGTCTAGGTAAGAGGTAGTAAGGGCATGAACTTCAGTGGTTACCATACGATAAAGAGAAGGGTTCATATGTTAATGATGCCATAGAGGTAGAAATAGCAAAATTTGGTAACTGACTGGATTTGAGGGGTGGGAGTGAGGAGTTAAGTTTCACACTGAGAGAGGAATAGAATTGTGGTGCCTTCAATAGAAATAGGAATGTTTGGGCTGTGAGTAAAAGTTTTTGGAACAAGATAATGGCTTCTATTTTGGACATAATGAGTTTGATAAAATGTCCAATGTGATGTGGGACTCGAGTTCAGGATGGAGACTAAGAGTGGGTATATAGATCTGCAAGTAATTTACATGGAAATGATAATAAAACCCATGGAAACTAATGAGGACATTGTGAGGGAGAAAGAAGAGAAGAGGGCTTGGGACACAGCCTTAGGGAAGGTCCATTATTAGGAGTAATCATATGGATGATGAGCCAGCAAAGGAGACTGAAGAATAGTCAGACAAGTAGAAGGAAAACCAAGAAAGAGTAGTGTAGTGAAAACCTATAGAGGAGAGAGTGGTCAATAGTGAGAGGTCAAGAGGGATGAGAACTGAAAAATGAGCATCATATTTGGCAATTAGGAGACTCTTGGTAACTTAGAAGGCAGTTTCAGTTGAGTGATGGGGTCAAATTTAAAAGAATAAAAGCCATTCCCCAGTTGTTAAATTTTCAAAGGATATAAACAGGTAGTTTTCTAAGGAAGAAATTCAAGTTATGAAAAAAATGCTCCAAATTACTAATAATTAGAGAAATGCAAATTAAAACATCTTTGAGACTCTATCTCACATCCATCCATCAGATTGACAAAGTTGACCAAAAAAGGAAAACATTGGAGAGATTGTGGGGAAACAGGTGCATTGATGCATTTTTGGTGCAACTATGAATTGGTCTAACTCTTCTGGAAAGCAACTTGGAACTATGCCCCACAAATTACTAAACCTTGCATACCCTTTGACTCATCAATATTACTACTAAGTCTATGCCTTAAAGACATCAAAAAAAAGAGGGAAAGAACCTACATGTTTAAAAATATTTATATCAGTTCTTTTTATGATGGCAAAAAAACTGGAAACTAAGGTGATGTCCTTCAATTGGAGAACAGCTAAAGTTATGATATATGAAAGTGATGGATAAGAAATTATGCAGAGGGACATTTCATAGAAAGCTAGGAAGATATATGAATAGATGCCTAGGGAAGTGATCACAACCAGGAGAACAATTTATACAATAACAACAACATCATAAGGACAAGCCATTTTAAAAGACTTAAGAACTTGATCAACACAATGACCAACCATAATTGCAGAGGACTCCTGATGAAACATGCTATCTATCTCCTGACAAAGAGGTGATGGATTAGAACGAGGTGCAAATTAGGCATACATATTTTTGAACATAGCCAATGTAGGAATTTGTTTAGCATGATTATGTATATTGTTACAATAGGTTTATTTTCTTTCTTTTTCAATGGTGGGAGAAAAGGAGGGAGGGGAGGGGTATATGGGAGAAAAGTTAGATTTTCTTTTATTGAAAAAATTAAATTAAATTTTAAAAAAGTCAATGACATTTCTATTGCGTCACAGCTGCCTTGATAATAATGGAATCTAATTCTATATCCACGGATCAAAAACTAGTATGGCATCGGAAAACACGCTAGGTTTCATAACAGATGCCTATGTTTCTTTCTGTCTGGGTAAGGGAACAAATTTTAGTTCTCCCTCTAGAAAGAAGAAGCCAAGGGAGTTTTTCCCCCTCCAGGCTTCTGAGAGTTGCTGCATCCTGCAGAACAAGAATGGTGAAGTCAGACTGTTTGACAGTATTAGCAACAATAGCAGTCAATCAATAAACATTTATTAAGCACTAATTACTATTAGTATTGAGTAATACCTATGGTAATGTGTAAATGAATTCAAATGCCCTCCAAAAGGTCTGTCTTGATTCCATCCTTTCTCATAGACACCATCTTTTTTAATGCTAGCATCTTCTTTTAACAAATGGAGGGGGAAAGGGGGCAAGAGGAGCAATGTGTCATGCAGTGTGTGCCTTTGAAGCACATGATCATCCTGAGGAACTGCTGCAAATCTATAATATAAATTCTGCCTCTGGCACTTATGCAAACCACATCTTTCACCACACAATCAGCTTTTTACTAGTAGAAAGATGTTTGACCACATCTGTGTGGCAGTACTTACCTGCCGTGCTAAATGACCTTGACCATTGTCCTAGTTCTACAATAACAGTAGTACTACAATAACGTAATACTTCTTAATTTTGTGATTGTATAAACATGTCTATGGCCTTTGGGTCTAGGAAAGCAGCAGCCTTAATTACACTGACTATTAGCTTCTTAAGCATCCCTGAGATGAAGTTCCAAGATGAACTGCAAAAGGACATCTTGTATTGGCAGAAATGTAAATTTGAGCACTCAGCAGTATCTTGTCTAATGATACCACTTAGGTTGCTCTTACTGCAGTACCACAGGGGGTATTCCTACCTGAAATAGGTTAACAAGGAAGAGGGCTGGATCCATGATAGAACTGGGGTTCTTAACCTGAGTTCATGAACTTGTCATTTAAAAAGTATTTTGAAAATAGTATTTCAATATAATTGATGTCCTTGGTAATCCTATATATTTTATTCTAGTCATTTAAAACTCTCCATAGTCTTTGCCAGACTGCAAAGGGGGTGCGTGACCCCCCAAAAAACTAAGAACTCTTGCCAGCCAGATTTAAAGTCAACTTGGTCTTGCACCCCAAAATTCAGATTCATCCTTGGTACATTTTGATACAGTTGGGAGTTTAGAAAGTGCCTGATGATGTTGCCAGTTCAGAAGAGGCTACCCTGATTTAACAAGAAGAGCAGTTGTGAATTTCCCAAATATTTCTTAAATCACATTAAAATGTGCATATTTTATACACATTGTCGAGAGTCATATGTGCCCAGAAAATATTGGGACCAACTAACACTATACCCTACGTTAGTTTATCACATTAGCTCAGACCAAGCAGAAAGTGGGACAAGGAGGGAAAAGACTAAGAAAATTTTGATAGGGACAGGGTTGGGAAAAATAGGAGAGATGGAGCAGTAGTGGCGAGTTTGGGTGCCCAGGCTGGGTGCCCACTGGGAGGCTGTGGGCAGTCAAGAGCCAACAGGTATTTATATAAATATGTGTGCATGTCTCAAGGGTGACTTTTGCTTGAGAAATACTTTTCAGGTTTCACAATTTTGCCCACAGCTTGCTTGCCAGACCTGCTCTTGTGTCAATACAGTAAAGTCATCTGTTCATGGTCATGGGGATTGGAAGGCCCTATCATCTCCTGACCATCTTTTGATCACTTAGAAGAATAAACTCCTTTTCTGTTCAGGCCACTGGTCCCCTCCACATTGGTCTCAAGTTAAAGGGGCATTCTAGAGTCTATACTAGGACCCCTTAAAATCCTATCAAACACACAAGGCAAGCATTTGTCAGGCAGTCCTATTTGGGAAGGAAAGCAGTTTTTCCATACCCATGGTCAATTTTGGAGGTGACTGCTCAGGGAATGGGGCAGAGGGCAGAGGCTCATCTAGTATCCTCCAGGGTCAGGTTCAACCTTACATACTTGGAGCAGTTTCCATATTAGTCATAACTCCCTATATCAGCTTGGAACAGGGTCATACAGCCAGTATGTGTTAGAGGTCAAACCTGAACTCATCTCAGGACAGATACCTTGTCTACAAGAGGTGAGCATCATTCACAAATAAGAAAAGTGATAAGAAAGAGAATGACCAGACAAAGGTGTTTTGTGACCTTAGAGTAGAGTAGAGTGAAAAGAGTACTAGACTAGAAATCAGGAATTCAAGTCCTAGTTCCATAACTTTGGGAAATTCATCATAGAAAGGAGGGCCCCAAGGGAGGGCCTATCAAGGTATCTCTTCTAAGTTCCCCTTGTCTTTCTTTCTAGTTGTTTGCCCTTCCTACAGACTTAACTTGACTTTTCTTATTCTCTATGTTGACTTCCCCATCCAAGGCTTCAGTATATATTTCTTTCCTTGACCCTACTCTGAAGCCCTAGAAGAGCAGGGTTCTTTTGGATTTCAGTCCAGGTCCATCCCCAACTTGGCCTCAGAGTAGATCAATTTCACAGCCACTTCAATTCCATCCTAGTGGCATCTCTTGGGCTCTGCCCACAGAAGTGGCCTATCTTTCCCCCTTAGTTCTGGGGAATCAACATCTAGGGAGAACCCAGAATGGTGGAGGAGAGAGGATATGCTCTCCTCTGCCCTTGAATTTCATTTGGCTTCTTTCTTTCTGAGCAATCTCCCGACCTCAATCCTTCTGCATTAGATAGATCAGCTTCTACTCAATTTGCTTATCCCATTCATCTCCGCACCGGTGTGCCAATTACAGGGTTAGGCACACAAAGACCAAAATCCAGACATTCCATTGTATTTCCTAAACTCACAGTTTCTCTAAAAACTCCAAGCTTCTACCAGTCTGCTCTTCAGATTCACATCAGTCTACCTGGATGGCCCAGAGCTCCACATAGTTCATTGTTTCCTCCTGGAGAATATTTGCATAAACCAATAGCACACTTGCAGTGAGATTATACTTTAATTCCTTTGTCTTCAGCCTGAGAGACTGAGCCCCCCAATACACAAAGAGTAGAAGGCACAGAAAGACTGTCCCAGCATAGCAGAGAGGGCTATCCTGGGAATCAAGAGACCTTGGTTCTGTCTTGGTCCTATGATCTTGATTAATTTATTTAAACTTCTTTGAGTCTCAGTTTCCTCATCTGTAAAATGGAGATAATAAGACTAACATTACCTCTCTCAACAGGGCTACGGTAAAGGAAGCCGAATTTCACATGGCGTCCATTGCTCCTCATGACACCTTGGTGCCCTGCTGGCTGGACATCACCATCACGATAGCTCACATTGTCTATCAGCTTCATGTTGCAAAGCACTTTATGTGCACTGTCTCATCTGAGCCTCATGAAAACACTTTGAATGAGGTGCCCCAAGTATATTTAGTCCCATTTTAGAAAAGAGGAAACTGAGACTCTGAGGAGTAAACTGAAAGAGGGCACAGCTTGTTAAGTATCAGAGGTGGGATCTGAGGATCATAATCAGGGGCAGTGGGGTGGCACAAGGGATAGAGTGCTGAGCCTAGAGTCAGAAGGACTTGAGTTCAAATCCTACCAAAAAACACTTACTAGCTGTGTAACCCCAGGCAAGTCACTTAACTTTTGTTTGCCTCCAGTTTCCTCATCTGTAAAATGGAGATAATAATAGCACCTACCTCTGAGTTGTTTCAAGGATCAAATTAGATAATAATTGTAAAGCACTTAGCACAGTGCCTGGCACATAGTAAGTACTATGTAAATGTTAGCTATTATTATAATTTTGAGGGGGAAGGGACTTTAGAGAACATTAAGGCCAGCCTTCCTCATGCTAAAGATGCAGAAATTGAAGCCCAGAGAGATATAGTGATTTATCCCAAGCAGAGTCAAGGTTCAAATGCACTTTCTCTGACTCCAAACCCAGTGCTCTTTCCATCGACCACACTGCCTCTCTAACATGTGGTCCCTAAATTCATACTGTGTGCACTAGAGGATTTGAGTGAGAGAGTATGGATGGAACAGAACAAAATGATCCCCACTACTGGGAAAACAACTTATCACACATGCCTTAATAATGGTAGGTCAGTATCATTCACAAATAGGAAAGACAGAGTTATCAGGCAAAAGGTGTTTAGTGACCTATACGAAATTAATTACTTGGTTGTCTTTGTGAATTCCCGGTGGATGTGTTCACACATCAGGAAAACTGAGACCACAGTTGACTGTTATTTGACAGCCTGAACAAAGGCCAACAGTTGAATGAGTGGGAAGACTTAGGACAACTGATGGATTCAACCAGTGAAGTGGTGGGACAGTGGCTGCCCCACTTGTTACAATAATGAGCTGCTCTCAGGGGAAACGGATCCTGATAAAAGTAGCTCCACAATAATAATGCCATATGAATCTCCAGATCCCTCCCTGCCCTCTACACACAAACCCAAAGCTCCACTTCCAGGAGAGGCATCGTGGTGTGCTTAGTTGACAAAGAGCTGGCTTTAGAGACAGGAAGATCCAGAGGTTATGTGACCCTGTCCAAGTCAGCTCCCCCAGGCACTCTCTAAGACTTTAAGATTCAGGGCAGGTTCAATCATTTCTCACTCATATACAACTCTTTATGACCCCATTTGGGGTTTTCTTGGCAGAGATACTGGAGTGCTTTGCCATTTCCTTCTACAGCTCATTTTACAGATGAGGAAACTGAGGCAAACAGGGTTAAGTAACTTGCCCAGGGTCACACAGATAGTAAGAGTCTAAGGCTGGATTTGAACTCAGGTCTTCCTGACTCCAGGCTTGGCACTCTGTCTACTACACCACCTACCTGTCAATACGGCAGGTACAGATCTGCATTGGGAGAAGGTCTTCACTCAGAAATTTCTATACTAATGAAATAATAGATTTGTTCTCTCTTTCCAATTACACACACACACACACACACACACACACACACACACGGCCTTGCCATATCTATCATCTGAGGCACAGAAATAATATGTGTTTGTGTTTTAAGTGGCCATTTAGATTGAGTTTTTCTTGTATACCTAAGGCCTTTTTTTAATCAGAAAATTGGGCTTTGCCTTGTAGGTAGGAGTTGTGTGCTTTCAGAGTAGTTTTGTGAAACTTTGAAGAACTCAGCAGAAAGCCTAGCCTTCTCCCTGTGCCATAGGCCCCAGCCTCAAGCTTTGCTCTTGGGACCGGCCCATGTCTGCCAATCACAGCAAGAAGGGTGCTCAAAACCAGGAGAGCAGGGTCAAAAGGGAAACTTACAATTCTGGAACCATGAGTAAGTCTTACATTCTAGGCTAGGGGGTAAGCAGCATGAAGCAAAGGAGAGAAATGGAGACACTAGATGTTACTATTGAGAGTGACATGTTGAGGGTAGGGAAGTAGTTGACTACAGTCCATAGTATGGTAGCTTTCTATTTTAAATAATTTAAATTTTTTCTTTCTTTTGTTGTGTATTTGACAAACATTTTCATATTCAAAGAATAACAAAAAAGAGGACTGCATAGAAAACTGTCATTCTCTTATTGCTTATACTTTGTATTTTAAATACATATATACATATATATGGTGTGTGTATACATTATACATATATACCACAAATTATATGTATGTATATATACAATTTTACACAATAGGACTAACACTTCCTTGATTGTCTGTGTCCTCTTCTGAACATCCTTTTCTGTTTTAATTAAACATTGTTAACTAAGCATCTAAGAGGTTGCCAGTACCCTATAAATCTGACACCCTGGACTAAGGCCTCATCAACCTGTCTTAGTTCCTGCTCTGCGAAGGCCAGATAATACCTTGTCCTAGGATCAGCAGTCATATCCTAGATATCATAGGGTCATTGATCTGGAAGGATACTTAGAAGACATCTAGTCTAACCAACTCATCTTATTCTTACAGTAATATTATTATTATTATAGTATGGTAGTATTCACATAGGATTTTAAGGTTTATAAAGCATATCACATTTTACAAAGAGACTGAGGCCCAGAAAAGTTGTAACTTGTCAGGCTTCCATTAAGAAATGATGCCTGAGCTGAGCCTTGAAGGAAGTTAGATCCTATGAATGAGGCCTCAGTTTTCTCATCTTCAAAATGGGTATGATGATCCTGTATTGGTGGTTGTTGAGGAGTAATGCGTTTTTACACTTTTACACTTTAAACAACTAAATAAAGGCTTAGATAAAGTACCAGGAAGGTTCTGTCTGGAGGGCTGAGGTCAAATGAGTTGGCCCACAAATCAGGCTGCAGATTTGTTTGCACAGACAGGCAGGCAGCCAGTAGCCTTGGGAACTCTCTTCCTAAACCTAATGAAGTCTGGACCTATTCTACAACTTAGAATTGCAGGCCAGCAAGCAGGGCATAGAGAAAGTACAGAAAAGACTTGCCTTACCACTGGCAGGCCCCTAGGCCCTGGAGACCAAAGGTCTGGAGGGTTGTGGGAGGCAACTGTCAGCTCCTCTTAACGGGCTCTCTTTTCTCTGGGGAGACATGTACTCTTTCCAAAGACCCAGGACTTTAGGAGAAATGTAGCTGCATAGTGTGGAGAGACGCGGGGCGGGGGGGACTCTCACATGGATGTAAAGATGGGGCTCAGAGATTCGAGACCAGGAATGTAACTCTCTAGCTCTTCCCTTCTCTTTCACACTTGTGCCAAATGTTTCCACAGAAGTCAAAGAGAGTGCCCAATTGCTCCCATCTTCCTGCTCAGCCTCCTCTCCCTGCTGGCGCCCCTAGAGCGCCCACCACCTTGCTTGGCTAAAATTCTTAGCAATTCCTGATGTTCCTTTTTGGCCCTTAGCTTTTCTTTTCTTTTTTAAAACAGCATCCTCTTCTCCTTCATTCTTGACTGTGTTACACTGATTGACATGAATACCACTTGAACATCAAGACGATGTTCAATAAGATCCCACCTAAGTAGGCTGCAGTCCCCTCCATTTCCTTAGTAGAAAGCTTCATGAGTTTCTCTGAGCCTCAGTTTCCCTGTCTGTAAACATGGTGTAAACTACACTGAGTTCTTGGAAGGATTGAGACGACATACGGAAAGGCAGAAGCTAAGAGAGAAGAGGAACTCTGCACCAGTTGAGAAAGGGCCTTCCTCAGAAGCAGGAAACACGGGATCAAGGCCTGCTTCTGGCACATACTGTCTATGGGACCCTGCCAGAGCAAGTCTCTTGACTTTTCAGTGCCCCCAATTCTGCAATTCTAAGTTGTAGAATAGGTCCAGCCCTCATTAGGTTTAGGAAGAGAGTTCCCAATAAAAACGAAATCACAAGTCTGGTCCAAAAGCCTTTGCAAAGCCATTCCCACTGCCTCCCCCTCTTCTGGAGGTGCTCTGGGTTGTCAAGCAACGATAATAATAAATAGCATGTATCTATTTAGTCTCCATGCCCATCCCAACTCTCCCTTCCCAACATCCTTTCACCATAATTTTTAATTTCATCCTCACAATAATAGAGCTATTATTCTTGTCCCCTTTTACTTTGAGAAAATTAAGGAATAACTCTTTCATCTCCACCAAACCACCCTGCCCCAACTTCTGTTCTTGGCTTTTCATGTCCCTCCCTGTCCTCCTAAAGCCTCTTAGAGTTTTCCTTGTTTTATAATAGGTACTATGTGCTGAGCCTTTTCTTTTTTAATGGGGTGTTTCCCCCTCCCTCTACTTCCATTTCTGCTCTTTGTGACCAGATGCTTTTGCATTTTCTCCTTTTGCTCATTATCCATTTTTTTATTCCTCCCCTCTTAGGTTTCTCCTAGGTAGCTTTTTGATAACACACCCCCCCACACACACATACAGTGATTTCTGTAGTTGCCTCTTAGTTGTTTAGTTGTTTTTCAGTCATGTCCAACTTTCTGTGACCCCATGTGGGGTTTTCTTGGCAGAGGTACTGGAGTGGTTTGCCATTTCCTTCTCCAGCTTATTTTACAGATGAGGAAAGTGAGGCAAACAGAGTTAAGTGACTTGCCCAGGGTCACACAGATAGGAAGTGTCTGAGACTAGATTTGAACTCAAGTCTTCCTAACTTACAGGCCTGGTGCTCTATCTACTGTACCACCTAGTTTCCTCTGGATCCCTTTAAATAGAAAGTGGTCTTCCTGTAAAGACAGGCAGCTCCAAAATTCTTTTTTTTTTAAACTGAAATGGCTTTCTGGGAAAGAGGGAGAGGGAAAGTAACAGGAAGGGATCTAGGCAACATAAAAACCAAAGATGTTGATAAAACAAAAGACAGGGAGCTCCAATTCACGTTTCTCGTTTCACATTCTTCCACACTAACTTGGATTCTGTCTTAGATTAGCACCCGTGCCAAAGTGGGGAGATTATGTTGAGGAGCATGAGCATACCAGAACCCTGGATAAAACTGAAAAGTAGGTGAATCTTATTTTCCTCCACTTCTTTGGCCTTTTGCTCTCATCTTCAAGTGCCCAGATTCCTGGATCCCTCAGGTACCCAAAGGTTCTCATGCTATGTTTTGTTTATCCAAACTCCTACACTATGGGGCCTTCAAAATTATAAGCCTCCTCATTGTCAGACACTACTTTCCTTCAAATAAAAACACATATTCCTTTAGGAAGCTTAAAAGAATTGGCTTTTTTGTTTGTTTCTTAGCTTTTGGTGGAATTAGGAGCATGGTCCAATGGAAACTGTGCTGGACCTGGAGTTAGAGAACTTGAATCCAGGCCAAATTTTGCCATTTACTACCAGTGTGACCTTGAGTAACCTACTTAACAAATCTGTGCCTCAGTTTTTTAATCTGTAAAATGAAGGGGTGGACTGGATCAGAGGTGTCAAATTCAGGCCTGCCCCAAGTGGACAATTAAATGTAATTGGGAAATGTTCAACAAAAATAAATAAAAATATAATACCACATAGATCATGTTAAATTTGTGGTTTTCTAAGTCATTATTCGGTCATTTCTATTTGAGTTTGATACCGCTGGACTAGCTGACCTCTGGAGTGCCCTTTAACTTTAAATCTATGCTTCTATAGTGATGTCACGAAAATAATTCACACTGATAATGAGAATGGCTTAACTACTTTCACTTATGTCTATTTAATATGTTGAAGAGATTTTTGCAAGGGGTGGCAGCCTTGACTTCTTTTTACTCTTCCCAGCCACCACCCTCTGCCCTAACATATATGCTGGAGCAGAGGTCAATCACTGGGCACCCCAACATTTTCACTGGCTGTTTATCATGTGTGAAATATTCTCCTTCCTCTTCTCTGCTTCCTGCCTACCCTGGCTTTCTTCAAGTCTCATCTAAAGTCTTACCTTCTGCAAGAAGACTTTCCTGATCCCCCTTAATGCTGGTGCCTTCCCTCTACTGATTGTGTGCAAAGAATTTAAGGTCTAGGCCTAGAGTAATTTTTAAATTTCTCCCTCTTGTCTAATCTGATCCCCACAGTATTCCTCATTGATAAGCTTGTTCCTTGCTGCATCCTGTATCTTCCTTATCCCCTCCTTACTTGTCTTTTTATACTCTTCTCCCATGACTTGCTCAGCAAATCACATTTGTTTTTATTTGTTAAAGCTCCATTTTCATGGGGAGTGTTGCAACTGTCTACCCCTTCCTGATTGGTTCTTTCCTCTGCTTTTAGGCCAGACTCATCTTCTCAGTAGCTCCACCCACCCTATTGGAATTCTAGCCCCCAACCCTTATCTGTACACCTCATTCCCAAACCTGAGCATAGGATTTAGCTGGTTCCTCCCTGTCAGAAGTTTGCTTTAAGTTAGCTCCCCCTTCTACAGCACGGTGCTTAGGAAGTTAAGCCTTCTGGGTTTGTTTACTGTAAGGGCTACCTAAATCTGTTCTGTTTCATGACACAGATTTACAGCTGTAACTCCAGCAAGTTGGTCTGGAAAATCGGTCACTGCTTACAAGGAGTACCCAGGCAGTGTGTGGCAGAACCAGCTCCATAACTGGAAAAACAACTCCTGGTATGGAACCGTGAGCCCATCACACTATCTTTATGGACAAAGAACAATACCTTCTTTTTGTTTGTGGATACTTATTTGGGCAACCAGATTTGGACTTCCAAGTTACTCATTCTTATACCAGTTACTGAATGGAACTGGGGATGAAGTTGGTGAATGCTGTGGTGTAAGGGACATTCAATAAAAGAGCACCCCCCCATGGGGCCCCAGTGGCTTCTCGGCCCCCCACTTGCAGCACAAGGATTGTCTTATGTGCCACTGACAAGGACTTCATGGTTCAGAAACCATTAGAAGGGAGAGGGTAAGACTTTCGTTTGCTGAATGGATTCATGTAAGGCTGTTTCCATACCACTGCAGAGAGCCTTGGGAATGAGCTAAGTGTAGCTGAATGGCTGCTGTTGAGGACTGCATGCATGGTTGCATTTTTTGTGTGTGGTGTGCCTTTAAAAGTGGGAAGAGCTGATGAGTGAGAGAGAGACAGAGACAGAGAGAGAGAGAGAGAGAGAGACAGAGAGAGAGAGACAGAGAGACAGAGAGAGACAGAGACAGAAAGAGAGAGAGAACGAGAACATTTCAGGAAATGATTGGGGTGAATCAGGTCATTGCGGGAGCATCTCTTTTAAATTTATAATCAGGACCTAGGGCTGGGAAGTGTCCTGCCCTTGCCCACAGGGGTTGGCAGGGGACAATAAGGCTAACTATAGTGGTGCCTGGGCTAGCCCCTTGCAGTGGAGTGAAGGAAAGGACCAGACATCAGGAATCTGATCTTTTTCAAGATGGAAAAAGAGAAGAGAGAAAAGCTTTAGTGTTGAAGACAGGCCGTAAGGGCCTAATTCTCCCTTAATGCTTGGGATTTGCTACATGGGTAGCTTTTCTTTCAAATACTAGGCTGGCAGGGGACTATTTCCTTGGACCTATGTGTATTATTTTTTTAATAAATGTCAATGAAAAGTAAGGTGCTATTTCAATGAAATTAAAGAAGTTCATTTCCCCGCCTGAGTATCATTCAGTCTTGCAGACTTGAATGGCCTAAGTATCTATGATTCTGGGCCAGGTTTCTGGCTGTGCATCTAGGGAAGGCCTCCTTTATTCTCCCGGGCGTCTTGGGCTGCTCATCTGAGTCTTTACTATGCGAAGAGGTGAAGCGGAGAAGTATTTGCTTCCCGGTGTCTTTTGCTCCCACATGCCCTTAGAAGGCCAACACCATCACCCCCCCCTACTCCCCACCCCCCATACTTCTGGCTGTTGCCATGGTTAGCTTCAGGCATCCAAGACTGGTTACAGGAAAGACAGTTGTAGGGCTAGATACAGCAGGAGAGAGCGGGGAAGAGTAGAAGATTTCCTGAAAGTTGTACAAGGTGCTTAAGGCAGTCAACAATAGCGGCAGCATCATCAACAACAACAACAACAACAACAACAGCAACAACAACAGCAATGGATTGAAAAGAAAGAACAAAAGAATCAACAACAGGGCAACCAAGAATACCAGGAAAGAAACGGAATGCTTAGCAAAGTGATGCTGAACAGGTTGTTGAAACCAAATTGGGAGCATGGGGCGGGGGGAGCATCAGCAAATAGGATCGATGACCCACCCCCCTCAAAAAACAAAACCAGACAAAAACTGGAGTTGGGGATGTGACCAGAGGAAGTGATCATAATGTCCCGAACAGATGAAAAGTCTCCAAGGATACAGATCAGGAAAAGTCCATTAAAATTACCTTAGAAAGATGTGGGTTCTTAGTTTAGTATTTTAGTATCTATTAGCTCGGGAAATTTCAATAAAATAAAGAGGAGAAAAGTCAGATTGGAAGAGGTTGAAGAAAATAACAAATAATGGTTTCGACAAATAGAATTTCCAGGTATTTAGTCTATAGAGAAAAAAATGACATACCAATGTAAGACTAAAAGAAATGTTTATTGAAGGGCGAGGAGAGGAATTTCATGGAATCCTTGGATACTAGAACTAGAAAAGAGACCTTGGAGGTCATCTAGTTTACCGATGGGGAGACTGAGGCCCAGACAGGGGAAGTAACTTGCTCATGGTTGATGGAACAGCCAAGACACCACTAAGGCTTCTGCGCTGCATCCACCACCGGACAGTTTGCTTTTTAAACACCTGAGCATGCTTGAATTTGAAAAGAAAGAAAGGAAGAAAGAAAGAAAGAAAGAAATCAGAAGTCAGAAAGAGAATAACAATGAGGGAGAGTGAAGGGTTAAAAAGGGAGGCTAGGAATAAAGAGGGTAGACAACAGGAGGGGACATAGCTTGGACAGTGAGGCAGAGTTGAGGGGGGAATAGTAATACATGAGAGAAAAGGAGTAATATTATTTAGCAAGGAAAGGGGGGCCCAGCTGAAGGAGGAGAGAGCCAATTACAGGGGATTTAAGCATCATCCTTGTATACAAAGGACAGAGCATTAAGCCAGGATCATCCCACATCTTCCTCTATCCTTGCTCTTTGTGGAAAAGAAGCAGGAGTGGAAGGCAAAAAAATGATAGGGGTCACCCAATACTAAGGTTTGGAGGTGCAAAGAAATTAAGAGGAAAGGCATACATGATTTGGGGTAACACCAACAGGGCACTGGAAAATACAAAGAGAAAATCAACAACACCAATGAAATGGAAAGACTCAGGAATCATTATCCTGCCCTAAGTAAAAGTTAAAATTTCTTCATTAGTCAAACTATACATTTTTATTGGGAAGAATGGGGACTGTATGTTTATTGCTCAGCATTGAAGCAGAAATCATGGTATTTGGGATATTTAAAAACAAATTACTATAAGAAGATTTAAGAGAATTTTTACCTCTGATTGATTATAAATGGAGAGAGTGATTCATACAAATGAACAAAAAGTTCAAAGCCATGAGTTTTTTATTTTTATTTTGGATCATTGGTTTTGGTGGAAAGGTAATCCTGTATTTTGGTATTTCTAAATGGTATTTTCTCAGAAATTCAAAAAATCAATTTCTCATTTTTCCCTTTTGATTAACTACAGCAATATGGAGACTAAGGAAATAAGGATCACTTTCCTTTCTCATGCCAAGACACAACAAGGGACACTCAAGGCAGAATGGAGATTATTTTGTTCTAACTTTAAAATTTTGAGGGAGGTCCTTAAGGAGTAGAGTTGTCATCGATTTTTACAGTACTCTCAAAAAATATATCAGGGATGTTTTAGTAATGTTTTCTATAACAAAATGAATCCTCCGGTTATTTTTCTAGTTGGCCATATTTATTAATATTGCCTGGGTACCTAATTTGGATATTATACTATCAAAACAATATTTTTTTCTTTTGAATTGCACTTATACATTTCCCCCCCCAGTGGCCAGCTTCCCCTCTTGCCACTAAAACATTTCACCACTAGGGCAGTCAAATCAAATAATCTTTTTGGAAAAATATCTCAGAAATAATTATCTGATTCTGAGAATTAATACTTAGCATGATACTGAAAGTTAACACATAAGGAAGTGAAAGTCCAACACATCTCACCCTACTCAGCAGATGGAGCCTGAACACAGTAGGGAACTCTATTACAAATTTGCAGCTTGATTTTGGCCACATTACTTAACATCTCTTGGACTCATTTTCTCCTTCTGTAATTAGACTTATTTTCACTTACTTTATAGAAATGTGAGGATAAAGAAGATTATCCATGTAGGGGAATTGTGAATTCTCTAGGGGGAAAAGGGTGCTGGTCCAACGTGAGTTCTCTTATCTTGTTTTTATTGGGAGGGGGTGGTGAGAAGTCTGGACCTTGATGTTCATTTGGCCCCAGTTTGGAAACTTCCTCCACTGATAAATATAAGCAACTAAGATCTTAACTACAAGTTATGGGGTATTGAGAGGTTAGGTACCCTTGTTCATGGAGCTAATTATGTATTAGAAGCAGTTGTTTTTGTTTGGTAGAGTCTGAATCTTTGTGACCCCATTTGGGGTTTTCTTGGCAAAGATACTGGAGTGATTTGCCTTTTCCTTCTCCAGTTAATTTTACAGATGACGAAACTGAGGCAAACAGGGTTAAGTGACTTTTCCAGGCTCACACAGCTAGAAAGTGTCTGAGGCTGGATTTGAACTGAGATCTTCCTGACTCCAGGCCTGGTGCTTTATCCACTGAGGCACCTAGTTGCCCTGTGAGAAGTGGACCCAAACAGGATTCTTCCTAATTCCAAGACAAGTCTTCTATTCACTTCTATGAAACAATGCCTCAACTGATAATGTATCACCCTAGACTCTCAAATTTATTGATTGAAGGGACTTTAGAGCACATATAATCCAATCCCTTAATTTTACACATCAGGAACTTGGGCTCAAAGAGATCAAATGACTTCCTCTAAATCACATTGATAGTGAATAGCAGAACTGGGATTTGAACCCAGGCTCTCTGACTGAATCTAATACCTTTTCTATACTATACTGCCTCCTATACTATGTATTTAAATTATATATAAAATATGAATGTAATGTTTAATAACTAAAATAATATAAACTATATTTATATAAAATATAATTCAAAACATATAATAAAATGTCTCTCCTCTGCTCAATTAACTGCAGTGACTCCCTATTACCTCTAAGATTAAGTTTTAACTCTTTTGTTTAACTTTTAACGCTCTTCACATTCTTTCCTTAACCTACTTTTCCAACCACATCATACACTATTCCTCTTCCAATCCTATGATCTAAGTCATTCCCACCTTTTTACTGTTCCTCACACACAACACTATCTCCCATCTCTGTGTCTTTGCATTGGCCATCTCTTATGCCTGGAACACATTCCCTCTTTGCCTCTGACTCATGGCATCCCTCTCTTCCTTCAAGGTGCCCCTCAAGTACTACATTCTACATGAAGCCTGTCCTGATCCCCTCCAAGAGTGCCCTCTTCAAACTAGCTCACATTTAGCTAATTTGTATTTTTGGGGTATCTATTCTCTTTATATTATTGATTTTCTCTCTCTCTCTCTCTCTATATGTATATATACACACACATGTATATATATCTGCATATATATTACACATTCATGTATATATACACATATGGGTATGTATATGTATGTATGTATATATGTGTATATTTATATATGTTATAAATACACACACTTTTTTCCCAGTCTTTTTTCAGTGATGTCCAACTCTTCATGATCCCATTTAGGGTTTTCTTGGCAAAGATACTGGAGTGGTTTGCCATTTCCTTCTACAGCTCATTTTACAGTCAAGGAAATTGAGGTAAACAGGGTTAAGTGACTTGCCCAAGGTAACACAGTTAATAAGTATCTGAGGCCAGGTTTGAACTTAGGCATATACATACACATACACATACATACATACATACATACATACATACATACATACATATATCCTAATTTGAATGTAGATTCCTGGTAAGCAGAGGTTATTTCATTCTTTGTGTTCATATTCTCAGCACCTAGTACAGTCCCTGACCCATAGGAGGTACTTAAGAAATGCTTGTTGATTATTGATAGTGTTACTATTTATTATTATTATTATTATTATTATTATCATCATTGCTTTAACAAAATAGCTTTGTTTGACTTAAACGGATCAAATTTATGGCCCTATTCCTAAATGACTTAGATTTTAAAAAAAAAGATGTAGACATCAACTATTCCTGGTATTAAAGAGCACTGGGTAGTCTGTGTTGGCAAACTTGGACACTGTTATGGAAACCCTTGCTGTCCACCAAGCCACAGCTGGAAGGTGTCACGGCTAGCTGACTCTTTGTACGTTCTGTGAAACACCACGAGATGTTTGGAAGTCATGGTTTTACTAGTGTTTTGACAGTTTGAAGCTCATTGCACTCACCAGCACACACACACTCATGCACACACACACACCCATGCACACACACATACACACACACATACTTCCCAGAGTCAAATACATGTTCAGAGCTATCCCTTTCAACTTTATGTTGTCATATGTTTTTATGTGCTGCTCTTCAAGAGAGATGTCACTCTGTGGATGAGACTAGACCATGTCCAGATTGTTTTATTGAATAGTAATCCTTTATCTTAAAAGTCCTACTCTGTGTCAAAATTTTGCCCCCCCAATCAGGGTTAATGCCTCAGTTTCTCTTTTTTCCCTTTAAAATGTTTTGTTGATGCTCTTTTCTTTCTTCTCTTACATCACTGTCACTTTCCAGTGACTTTCCGCTCCCCCCACTCCACCTCTACAATTCTTTCTTGCAACAAATAACTAGTCAGTCAAAAAAAATTAACCATCAAACTGGCTATGCCTGAAAATGTAAGCATCTCCACACTCCACACCCATAGGCCACCACCTCTCTGCTCAGAGGCAGGCAGAGACATGATTGGTCATTACACTGATTAGAATTCTCAAGTCTTTCACTGTTGTTCTCCTTCACATTATTGCAGCCATTTTATTTCCAGCCTATTGGGAGAAGGGATATCTTCCATCCTTGACTCAGGACCTTGAGCTGACAACCCAGCTTCAAAAAGATGCTATTTCACTTTTGACTTAAAAGAGTGGGCTCAGAGCCAAAAGTGACCTCAGAGCCTAATGGGCCCACCTTTCATTTGACAAACGAAGAGACAGAAAGCACAGAGATATCTAGTGACTTGCCCAAGATCGAAAGGCTACTTAAAATCAGAGCCTGAAGAAGAACCCTGGTTTCCTGACCCACCAGTCTGGTGCTCCTTCTTTTCTATTATGTCACTTTTCCATCACAGAGGCTATGTTCAATGAAAGAGGGCACCATAATAATGGAATATTCTTAGCCTTCCAGAGTACCATGCACAAAGCAGGCATTTAATAAATGTCTACTAAATGACTTGCCCAACCTTCTGGTGTGTATAATTAAATAGAGTCACCTCTGCAGCATGCCATGGCCCAAGGATGTTTTCAAGGTAAAAAATTTACTTTTGGGTATCTGCTACCCTCCCTCTCCCCAATCTTAGGGAGCCTCCAAAGAATACTGGGACTTTTATGGAGTGTGGGACATGGAGGCAGAAAAACAGGGATTCAAAATCCTGCGTCTGACATTTATTAGCTATGTGACCTTGGATAAGTCATTTGGCCCCTTTAAACTTCAGTTTCCTCATCTGTGAAATGAGGATATTAATATAAAGACTATAGAAGTTCAGTCATAAAGACCTGGGTTCAAATCCTGCACCTCCCCTATACTTGCAAATCACTTAATGTCTCAGTGCCCTTGGTAACTTTCTATGGTTTTAACTGACAGCCAGGTTGCTGATCTGCCTCAGCATCATGCAAGCTCCCCACACCAGTGAAATCACGGGTCTGTATCAAAAATGACCAGTCCTCAGCTCTGCATCACCATAGGCATTACCATCATCATGACCCGGCCTTATCAGAGATCCCCAGCACTTAACCCCTGCCTCAGCGGATAAGTTGAGAGCAAAGATGCCTGAAAGCATTCTGTGAATTCAGAGAATCATAGGATTTAGTGGTGGAAGGGACCCTACAAATTGTCTTATTTCACAAATGAAGAAACTGAGACCAGGAAAGAGTAAGTAAAATTCCCAAAATAACACAATTAGTAAAATAGCAGAGCTGGAGTTTACCTAGGTTCTCTGATTCCCAATACAATGGGAACATTGTATTTTGCCTCTCTCTAACTGGTAGAGAACAGATAAGACTTTAGAAGATCACTGATCTTTGAGCACTGCCAGTGAGAAGGATTTGAAAATATTCGTTTAACTAGCATGACATTGATGAGGGAGATTTGCATTAAAACCCAACAAGCCCGGACTATAGCACACCATACAGTGAAATGTTGATTAACTACAACCCAACTAACCAGAACTCTCAAGTCAAGCAGATATCTTTCCCCTGGTATTACACTTTTAGAAAAACTGGAGAAGAAAACAAGCTGGCATTAGGTATTTAGATAAAATAACAATAATTCCTTAAAAACTCAAAGTATATGTCCTCGGGGTTACTACAGTTCGACTTTACCTATTACACATTCTACATCTTCAGTCTTAGATGACAAGCCTTGATGTCCAAGGTCATGACCTTAAGGTATGGCATGATCCTTCTTTGTTGAGTAAAGATAAAATTGTCTTTAGTATATTACATTCATTAATGCAGAGAAGTAGCCGGGTAGATTTTTTGTTTGTTTGTTTGTTTGTTTTAGAAACAGTAAGATATAGGACAGAGAATTTTCTAGTTAAATGGAAAATTCAAGAAGCCAGAAAGCACCGGAATAACACCTGACTTACCAATATTTCCCATCCTTATTGCTAAAATTGCATATTTTGTTTTTGGTCTAGTCATCCCAACTTTGCTTACTATTCAACCTTCATCCAGAGATGCTGAATAATTGTCCACTCCTCATGTAACACCAAGGACCTGACCATCTAAGAAGAGGAAATTGAAGTCTTCACACCAGTTTCCTAAACAAAGCCTAACCTGAGAAACTCTTTGAGTAGACTTTTAGGATCACCAAGGAATAGAGACTGAGAGACTGATACCACCCCAGTTACCAACAAAGACACAGATCCTGGCAGGAGCTGAGGCTTTCTAATCTCACTGCTGACTGGCCTCCACTTTGTAAGGTTTCTGGGAGCAGGAGACACCAAGATTTTTGATTATTTTCCTCACATCATTAGATTTCACAGCATGTCTCCCTTCCCTCACTCCTACCAAAGGTCACTCACCAGAGAACACATTTTCCAAATTAAAATTCCCTTATCTGCAGTATTTTCTGTTAGCATTTCTTTATTACCAGCAGCCTGAGTCTCTCGTTTCTACCGCCCCCACCCGCACCTCCCTCCACCCTTCTCTCTCTTCCATCTTCAGCACTGACTATTGATTTCCATGAGAGGAATCTGCCCAGCTGTTGAGTAAGAGGAACACTGACACCCCAAGCACCCTGCCCAACATAAAGACAGTACCATATTTCACATTTGCTGTACAAGGTTTATGTAAACCTTGTTTTCCTTCTCTTTTTCCTCCTTTTCTTACATCCCTGTTTAGCACAACTGTTGTCATTCATGCCACACCTAACTTGGAAGTAATATCCTTAATATGACATGTATTCCATACATAACCTATATCTAGGGATAGGGATATTATTCCTTTGTATCTCCCAACATCTCCTACTACAGTGCTTAATGAATACTTGTTGGTTTGTTGTGTCTGCATACGTGTGTAATCCAGAAGACTACGTATAAGTAGTCATTAAATCTATGTATTTTAAGAAGTATATGTTAAGCTATTTACATATAGATGCATTATTCAACTCTACATTTTCAAGGCCCCACTAGAAAACTCAAATTTAGTGAGAGAGGTGGGAAGAGTTCAGGGAGGATGGGGAGGAATAAGAATTTTTAAGTGGGGAAATAATTTCCTCATGCAACATCAACCACTACGAAATGAATCCAGACAAGATTCTAGATTTTATGTAGTCATCTAAGGTCGATTTGAATTGCCCTCAAACTCTGGCAAGGGAACTAGTTGCAATTACCTTGAGGTCCCTCCCAGTCCTATTTTTCAATGAGGCTTCAAGGTAGTTTATATTAAGATCATTTGGAACAGGAAACATTTCTCCTATTTAGGCATATTGATAACTCAGATCTAAATATGAAGCCTAGATTTACCTAGCCAACCCAAGAGTTACTGCAAAGAGCCCTGAGGTTTGCTTGGGGCTTTCTGAAGTATAAATCAATTTTAAAACAAATGAAAAGTGGGGAGGGGGGCGCAGAGAAATGCAGCTCATAGACTCTTTCTTTAGACAATGCTTTGTTTAAGCCTAACTGGTTAGCTTCAGTGTTTGTTCCTCCGGGATCCATATTGACTAAGCTAAATGGAAGGGCAGCAGTGCTCAAGGGCACTGTGGTGTTCAAAAGAAGAGAAAGAGAAAGAGAAATAACTTCTGCATCTCAAGTACCAAGGAGAAACACAAACAGCACTCATCTGAGCCTTTCCAGCCTAACCTGAGCTTTTGCCACCCTCAAGAACCATGCTATTCACTTTTGGGGGCTGCGGTAAGCCAAACCATAAGCCTTCAGAAGTTGACTGTGCCACTGTAAATTACTTTGGTCATTAGCCTGGTACTGCTTCTATCATCCATATTCAATTGGAGAACATAGATGCAAAATCAGCTCTTTTATGAGGAATTCCCTAGTCTCTTTGTCTTTGGCTCCAAGTAATGATGAAAATGGACTAGGTTGCTTAGAAGATAAGGCAGTAGTGCCTAAGTCCAAAACTTCCATCTGATTTTAGATAAATGACTGGAAGCTATAAAGGAAGGTCAAATACCTAGAAAAGCAAGAGATTCTGTGGTTTGGGAATGACAGAAGGAGAAGCAGAGAGAGGAAAGGGAATGGTGATTCAGATCCTCATTGTTCCTCAGCCACTTCAACATCTAATGTCCTGACACAGACAAGAATAGTAGTGTTGGTACTGCCATGTTAAATTTGATATAAATTTAAAAAAAAAACCCACAAGCAACATAAAGTAGATTTAGTTTCATATTCAATCTTCTTTTCCTGTCCCTCTTTGTTTATGGAAGTGATCATTTTTTGGTGACTTATCAAGTTCATAATGAAAATTTTTTTTAAAATTCAATATCCTGAGCCTCTAATTCATATACTGATTTCCCCTCTCCCCCGCTGAAAATCAACCTTTTAATATTTGCTTCTGTTTTAAGTGGTGTTTTGTTTTTAGCATAGATGATACTTATGTCTAGTCCTTCCTCATGATCTTTGCAATGACATTTCTACAGCTGCAATGCCTACCTTATAGCCTAAGTTCAATACAATAGGACCTCAGGATAACATTAGCACAATGATAACTCTAATGATAGGCTTTTTATTTTACAGTTGGAGGCACCCAGGTGGAAGAGGAAAGGGGTACACGATTTCACCAGAGAGTATAGTGGAAACCGTGGTTACAGATGAGGTCTGCAAAACGGGCTGAAGTTTAGGCCACTGAAAAGTACAGTCTTACTACAAAGTACACTGGGTCTGCTCTATTTCACTTTTACAGTTTGAGGGTGTTTTTTTAAATGAAAAAAAAATAGAGACAATCTTCAATATTTCCATTTGGTCATGACTTCCAAATGAAAGGGGCATCATTTTCCCACTGTACATGTTACTCAAGGGTACATTTCCAAATGCAGATAAGAACAGGTCTAATATACTTAATAATAAAAGTTATTAGATCTGAGATTATACCAGACCTTACTCCATTTTGACCCATCATTTACAAGCATATTCCTTTTAACTGGGTCTACTTGAATGAATATTGAAGTCTATTTTGGGGAAGGCTTTTGCTTTCTTCTGTAGATCATAAGCATATAAAGAAGATTAATCAGTACCATTTGAGGAAGAACATAGTCAATAAAGATTTCTTCCTGGCAGATAATGAGAATCACCTGATTGAAACCTTGTCTCTCTTTTTGTTAATGCCCATGTCACCGCAATGGTTACTATCATTCTTTACAGGTTGATATTGGATACGATGTAGGGAAATTCCCGATTGTTCAGAATGTTGCTGTGAGGTTAACAGCTAATAGAAAATGGCAGAAGTACATTCTAACTCTTCAGTTGCCATGCTAGCTTTTCATAAAGTTTGAAATCGATATTAATATTTTAACTTCTCATTCACAAGATTTTCCTGGGTCTCAGCCATGCTTAATTAGCTGACATTTGGCTCCCCGTGTTCTGTTAAACAACTTGGATGCGGGTTTATTAACATTCCCAAAAGGAGAAGGAAGTTACCAGAATCTTTATCATCTTGAAAATAGAAGACTGTGTGCTCCTTCAGAAGAATCACATTTGAGATCAGCCAATTTTCCAACTACAGTAACACTCCTTTATGATGCTAGTGTTGGGGAACAGGGCCGACATCTGCCTAAACAAGCTAACTGTTAGAACCTTCTGCTACTCTGTGCACTTGCTATTTTTCATATTGTTATTTTACTATTTATCCTATGGTTGGCTAGAATCTGTATGCCATAGCAATAAACTACATAAGGAAGTTCAATGGCATAATCTGAAGGAATCTGGTGAAATTCCAATTTCTCATTCTTTTTTTATAAGATTCAGTGACATATGCTTACATTTTTGCTACAGGTTTCTTAAAAAATTTTTTTCTTGTCTTTTATTTGCTTAAAAGTCCAGAGATACTCTTCAAAACCATCAACATATGACTACTAAGGGCTTTTTGTTTTGTTCCTAGGCAAATGAACCTATTTCCAAATGCTCTGTCTTTAAGCAGACACAATGCTTAGGTAATTAAAGTGTTCTCAATCATATTTCTCTATGTTCTAGCATCCCTGAAAATATTAGAAGGGTAGCAAACCTTGATTTGCCTTGGGCTACCCCTGTGAATTTTCCTTACTGAAAGCGCCTACCTTCTGCCTTTTTAGATATATAATTACATATTATAGATATAATATTAAATCTATCTATCTATCTATCTATCATCTATCCTAGAAATGGAAAACAGACCAACAAGTTGTTAAATATATTCAGCCCTATCCTTCATGTAATTAAAAACTTGAAGAATATGTAAAAAAAAAATGAATTCTTCCTTTTTAAAGAAGTATAATTTTGTTGGGGGGGGGAATGGAGAAGAAGGAGATTACTAAAGCTTCAGGAGGATGATACCATTTATTCTATCTTTTCTAGGTCCAACTAAGAATATGGAATTTTTTTTATCATCTTAGCACTCCAATTTCATTTTAGCAAATGGTCTTCCACTTAGTTCCTCATTCTGTAGCAAATAATCTAAGGGTGATTGGTTTCACAATTACCTAGTGAATGACAATTAACAACTTAATTATGTACAGACAAAAAATCAGAAAAAAAAATATGATACAGCTCTATGTAGGAAACTATCCAATAAAAATACTGTACAGTTGAAGATACCAAATCTGGCTTAGGTCCCTTTTTACAACAAACTCTCCACAGCCCATAATACTATAACAATTAATGTCTTATTTTCAGGGTCAATAATAACAAACTGGAACTTTGAAAATTAATATGCAACGTCTAAAACTATATTTGTATTAAGCTATTGCATGTACAATTATGTTTGTATGTATGTGTACGTATGTGTATATGCCTATGTATATATGATATATGCATATATCCACATATATGACACAATAAATGTCAACCTAAGCAGAGAAATAGGAATTAAAAAATATGACCAGTTATTGACCCTTTTTGGTGGGTAGGGGAGTTGTCTTAGTAAATAAAGTATTGATCTTTCCCATTTGGGATTTTGACTCAATTCCACTCTCTGCTCCTAAGTGAAATGAATTCAGTGTTCTTGGCTTATTCTTAGCAAACAGTAATCCATATAACAAAAAAATAATCAGTTTATCTCAGCCAATTTGGTCTTTATTTTATGAGAAGAGGTTCACATGAAACTTCCATGGGGACCAAAATAAATCATATCATAAAAAGTATAATTTCATACTATGGGTCCCCAAACAGTTCTATCTCCCATCATTTAATAAGAACTGCATTATTCTCATATTTTCCTGGAACTTTTATTTAAATAAAAAAGATTTTTTATTTTAATAAAATTGGATTATTTTCTCATTTGTTTTGTTCGGCTTTCCTCCCACCTTGAGAACCCAGTTTTTGGTGAGTATGTATCCATTAAGAAATGGAAAAGTAGTTACAAGGGCAATTAAGATGGTCTTCTACAATTCTCTATTATGATTTATTAGCAAAAGTCTAGAGATGTCATAGTGGCCAAGAAGAGTGAAACTTGGATTCATAAGAAACACATTGGTTTTTGTATGGCACAACTTTTTTTTAATGAACGATTTAAGCATTTTTTCAATGAGTTAAACAAAACTTAAAAAAAAATCTTGCAAATTACCCAAAATGATCTTCAAAATTTTTATACAAAGGAAATAAGCAATACCAATTACTCGAGACACAAAGATGCCAAAACCCTTGCAAGATATTGAACCACTTTCACTGAGAAATTCATGAATAATGTGCAAGTAGGAAAAAAAAACCTTAACAAGGCAGTATATAGTAGCTATGTAGTAAAATACATCTATCATCTCCATTCAAAACAGAAGCAGTAGCATCAGTATAAGGAGGACATTAGTTAGTCTAGGGGAAACCTGCTTCCATCTGGTGAACACATGGACAAAATTTAGAATTTTCCAGCTTGAAAAAATTCTGGTTGAAGAATTGTTAGAGTTTATCAATCAGGGTGGGAAAAATATTCTGGAAACTTGTTTGTGATTTGGAACAGGTTAATATTTTTAATAGAAATTTCGGAGTGGACTGGAAACCATTTGTTAAAAATGTTATTTTAATATAAAGCTAGTAAGTAAGTACTCTTTTATTTGTACCATCTTTCCAGATAATTACCAGGTAATTCATTGGTAAACTGTTTTACAAGTTTGTATTCCTATCCAGAGCATTCACTAAAAAAATTCAAGTCAGGACAATGCTGATGACAACACTTCAGATGCTAATTAAATTTTAAATGGACATGTTTCTATGTAGATTTAAGATGATACAAAAGACAAGTTACAGTTTAGTCTGCTTACTGAAAAAGGTGATAATTATTTATTAATCCTGTTTTTATTTTATATCTACTGTAGTCTAGGTATAGGAGTTTAGACAAATTATAGTATACTCACTTATTATGATTTGTGAAGAAATATGCCAATACTTTGAAATAAGACTTGCATCTCTCTATTTTAAAAACTAAAACCATATTAAGACTGACAAGCCTGTTTGGGGGCACAGTGTCTACACACAAAAAAAATAATGAAAACAAATGAAAACTCTTTATGCATTTTCCTAAACTTGAAAAGTTTTTTTGCCTGTGACCCAATTACATGACCAAAGAAATGTGTTTTTTCTACATAAGTTTGTTATATGTGAAGTTTCTTTTTATACAGACAAATAGTTTTACCCTCTGCCCTATTGGGCATAGTCTATAGTCATTCTCAGTGACATCAATGAGCATTTCTCTTTTACAATGAGAGAAGAAGATGTGCAGATGTTGAATAAAGTAGAATTCCATTGGATAGAAATTACATAGAAATAGATAACAGTCCAATAATTAGATTTTTATTATTCATTCAAGAAGCACTTATTAAGCATTTACTATGTGCAAGGAGTAATAAATATTTGTTGCACTTAATTGAAGGCACCGTGCTAATTATGGTTGAAAGTTATATCTTCTACTCTAACAAAGTCTTGTTCCTCCCTTTCCAATAATGATAATAATAATAATAATAACTACTGGACAATTAGTTTCACAAATAATTTTCACTGTATGCTAATAATAACAATTTTACCTAAGCAAGATAGTCATCAGTAAAACAAAGCATCTCTATTGATGGGATCTTTTAAGAGTATATTCTGTAATTAGCAAGAAATAAACTTTTTAGGTCATCTGAATTTAGATTTTGATACTTTAAAACTTACAGTAAAAACCACATCCCATTATGATTCTAAACAAAAATGATGAACTTCAGATTTGTTCTATCCTTTTTTTCTTTTTTTCTATCCTTTTTTTTTTAAGTTTACAAGCTTAAGGTAATTATGTTACTGAAATCTATCCCTTATGAAAATCAGGGTAGACAATATTAACCCTGAGCTAGAAAGGCTAAGAAACTACTTGCCAGTAATTATTGCTTGACTTTACATTTCCAATCAGCTGTTTGAGTAAAATTCTCTAACCAAAAGGCACCTATTCAGAGTGCATAATTTGCTAACATTTATTAAATTCTTATTTGTGTTTATAGGAAATCTTCCTCCCACAACCCTCCAAGAAAACTGTATTTTTCTACCAAGTCTCACATTATCAAAAGCAAGAGAATTGACATGGATGGACTCTATAACTTTACCTTCAGAAACTATTCAGAGGAATGAGTCCATCACTATGTTTTTCATTTAAAATCTTTTTGCTCAATTTTAACCATCAAAGAACTTAGCACACACTTAAGGCAGAGGCATGAGTACTGATCGTGGTGATGAAAGGCATGAAGGACAGAGACATAGGCATTGACTTTTGGGGGAGGGGAAAGATTATCACCTTACTCTCTTTATAACTAGTAGCTCGGTCATCTTAAAGCTCAGTGTGACTAGTAGGAGAAGCATCACAAATATCTGGAAAAAGAAAAGTTAAATTACATTACTGTCAAGTTCAGTTAGCTAGACATAATTTTGGAAGCACGGTTAAGCAAAATCTTCCCTGACATAGGTTTACCACTTGCCACACTAAAAGGTACCATGTTTATCATTTCATCAAAGAAGCAGTGATCAAGATGGGATGGACACCTAGGTACCACATCCATTCTTCATTTCAACTCTGTTGGTGCCAATGATGTTTAGACTGTTCCTGACCAACAATTCTAGGTCTGTGTTTTAGGTTTAAATAGTTTAAACCCAGCCTTTGCATGCTGAAGTGAGTTCTTTCCTATGCTAGATATTAAAGGCAAAACCAGTTGGAGGTTGAAGGGAGTGAATACCAAAGTGTATTTTTATTTAAATACTTTAATATACATCTTGGAATATGCATTCTGTGTTCTGTCTTTTCAATTGATTAATGAAAAAAAAATCTACCTGGTCATTTAGCCTTTTTTGGGGGGAAAGTGATGGTGTTTTTAATTCTTTTATACTTGAGGTTTTAAAGATATAGGATAAATTATTAGAAGTATATGTTTTAAGAGTGTTTTATATATATGTATATATATAAATATATATATATACATACATACATACATGTATATTTACAATGTATACTGACAACTCAGTGTACATAAGCCTTTCAGATTTATGAACTAGGGTTTGTTTCCTACCTCAGCCTGCTTTAAATGATAACTTTTTATCCTTTTTAGATCAATCAGAAATTATTAGGAGAATCTTTCACCTTGACTATGTTTTAGGGTTACCTACCCTGCAAATTATTGACTTCTGACCCGCAAAATATCTATTCAAAGAGCATAGGGTTTTGTGCCCACCCAATAATTTTGTGAAGCAAACTCAGTAAGTTCATTCTTCAGCTTTAACTAGGAAAAATTTGTCTAATGAGAAACAACCCCCTGATCTTCTATCTCATGCCCAAGATCAAATTGTATTGAATATCTTTTCCTGTTGATTGGAAGGATAGCAACAACAAATTCAGATCTAAGCACAAGCCCTTAACAACATTTGAAAACAATGGCAAAATTATTATATACACCTCCTAGAAATGCTACTCCTGACCCAAAGTTGACATAAGGTTCATTTCCTCTTTTCTCCTTATTAATAGGAGATATAATTGTAATAGCTTCATATGAGCCTTATCTTTGCTGACAGGTGTTTATGTTTATCAAAAGTCAGGTGAAATGAGACACTTTCCCAAGACTCTTCTATATGAAGGTCAAAATTCAAAATCTACAGATATGCAAAGTCACTACTTTATCAATTTTAATGTAAAATTTTTTTAAAAATAGCATTCTTTTGTTTCTATAATTAATCTTCAAAAGACTAACAGATGTACATTTTAATAGCTCCTAGGACAGTGCTCTAAACACATAGTAGGTGTTCAAAGTAGATATTTGATGATTGATTCAGTTTCATACACATAAAAGTATGCCTTTGTGCATGTGGAAACACATGTTTACATAATGACCTATTTGGAAAATAGCCATAATTTGGAAACTGTACCATTAAGAATATACAATAATGACAAAAGAAGTTGATGGGATGTATTTGTAAAAAATAGAGTATTGCTATAATAGTATTATCTATCAGATAAATTAAGGTGTATAGATCTTTAAGTAATAATTTGAATGCAGTTAGATTTTTTCAAAGGAGGACACCTTTCCTATGTTCTAGGACCATTTTTGAAATCAGTCAGAAATGCTGAAGACAGTCTATTAGCTATTATTTTCTGCTATGCCCATCATTGTTGTGTTTTGTTTTTATTATGCTTTTTAGGTATTCACCCTTCTTCCCCCAAAAAATAATTTTTGGATTTTAAAAAATATCACTGACAGCACACCATAGATGATTAACCTTCAATCACTTTAAAAGGTGGAGGGGCTTTTATTTGAGCATTATGATCTCTACGTAGGTGTAATTTATAATTTATTCTGCCTTTATTTTTATCAAGATGACTCATATTCATACAGAAACATACCTAGAAAAACCCAGAAGCATATTGGCAGGTATAGCACTAGTATGCTATCTTGCATTTTGATTGGTTAACTTTCAGTGTCTTTACTAGCACTCATACTTCTACATAGTCATAGCTATGTTTGGCACGGCAAATGCTGATTGGAGTAAACTTAACTATTTATCAAATGCTATTAAGGATAGTCTATCTGAATACCTTTTATTTGAATCTTCTAAAATAGCAATGATTTCAGAAGTTTACTGATCAAAATGTTACTTTCTTAGTTGCATTTAATTCTTTCAGTTGTATCTATGACTATATATATTTACACATATGTGTACATACATGATGTGAAAGGGAAAAGATGAAACATTTTTAAACCCAACAAAAGTAACTTCAAAGAGGTACTTTCTCCTCCATTCCTTCTTGTTAGATGGTCACTCTAAGCATTTCATGAAACTTTCCCAATCCCTTCTATATCATGAGATAAGGTGTAGATATAGCAGAATATTTATATTATGAAGTTATGTAAAATACAAATACTGTAATAAGCAGAAGAATACAGGCAAACAAGTGTGCCACAGATCATTCATGAATATTTTGTTCATTCCTGGATAAGTAGGTCTTTGAACTCTTTGGAAAACTTTTCTTTAAAAAAAAAAAAGCCATCCATCATTAGCAAAGATTGTGGCACAAAGTTATTGATGCTAATTTCTGCTGTCACTACATAACTTATCTCAAAGTAGTCACAAAAATTCCAAATTGCCAAATAGTTCTGGCTTCATCACTCCCCTCCCCTCAACCCCCACTCCCAACTGGATTCTAAAAGAAAACAACCAAGCTATTTGCATGGGGGGAGGGGAGGGAAATCCTGAAATATCCACCAAGTTGAGACTTCTAGTCTATTTTACTGTAATTTTAGATCATAAGGTTTTATGCTTTAGTAGACAGATATTTGTAACCAATATTGGAGGAAAGTTATATAAATGAACCATCTGTTTACAACTTTTTAGCTCTTTTGCTTCAGGTTCATCAGATTTTAGCATGAACAATCTGTTAAATGGTATTTTGAACTTCCAGTGGGGCATACTACTATTGCAGCCATTGATTTAAAATCATTAATGGCTTTGTGCATATTCTATCATTGTAATTAATAAAAAAAAACTTTCCAAAAAAAGAAGGTCCAAGTTAGACTCTATTCTTATTAAAGTATAGAAAGGAATAAAAATTATGTACTGTCATTTTACATATATATATATATATATATATATACACAATTTACATATTATAAAATCCATAGAACAGATATGGGTATCAACTTTCTATATAGCAAATTAGATATTTGGGATTTTTTTCTGCTTTCAGATTAATATATGTTTCAAGAACTGTTTCAGGTATGTGTTTCAGGAACTTTTTTTTGTTCAAGCAAAAATGTTTTGAAGCAGATTTCCTTAAAATAAAAAAAAGACACACACACAAAAAGGCTCTCACTGGCAAATAAACAACAACAAAAAACTTTCAAAGTTCTTAATAGTTTTGGGTTACATCTCATTACTGATGCAGCAACTGGCTAGCACTAACGTCATAAATCTTCGACAACTGGGAGACAAGCACAGAGAGATTCTCTTTTCCTGAATGGAAACCAGTTTCTAAAAAGAAAGGGGGAAAAAATCATGCCTGAGATTTTTGGCTAACACTAAAAGAGAAGGTGCTAGGTGATATTTTGAGTGTTAAGATCCTGGTGAAAACAAATATGTGGCTAAAAAATAAGTGAAATAAGCAACCATGTTGAGATACCTTAACAGCCTTCGTGGGTTTGGGTTTTGTTTTGTTTGTTTTTTTTTAAATTCACATGGTGGCATTCCTGATTTAATTACAAAAGAGGTCCAAAATCAAAAAGTTGCACCAAAGTAGTAGACTAAGTTTGAAGAAAACAACAACAACCTGAAATGGTGAGAGAGAGAGAGAGAGAGAGAGAGAGAGAGAGAGAGAGAGAGAGAGAAAGAAAGCATGTTACATCAGACACAGTACCTGATTTTTCACTGCACAACTTGTCAGCTAGATGGTTTGCCTCCTGGGCGACAAGTGAGAATATTTCATCTTCATATTTTTCTATTATAGTTTCACACTGTAAAAATATAATAAAAACACGTGTACACACATTATATACATATATGTATACACACACATACATACAAAGCTCCTTGTTAGAAAAGACTTGGTAAAATTTTCATTAGACAAGGCTATAAACCCATATTATCAGGATACTCTTCTTCCTCTCCTTTTTTTGGTGCTACCCTTTTCTGTCTAGTAGATCAATTGGGTTAGCACACTTTCAAGAATGTTAATTACACATTCCTATGATGGTATAACTATAGGGTTTGGAGAGAGAGAGGGAAGGGAGTTTATTTCTTATTATTTAATTTTGTTTCTCATCTTTAAATTGATAGCTCATTAAGGGAGCTGAAACTAGCCATTTATAATTATAATTTTTCTTTATAAAACTCACCATGCTTTAAAAAAGTAGCTTTTTGGTCAAAATGCTTCTTCAAATTTAACATAGTAATCCACTTTGTGGTTTTCTATAATGTGAAGACAATTATAATCCCTTACCAATCCAAACAAACACATCGTCAATTTCACTGTGAATACCCTGCTTGATAGTTACTTATGGAAGTTTCTTTCCACCCTGTTTTTTAAAAAAACTAACTGTAAATTTGCCACTGGGGAAGTGGGGAGAAGCCTGACATTTCATAACAGGGAGAGATGGGGCTCACACTTGCTTCATGTATTTGACTAGCCTGCAGTCTAACTGCAGCATATCTCTGAAGTCCAGAAGCACATTTTTTTTCTTTTGGTCTCCACTTCCAGGAACCAGGAATGTGCTTCACTAAAGTTTGCTATAATCTTACTCAAAATTTCCTTTTTACTGTTCGAAAAACCAAGAAATAATGGCATTTTGGGGAAATGATTTAAAAACTAATTATAAATAAGTTTATTTTATAAGGTAAAACATAAAACCATTCATTTCTATTCATATTCCCAGAGTACTTTTAGCACTGAAGTATTACCTTTACTTTTTAATTAAAATTAAGTCAAGGGTACCCGTAAGGCCTTCATTTCAGGGTTTCAGCAAATCTGAGAATTTTGCCAATGAGAGAACCAAATAAACATTTCAGTCTTGACTTCTCCATCACTTTGTTTCAACAGTGTTAAGGCCAGAGAAACATATTAATACATATTTTGCAAGGCACATTTTTGCAAACCAGAAAGGGTGGCATTCTCATAAAATAAACATTATTGGAAGAAGAAATTGGCATACAGCCAACTATAGTACTTAGACCTTTGTTTAACTGAATTCTATGCCAGAATATTTGAATTAATTCAGTAGAAATTTCTCTTCATTCTGAAAGGCCTTCGGTAAAATTAATGACACCCCATACTCCTCCACTCATAATTTGGCTAGAAATATTTGAAAATGACATTAGTATTAATTTCGATTTTAACTGAGAAAGAATAGGCCCTGATTTCTTATGTGAAAACATGTAAGGAGACTGTCTTGGCAACAACCAGTGCCTGGAATCATTCCTCCAAATGAATCAAACAATTTTGAGTACTTTCAGTTTTGGGGAAAGCAAAGTCCAAACTACTTAATTTGTGAATAATACTTTTAGTTAGCATACGACCTGAAATTCCCCTTGGGTTTCTCATAAAGCATGCTTCAAATTGAATTACTATATTACTTTGAAAAGGCAGTAGAATGACAAATTAAGTCAATGAGTGGCTCAATCTCTGGCATTTCTGCTCAGTGCTATTAGAAGCTCACTACCCTACCACGCTGCGAAGTGTCTTGAGATTCATCAGTAAAAAGCATGAACCAGCACTATTTCCATGGAAAGCCCAATCTGGACTTTTAAGAGGATCGCTTACCGCAAATTTCAAAGGTCTGTAAGCATCCGAATAAAAATAGAATCGTTTAAATTCTTTGTATATTTTGTCCCCTTTCCTTGGAGCAAATCTCTTGAACTTCCTTTCACCGTTTTCTGAATTGTCTTCAAGTTTGTAGTCATTCATTCTCTCACATACGGTCTCCAAAACTTCTGTTAAGAATGCCTCTGACTGGGCTAAGGGAATCTATCATTTAAAAAAAAGGCGGGGGAAGGATTTCTTAATTTTAATATTACTCAAGAGACCTTTGGAAGTCAGATTGCATGAGGAAACTGACATACATAAACTCCGCACACAACCATGCATTAATCTCTAAGTCTACTTAACTACTCACAAAAATTACATACATAATTTACAAGGTTAGCTCTTGCTTACGCATTTTGCTTAAAAAAAAAGAAAAAAAAAACCCTGCACACATTTGAAATCTCACAGAATTCTCTACATTCAATTTAAAAAACATTATATATATTTATATGTATATTCATACCTATTTATGTATATTATATGTACATAGCACACAACGAGAAGATTACAAAACTAAGCCCACAAATTCTAACTGATATTTTGTTTCTCTATGATGACAAGAGTTTTCTTGTTACAAATTCTTTGCTGTTTTAGCTTAAGCAGAGTTCCAAGAAGAACTCTAAGAAGACCTATAGTCTGAGCTCTCCCTCGGTCCTGCCTTGCAGCTAGCTAGCTGTTCATCAGTTCTGATGCAGCTGTTTAATCCTTCCCAGGAGGTTTTGCAAGAGGGGTTGGGGTTGCGGTTGGGGAGGGAGGGGGAGAAAGAAAAGAAAAATAATGGCTTACGCAATTTAACTTCTCCAAGGTTCTACTATTTCAGCTTTATTTTAGAACAGCTGGTCCATCTCTTTGTCCGTTCCTTTCCCTTCAGAATTCAGCAAGAATTCAGTAGAAACATTTAGACACTACCTACATACTTAGTGAGGGTCTCAACAGCTAGTGCTCTAAGGGTCAAAGAGCACCCCTCGCCCTTGGTAACCGGGACAAAAAAACTTCTCTCCAGTCTAGACAGGTCAAGGTGCACGATGCTCTGGTCCCTGTTGCTCCTTCCGGAAGGGGGCGTGAACTGAAGCCAAGTGCACAGTAAACAACAGTGCCACATCCTTCGGCCTTTAGAAGACTTTTTTTTTCCTCTCTCCACCCTCTGCTGATCAAAGTAGGAAGTTTTCATGACAACCATAGTGAAAGGGGCTGAATCACAAATGAACTCGATTTCTGCAATGTTGATATATCCAGTCTCTATTGTCTCTTTTCAGACACAGTATGAACCCTTCCGGTCTCAATGATTACATTACAGAAGCACTTTCACATGTGCTCCCCATTTACACAAAGGTTTCCTTGCTTCACCACCATCTGGCCACAAACCAGATAAATAAAAGCTCAAGAATTAAAATTGAAGCCAAGTTTTTGTTTGTGGTGTGCTTGTGTGTGTGTGTTTTTTAAAAACTAGATTCTATTATGATTCACACTCTAACCCCCATCCAACTCCATTCTCAATATGGAATCTACCCTTTAAAAATAAAAAGTGAAACTCGGGAAAAGAATGCAAAAAGCCAAACATTGCTGATGAACTATCCTCTGTTCCCCTTACATTCTTCGAGCACATATACGGAGAACTTGCAGTTCCCTCAAGTTTTGGAGCATGAGGTTTGGTTTTTTGGTTTAGAAGCATATTGTGGGTTTATGCATTAAATCTTGTTGATATTTAGTTTTAAAAATAAGAATCTGTCAGAAAACTTGGTTTATTCTCTGGAATATTAAACATTCTAAAAACTCATGTGAATTGTTTGGGGTGAAGAAAATAAGTACCAGTGTATAATACAAGTAGTTAAAGTAAGTGGTTTTAAAATAGATACTCCAACCACGAGGGATGCTTTAGTTTTATCTTTGGGGAAAAAATGTACACACAACAGGTAAAATGTTATGTATGTTAATTTCACTTTGGCATCAATAAATGGTATATTAAGGGCCTATTATGCACAAAACATATTAAGATAAAAATTATGCATAAATTTACAAATAAAATAGAATTTATAGGCAAAGTAGAAATATAGTTTAAATAATCATATTACAATAGCTAAGGATCAAAACATGGTATGTTTATCATTAGGAAGAAGCTATAAATGCAGAGCTGAATAGTTGAATTAGCTGACAAAGGGAGCCCATCAACAGAAGGATTTTCCTGGTGGATATATTTTAAGTATACTTAAGCATTCACTGTCTGGTTGTCAGCAAGACAGTATTTTATTTTTAAGTTCTGAAGGCAGATCCCATCCCTTTTTAAATCCAAATGCTTTTCAAAAAATCTCACGCCTTCTCTCTCTCCACCCCCCCTTTTTTCTCCTCTGTCTTCCTCTCCCTCTTTTCTCCCCCTCTCCTCCTCACATCCAATCAGAGAAGCCAACGCAGTAACTTTGGGAAAATATATAGGATGACATCACATGGCAGACAAGTATAAGACTTTTGAAAGAGATCTCCTAGAAACTTAGACATCAAATCAGAGTAGAACATTGCTAACCACTATAAACATTTTTTTTGCTGAACAGAAGTAGTATTTCCCCCTCCCAAACAAACTAACTTAAATACCTATTTGGTTATTAAACTGATGAACCTGGAAGGTTTTAAAAATTTGTGGAAAAGCACACATTCCAACAGTATACATGGAAGTCAGTCTAATTTGTTTTTAAAAGAGTTCTGTTTATCTGCTGTATGTGCACAATTATTTATCAAAGGACACCTCCCCTCACCCCCCATATAACTTATCCATTTTCCTTAGTTTTCAAACATGATACCTGGATCTTTAAATAAAATAGGATATTTCACGGCTTTTTTTAAAAAATACATTATCTTTAACAGGTTCCACTATGATATATTAACTGTAGCTTAATGGGAGAATTCTTAAAGCAGCAAACTGTCCGTGTATTCAGCTGGTGCAACAGAACGTCATAGAAATGATTCACAAAGGTCTTCCTGCCCAATTTTTCCTTAAGAGAAGTTACATAATTATTCACTGTTCAATGAAACTAAGAAAGAAAAAAAAAAACACCAGATAACTTCCTTTGGTTTGATCAATTGCATAAATAATTTCACTTCATATTGTCAATAGCATCGAGTTTGGAAATATAGGTAATGACGCCCATAGTCCATGTCTTTCAGCCCTGAGGAGATATACTTAGGGGAACTTTTATGATGGAGTTCAAAGAATTGTATTTTCCTGAACTGTCCTGAGTAAATTTAAACAATATTCACTGAATAATTGAGCCTCTTTTTTTTTTATTGAAAAGTGTTTTGATACTAAGAGAGTAATAAGTATTGGACAAGTGGAATAAGACTAAGTCTTTCTTTCTATACTGTGAAGATTTTGAATAGTACTTGTCAATAAAGCAACTCCTATTGTAATGTTACGGGGGACGTGGGCCTCCACCCTTAAAAGACCTTCTCTGAGACACTAACCTAATTAAAATATGAATGAAGAAGGCAGCCATCATTGTAATGGGAGAAAGCCATTTTACCCAGCACAACATTTTCTTATCTGCTGTTGCTTTTATGTAGGCACCTATGTATTACATGATCTAAATCCAAAATTGGGCTCTGGTCTAACATTCATTGCAATCATAGTATACCCAAGATGAACCTTAATCTTAAGTATTCTAACTTTTCAAGTGAAATCTCCAACTCTTGCTTAGTGTTCATGTATGTAAAATATAATTTGTGGTTTAAAAAATATAATTTTATATCTATTTACAGTCATTCTGCTGAGCCTGTCCAGGTCAAGTGGTAATCAAAATGAGAAGCATCCCTTGATCCCAACTTTACAATTGAGAGAAGTCTTGTCAACTTTCATCTATACTTTTAGCCTGCAGAAAACTACAACCAGTGAATTTATTACAGACCACTATGACAACACTTTAATAACAGGCAATTACAGGATGCTTCCCATGTTTGTTCATTACTATGTCTCTGTTAATCTTGTAGTAAATTTCTTGGTTGATAGCTATCACAAGCATCACCAGGAATACAATTATGTTCCAGGGCACAATAATAGGTGGGAACTGTCATTGTGGGAGACCTGTCTATTCCAGGCCCAATCTGCTAAGCTGAAATAGATTTCAACTCATTTTTAGACTTCCACATTTTCATCTTTGGGATAATGGGCTGCTGTTTGCACTATTTGGCTACACAGAACTGATCTGATACTATTGCCAAGAGTTAGTCAATGTAGAAATTTTAATTGCATTGAAGAAAATGTTGCATGCAGTTTAAACACTAGCTTTTCATCCTTAAAAACATTGAAATCATTTCTGATATTAGTTAGAAGTCAATATTTAGAAGGAAAAATTCAAAGCCCTCCTTTGCTCTAGGCTACAGCAGAAGAAACATGAATTCTGAAACTCTCACAAGGCTGATGAGATATATAATTAGCTATTATGTTAATTGAGTCTGCTATGAGTTTGTTGTATGAGATTTCTTCATATAATATGCAAATAGCATCTAAGGTTTAGTTTTATTAGGCAATATAATTAGAAATCTTCTAAAGGAGTGAATTTCAATGAGGAATAATGAAGGTTTGTAAAATTTCAGTTTACTGGGGAACAGAGAAATTGCAGTCCATCTGGACTTAATCAATAAAAGAGGTTTTAGGCAGCATATGTTTAGAGAGCAAAGCCAAACAGTGTACCAGATAGAGCAGAATTGCATCTTTTCATCATAGATGAAGGAAAATGAGTTTTTTTCACAAATGAAATTTTGGGGCAGGATTTCTGATTTTGGTGAAGTGACTCAACACAAATATCAGGTCAAGTTTATAAATATCACCCATCCCAAACCCAATAGGACTTGGGCAACTGTACAATGATTCGTTTCTAGAAATTCATCTCAAATCAAGTGCTTCCTAAGCATTTCCCACTTCTGTTGCTGAGTGGCAATGGGATACCAATAAATTAGTTCAGTACATGCCTGGGCTGTTCAGACTACCAAAACAAGACCAACATTACTTTTGAAAATTTAGCCACCCACCCCCTGCAAATTTAATAACTAAATCTCAGTCATATTTGTCATCCTTTAGCTCTTACTTTGCTTAATAGTGACAAACCGTATATTGAGCAAAATAATCTAACGGATTATTATAAATCACTTTAGAGATTATTAGAAAATGGGGAACATTTAACAACTGCCAGCTTCCAGAAAATTTTTTTAAAAGAACATTACCTGTCCCCTGTTATAAGTTACAAAATTGAGTTTTGTATTTTTAAAAACCTTCAGTTAGTCTTGTTTAAAAAAGAAACAAACAGCAAAACCTGTAGTTGCATAACAGAGAATTCAAGTAAAATCAAATAAATCAGTTCTATCCTTGGGAAAGACACTGTTCATCCCCAGTCTAAGAACTACTATTGTCTTGGACTTTGGGTCCATTTACATGAAACTTTTTTTTTTTTGGCTAGGCAATGGGGTTAAGTGACTTCCCCAGGGTCACACAGCTAGTAAGTATCAAGTGTCTGACGCTAGATTTGAACTCAGGTCCTCCTGACTCCAGGGCCAGTGCTCTATTTACTGCGCCACCTAACTGCCCCTACGTGAAATCTTCTTGAGCTTTTGCCCATACCTGACATGCACCAGAGCACCAGATTAGAATACCAGTGAGTTTTTTTTTTTAAAGTAAAATCATTGTGCAATCAATAAAGGAAAAAGGGCCAGAAAGGGTGTGGGCCTCAATTAACAATATACATACATACACACATATTTACACATGTACACATATGTATTTATACATATGCACAGATATATATTACAAATGATCTTAGAAGTATAGTTAATACTAAAAGAATCTCTTCCATTTTTCCACGTCAGATAAAAAATTTAGCCACTCCTAGGCACACCTGGTAAGAGTTATGATATATGCTAGTCAATGATGGGTGCAGCTTTATTTTTTCATTTGGTTTGAATAGAACAGGAAACAAATGGTATGCATGGCTTCATCTTTGAGCATGTTTCACAATTTGTGGTTCAGAGAGAATTGGTGTATCTTCCCCACCCTCTGGTCCATGGAGTGACCAGGAACTAACTGGTGGTTATCAGAATATGATGCTGAGACAACCATCCTTGCAGACCACCTTCCCAAATAGAAAGAGTGAAAAGTTACATTCTTGGAGACTTCCCTGGCATTCCCCAGCACTGTCATCTGTACATATGGCAACCAGGAAGAGTCTCTGTGAAAACATTAGGGGGTTGGGAAGAAGATGGACTAGTCCATTGGAAGATCAGATGAGAAAATGTTGTTCCATCACCACAGATGTGGAATCATACACACACACACACTCCAGGTCCTGTCAGACCTACATGCACATTATGTGTGTGAGTCAGCTGGCCACATAGCTGACAAGCAAGTCAGAAAACTTTGTATGGCTTGAGGGTGAGGCTAGAGACAGCTGAAAGGAGGAGGGATGAAAGGTTTCCTGACATTCTGCTCAACCTTACCCATTCTTTATTCACGAGAAATAATGTGGAGGGGCAGGCGCCCTAGGTTGTACCCCTTTCCAGTCTGGTCTCAATACCAGCTAAGCAAGGTGCAAATATCACACACCATCTCTGCCCTCGGACCACTCCATCCCACAACTTGCTGTCTTTCTCCCAGGAACCACTAGGAAAACAGTTCATTGTTGGCTTCAGGTTTCTGGCTTGGAAAAATAAAGAAAGGTAAAGAAAGAAGGAAGATTGCTGACATAGTTGCATAGTATTCACTACCTCCCCAGGTTACTAGGGCCACATCTGAAGGAACCCTTGTTAGCATTCTGCTGTCTAAGATCCTTATTGTGCATAGACCTCCACAATGTTGGACGTCACCATCAATGGTCACCTAAGAGGGTACTAACTAAAGCTGAAATAGAAGGACACAAAGAGAACTTCTGCAAAGCCCTTGATAAGATTATCCCATATGAAACTCACAACCACAGAGGAAACTGAGGCCCACACAAGTGAAGGGACTTGCCAGTTAGTAAGTACCAGAGCCCAAGAGGCTTCCTCATTTGAAGTCAGCACTCTATTTACTAAGCCATAAACCCTCTTCTTCACTTACTAGAAAACCATAAGTGGAGTTTTCAGTCCCCCAAACCAAAGAGCTCAAAGGGGCATTTATTTTGAAGTTGTTCTAATGCTTAACTAGAACTCACTGGCACATGACCTGTAAAATACTGCTTAGCAGAAAAGTTCTCATTGCTTAGCTCTAAGGAACCAGAAAAGTTCTCATTAAATTTGGCAGGGGCTCAAGGTAGGGTGGTGATGAGAGGAACAAACAGCCTCAGGAGTATTTGTGTCAGTACTTGGAAAAAAAAGATGAGATAATAATGCATTGCCTGATATTGAAATATGGCTTTAAGATATGTTTATATATATGTATGTATATATATATCACCTTACATTTAAAAATGGGTATATCTTATTTAACCCACACAACAAACTTGGGAGGTGGTCAGACCTTGAAGTCTTAACTCTGTCACTACTATTTATGTGAGTCTGTGCAAGTCATTACTGTGTGCCTCAGTTTCCCCATCAAAAAATTGGGGGGGAAATACTTGCACTCTCTACCTTTACAGGATTGCTGTAGGGCAAGTGTTTTGCAGCCTTTAAGGAGTTATGTAGTTGTGGATTGTGATTATTAATGAAAATATGATTAGCCTTATTTTCCTGTTGAAGAAAATGAGATAGCGAGGTTAAGGCCACTCTTTAGGTCACCAGGGTCACACAGCCAGCAAATGACAAAGCCAAGGCTCAAACCCAGGGCTTCTCATTCCTAGTCCAGTGTCTTTTTACCTCCCTTGTAAAGTTTGCATTTTATTTTAGATAGAGAAAAAAAAAGGAAGTGAAATGAAACCATTTCACTATGCCAAGGTAGTCCTTTGGGCTGCTAGGTGGCACTGCAGCGCATAGAGCACTGGGCCTGGAGTTAGAATGAATCATCTTCATAAGTCTGAATCCAGCCACAGACACTTATTAGTTGTGTGACCCTGGTCAAGTCACTTAATCCTGTTTGCTTCAGTTTCCTCATCTATAAAAGGAGTTGGAAAAGGAAATGGCAAACCACTCCAGTATCTTTGCTAAGAAGACCCCAATTGGTGTCACAAAGGGCCAGACATGACTGAAATGATTGAACACTAACAACAAAGGAAGTCTTTTAAGGCAAGATCACTTAATGATAATAGGAGGACTTAGGGGCCTCCAGAAAGGAAGTGGGGTGACATTCCACTCATTCTCATCCTTTCTAAGGCCCAAGTTAGTTCCAAGGGAGCTGATGGTACATTGCTTTGAACATCTTCAGTAAGGACAAACCTTCAGCCTTTGCAGGTGCTTTTTGTCTTTGTTTTTCAAAGATCCAAAAGCCTTCTAGAGTCAAATTTGGAATAAGATGGCTGAGCAAGCTGGGTGATACCTCCCCCCACTTTTTGAAAAGATTGATTCTTTTGTGGCTTGTAACCAAGCTGTGGAATTCTGGTACTGTCATTAAAAAATTGGTTTCATTATCTTCTCTTTCCACCTCATGCACCTTAACAATAAAAGTTAAGTTTTGTGTGACAGAATTGGGCAGGTTAAGAATGTAGGGTTCTAGAACAGGAGGCTAAGAACATGCCCAGGTCAGATTTTTCCATTCAAGTGTCAAATGATCACCTATTAAATCGATAGGGAAGATATTTATTATCCCTATGTAATAGCAATAGCTAGCATTTATGCAGCACAGAGGTTCCCAAACTTATTTGGCTTACCGCCCCCTTTAGGAAAAAAAATTACTCAGTGCCTCCCTGGAAATCTACTTTCTTTAATCCTTTAACTTTTTTTTTTTTAATTTTTGTCATTTAAAAAAATATACAATTTTTTAAAATGACACACCTTAAATTTAATAATTTACTGTAAATTTGGGGGGGTTTCCTGCATTGAAATTTTGATGATGTAATATTGCATCATGTAACTATATAGTATCATATTGTAAACAAGTCATTACATGCATATATTCCTGCCAATGCATGCTGTACTTCCTGACAATGCACAACATGCTCACCTGCCAACACTTGCTTGTTAAGACCTGTTGGTGGACTTGACCATTGATTGGTTATAGCTTGCATTTTGTGTGTTATTTGGAAAATAATGTAATCACTGAGACTTTAACTCAGTTACACAACAGATGGAACATGTACAAATGGTTTTTCAAATTTTTCTTCTCTTCTTTCCTTATGCTTCCACCATCCCTTTCTTTTTATTCAATGCCCCCCAATTGCACCCAGCACCCCCCAGGGGGCAGTACTGCCCACTTTGAGGTTTGTAAAACTTAAATTCTCTCATTTCATCCTCACAGCAGTCCTGTGAAGTAGCCTCTATCCTTATCCCCATTTTACAGATAAGGAAACTGAGATTGAAAGAGGGAAGTGACAGGGCTAGTGTCCGAGGTAGGATTCAACCTCAGACCTATATTCTCTATCTGAAGAAGTTGAAGGAATAGGCATTAAGATCATGCAACTGGTTAATAAGAAAATGGAGACTAGAAAGCAGCTCAGCATTGTGGAGAGAATGCCAGATTTGGCAGCGGAGCGCCTCGGGTTCAATCCCAGCTCTGTCACTTCACAGCCACGTGGCCTTGGGCAAGTCACGGAACATTCCTGTGAATAAGTTTCTTCATCTGAACGATGAAGGAGATGGACCCTATGGGCTCTAAGGATCCGTCCAGCTCGAAGTCTGTGCTCATGTGATTCTATGATCTCTCTGGGCCCGCGTTCCCTAATTGCTGAAGTCAATCATTTATTAAATAAACATTTACTGACAGTTTGCTAAGAGCTGGGGATACAAAAAGAAGCAAAAACCAGTCCCCCATCCTCAAGGAGCTTGCGACCTAATGGGAGAGACGGCATGCAAACAAATATATACAAACGAGCTAGATACAGGATAAATAGGAAATAACCAAGAGAGGGAAGGCCCTACAATTAAGAGAGTTGGGAAAGGCTTCCTATAGAAGATGGGATTTTAGTTGGGACTTAAAGGAAGCCAGGGAAACTAATAAGCAGAGTGGAGGAGGGAGAGCATTCCGCGCATGGCGTGACAGCCGGAGAGAATGCTGGGAGCTGAGAAATGAAGGGTCTTGTTCATCGAACAGCCAGGAGGCCAGTGTCACTGGATCAGAGTATGTGGAGGGAAGTAAGGGGTGAGAGGACCAGAAATGTAGGAGAGGCGAGGTTATGAAGGGCTCTGAATCCAAACAAGATTTTGTATTTGTTCCTGGAGGCAATAGGGATCTACTGCAGTTTATTGAGTAGGTTGGGGGAGGGGGATGACATAGTCAGACCTTTATTGTCACTTTATTGTCTAAATGGAGAATGGATTGGAGTGGGGAGAGACTCGAAGCAGGCAAACCCACCAGCAGCCTATTGCAATAATACTGGCGTGAGGTGATGAGAGCCTGAACTGGAGTGGTGGTGCCAGAGGAAAGAGTGGGGGCATATCTGAGAGTTGCTGCAAAGGTAAAATTGACAGGCCTTGGCAACAGATTGGATATGGGTGTATGTGTGTGTGTGTGTGTGTGTGTGAAAGATAGTGAGGAGTTCAGGATGACTCCTATGTGGATGGTGTTATTCTCTACAGTAACAGGGAAGGTGGAAAGGGAAAGATTTTCCTTGGTCCCCCAAATCTAACTTACTCTGAGACCAATCTAGCTTACTCTGGGAGTTGATATTATAAGGTATTCATCTCCTCTCGACTCAGGATTTTCTAGTTCAGGAACCTTTACCAAATTAGGAGCTCACTGGGCCCAGAGATAATCAGCAGCAGAGAACTGGCCATATAGAATACACAATATAGAGAACAGACTTAATTTCTTGTTAGTTCGTCATGTGTCTAGGGCTATATAAATATAAATACATATGGGCCATAATCTTAATTTTGATTTTTGAAAATGCATTGGGTAGTCCAAGCAAGGAGGACATATGCTTTGATTTGTGTCCATTTTCTTTGATTTTCTAAGAAGCCAGAAGGACTCGTTTAATACTAACGTTCTACATTTTCCCCTTTGGATAGTGGGGCTGTCCAGGAAACGTCGATCTAGATCTATAAATACAGACAGATTTAGATATAGATAGATATCCATATCTCTAAATCTCTATACCATATATCATGGCTAAAGTCGAAGCCAACTATTAATAATAGCCATGGAAGCAAGGAAGAATAATGACCAAATTCATGAATTACACTTTGACTAACATGTCTGTTATCAAGGCAAGTCATGTTTGTGATAAATTAAATGATCTGCTTTATTCATTCTGTCTTGCTTTTTTTCTATTTGTGTCCCTAATGCTTAGCACAGTGTTTTACACATAGTAATTGATTAATAAATGATTTATTCATTCAAGCCATTGGTGACCATGATTCATCATAAATCAGTGAAAATATTTTTTCAATTTTTACAAATATATAGGAATTGAACAGATCCAGGATTTCACATCAGAGTCCAACGAAAAGTATAACCCCTATGAGGAGTCATAGGGCCTTGGCACACTTGCAGTACTTATTAAGTGTTTACTGCATTGAAAGTGTGTGATAATTTTAGGAGAACTTCTCCATGTGTATATTAATATTCTCATTTTAAAAAATAAACCTAGGGGTAGCTAGGTGGTGCAGTGGGTAGAGCTCCAGCCTTGGAGTCAGGAGGACCCAAGTTCATATCTGGCCTCAGACATTTGATACTTACTAGATGTGTGACCCTAGGTAAGTCACTTAACCCTAATTGCCTCACCAAAAAGCAAAATAAATAAATAGATGAAAAAAATAAATCTAGAAAGAACATTTTGCTTCATAATATGATATCTTTGGGGCAGCTAGGTGGCACAGTGTGCCAAGTCTGGAGTCAGGAAGACTTATCTTCTTGAGTTCAAATCCAGTCTCAGACTCATACTAGTTGTGTTATCCTGGGCAAGTCACGTAACCCTGTTTGCCTTAGTTGCCTCATCTGTAAAACCAGCTGCAAAAGGAAATGGCAAACCACTTTAGTATCTTTGCCAAGAAGACCCCAAATGGGGTCATGAAGAGTCAGACACAACTGAAAAATGACTGATCATCATCTAATCATGGTATCAGGAGAAGTACACTGAAAATCAGGAGGCCCGAATTTTGGTCCTAGATTGTCTTCTTACAATGTGACCTTGGGCAAATCATAAATTCTTTGTGTCTCACTTTCCTCATTTCTAAAATTGGAATAATAGTAACGAGTGTGCCACCACTTCCCAAAGAATATGTTACCATGTATGGGAATTTTAAAAAATCAGTACTTCTCCTTTTCCCTGTCCCCCCAACCCTACCCTGCTTGTACAAAGCCCAAATGGGCAACTTTTGACAAGTTTTCAATGTAATAATAATAATTAATCATAGCTTACATTTATATAGCTCCTGCTCTGTGCCAGGCACTGTGCTAAGTGCTTACAAATATTATCTCATTTAATCCTCACAGCAACCTGGGGAGGTAGGTGCTATTACTGTCCCCATACAAAATACTAGCCTTGATACTAATATCAGGATTGTAAGAATTGAGATAATATATTTTTATTTTTAAGATGCTTTGAAAAGTATTAAATGCGATGCAAATCAAAGTGATACGCCGTATAGCCACTAACTTAGAAGATATAGTGGAAAGAGGGAATCCAGAGACCTAAATTCTGGTCCTGGATCTTTTACTAATTATCTTATGAACCCAGGCAAATCAGTTCACCTTGTTGCATCTTAATTTTCTCATCTATAAAATAAAAGTGGTTGAACTAGATTGTCTCTAAAGGACTCCTGCAGCTCTGAAATTCTGATTCTCTTATCACATTCAACCTTCTTGTTTTAAACATGAAGAAAATAAGGCCCACAGGGTGCAATGACTTGCTTAGTTAAGTCACTGAGTTAGTTAGTTGCCTGGGTTTGAACTTGGCTCCTGATTCTCTCTCCTATCCTCATTTCATTTTATTGCTTTCATTGGTAAAATGAAAAGGGTAGACAAGTTCCCTATGATTCCTTCCAGCTCTATAATTCTACAATTATATGATTTATGATTTTGTTTCATAACACTGTTGGAAAACCTTGAATAGGCCTTTTTTTTCCTTAGCATTTTCACTCTTTCATCATTTATAAAAACAATATTCAGGATCTAGGTGTGAAGCAAAAATCAATTATTAAAGTCTGTTTAATTCTGTTCAAGGATTCAATCTGTTAAAAAAATTCTACCCAAGGCTTCTTTCTCAGACCATGGCAAAAACATGCCCTTTGGCACCTGTATCTCTCTCTTGGGTGATAGGCCTGTGTTGAATTAGTTCTGTTTGTTTATCAAAAGATTTTGTCCCTTCTCCTTGGGTTAAATTACTCTTCAGATAACTTTTTTTAGGAGGTATGTTTAATTTCTGAATGTTTGTTTAGAGAAGGTTTACTTTTCCTGTAGCAGTTTTAGTATGGGCTAAGAATAACTTCAGGCTTCCGTCTCAATTGAAAGTCAAACCTTCACAATGTAACATTTCAAAGGAAAATGGGCTACAAGATTTTGGATGTGAATATGGTACCTTGACCACAGATGTCATGTACGGACTATTGTAGTGGAACCTGGACCCAGGAAAAAGAAAAGAAAATAAAGAAAACCACTCCAATCTGATTATCATACAATGGAGAATGCTGAGGTCCAGAGAGGTTACAGACCCACATTAATGATAACGATGATGATGATGACGATAACTAACACTTAGTGCTTACTCACTTTACAATTGTTATCTCATGTGATTCTCACCACAGTCCTGGAATGTAGACGCCATTATTATCCCCACTTTACAGATGACTATACTGAGATAAACAGAGGGCAAGTGACTTGCCCAGGGTCACACAGCTAGTAAGTGCCTAAGACTGGAATTGAACTCAGATCAGCTAATAACTGCTTAAGGCTGGATGTGAACACAGGTCTTTGTGACTCCAAGCCCAGCATTCTATCCATAGCATCACCTAGCTGGCAAGAGGGGAAGCTTCAGTAACACAGCTTCTGTCTCAAGGCACTTTATGCCCAGTTGGCCCAAGATGCCTGGCTCCTTCTTTGTGGCCAGGGCCTCCTCCTATCCTTTCACTTCACATGGATTCTTATAGCTTTCCTTTTTTCAGCTATGTGTGTCTTCTATTCCTCCATTAGGAGATGGATCCCCCTTTGAATCCCCAACACTCAGTAAACTGACTTTTAAAGGTTATGTGGGTAGCTGAGAAATAGAGTCACTTAGAGGCATGGCCCATCATTCTTCATCCTATCATAGTTGCTTCTTTTCTGAATTCACTCAAGAGACTTAGTCGTTTCTCATAAGGGGATTACCCGGTCTTGCCACATTTTTATAGTTAACTAAACACTCAATTATCTGGTCCCTTTTCTGTGATTAGGTCTAGGAAAGAGCAAAGGAACAACTCCTTTATGGATAAAATGGGAGAAATAATGCCTAAAGCATCTACCTTGCAGAAACATTGTGAGGCTCAAATTTTAGATGTCAAAACTAATCAATTTCAGTTATTATCATTATTGGCTAAAATAAAGCTTGGAGTTTATCTTTGAAAAATTTTCTTTCCCTCTCTTGTTCTTCCTTTCCTCCTTTTTCCATTCCCCAAATCCCATGGATAAATGAGAGCTTGCTATATCACGGATTTAATGTAATGGTTCTCTTCAATAAACATAGGATCAGGGCAGCTAGGTGATGTAGTAGATAGAGCACCAGCTCTAGAGTCAGGAGGACCTGAGTTCAAATACTACCTCAGACACTTACTGGCTGTATGGCCCTGGACAAGCCTACTGCCTCCAAAATAAATAAGCATAAATAATAAATGAATGAACGAATCGGTAAATAAATATATACAGGATCATAGTTAGAGAGCTACATGGGAGCTTGAAGGCCATTTAACCCAGTTCTCTGCGGCTGAGGACCATGCTGGGGAATTGACTTAGAAGGGAGTTAAGCATCAGAAATGTGACGTGAACATTTGACTTCATGACTTTCTAAAGATGACACAGATGAATTTGTATAGAGTGGGGGAATCCCCTACTAAAGTTGCCAGGGCACATCATGGGCAAAAACTAAGCAGATCTAGGTCATCTTTTGCATTCCCCATCTCCCCTTTCAGCACACTTTTTTTAACTACTGATATATTCTCACCTCTAGATACCTAGTGCTCTAATACTGGCCCCCGATACCCTGGAAACCCTACCTCAGTGTTTCATTGAGGCCCATGCTCCCTGTGGAGAAGAAGAAAGAGCCCTAGGTCTACTATCAAAGGACCTGACAACTTAATACATATGTGACCACAGGGAAATCACTTAATCTCTCTGGACCTCAGTTTCCTTATCTGAAAAAGAAGATTGGATCACCTCACCTCTAAGGTCTCTTCCAGATCTAAATATTTGCTCCTGTGATGTTAGACCTAGTGTGACATAGTAGATAGAGAGCTGATTTCAGAGTGGCAGCTTGACTTGGGTTCAAATCCTGCCTCTGACACATGAGGGCAAGTCACTTATCTTGGCAGTGTGTACAAAAATTCTGGTTCCATTTCTGTCAGTGATCAAATGTTTCATTACTGCAAGTGACCTTCACAAGGTCACAAAGCTGAAAGCAAAACCCTTGATGAATTACATGTTCTCTTAACAGAGGCTTAAACTTTTTTCTTTCAAACACTGTTAAAAATCTTTCTAAAACATATCATTCTATTTTCTTATATAGTATGTACAGTCTAATGAAGTTGTCAGGTAGAATTTATTATGTACCTACTATGTCCCAGGCCCTGGGATAAGTTCTGGGGATTCAAAGAAAGTAAAACACCAGTCCCTGCTCTCAAGGAGGGGGGAGATGACATGGAAACAACTATGTGCAAAGTATATACAGGATCAATTGAAGCTAACCAATAGAAGGAAGGGGTGAGCATTGACAAAGTTTTGAGGGTATTTTTCTGTGATGATTGAGAGCTCTGAGAAACTCCACTATTTTGTGTATCAATGTCCATCGTCTGGAAGTGTGGATGGAGATTAGGAAATATAGGAGGTTAGGCTGACTCTGACCCCAAGATATACACTGGAAGCTGTTTCTTTGTTGTCTCTTTCTTTTTGGGGGGACTAATCCTTGATATGAGCTTGTTTTGTTGAGATCTGCCTTCTTTCAATAGTTGGAATGCAGAAACAATTCCCAGTTATTTGAGGTTTGATGCTTATTGACTTACATTATCAAGAGTAGCAATCCTTGAGCTGCTTGAGTAGACACACAGCTCTTCAAGGACAATATGGTAGAACCATAAAGGTAGTATGGTATAGGGGAAAGACCGTTGATCTTGGAATCAGAAGATCATAAAATCATAGTTGAAAGTGAGGGGCAAGCTAGGTGGTGCAGTGGGTAGAGCATGAGGCCCTGGAGTCAGGAGGACCTGAGCTCAAATCTGGCCTCAGACACGTAACACTCACTAGCTGTGTGACTCTGGTCAAGTCACTTAACCCCAATTGCCTCACCAAAAAAATAAATAAACAAACCAAATTTAAAAAAGAGTTGAAAGTGACCTTAAAGGTCCTCTGGTCCTTTATGCCTCATTTTACAAATGAAGAAACTGAGGCCCAGAGAAATTAAGTGACTTGTTCAAGGTCACACATATAGCCAAGTCAGGATTTGACTTCAAGAAGTCATTTCAGCTCTCTGAGACTTGGTTTCCTTATCTGTAAAAATGGAACATTAATACTTGCATTCCCTTCCTCTTGGGGCTGTTATAAGAAATATATTTTACAAACATATATAAATTTATGTCTATATAAACATGAGCTAGGGAAAGTTTCTGTCTATTTTTGATTCTTCTAAGTAGCACCTTAAGCACATCATTAACTTGTAAAGAATTCTTTGACAGTGTCTTTATAAAGGGATTCTTTGAAGGCATTTCTTAAGAGGCATTAAGATTGATGAGGCCTTTATCTTGGTAGTGGAAGATAACTTGGAAGATGAAAAACTGGCAGCTTTTTGCCAAACTATTCTTGTTAGTTATCAGCCTGTTGCTGACTCTTCTGAAACTTCTTTATGGTTTTCTCTGAGAGTTCATATATTTTCCTTTGAAAAGAAAAGCATAGGCTCCTTCTTTGGGGTACAATTAAGTGGACATAACCTCTTGAGATGTCCCATCCATCTTCATCAGTTTATGTCACATACTCTAGCCTACTGAAGTCAAAAATGAGCTGCAGAAAGTTTTATGGAACTGGAAATGCCGTCTCTTGTCTATTCCTGGGACTTTTCCCATAATGATATTTCCTCTTGATTTATGATTTATATGCTAGTTGCCTTCCCAAAGGATCACTAGCCAAGTAGGAATAAAACAGTCAATTTGATGACAGAGCTATTTAACAGATGCTTCTAATGCTTACCACAGGTTGTCTCATGTCATTAGAACATTGGGAATCTAGCAGTTCAACTTTTCTGACTGTGGGACTCAGGGTTCCAGAAATTTTTGACACACATGCACAAATAATACCTGATTAATACACATGAACTGGTCAGTAAGACCAAACCACTTACACATTGTTAGAGTTGTATAATTTCTTGCTACTAATTATCTTAGAAGGGTTGGGTCCGGTAGTAACCACGAATTTAACGTAGTTTTTTCACATGGATATCTTATTATGTTGGCCATTGCTGAGAAAAAAAAAACCCATTCATCCAGAGAAAGTTATAATTCATACTAGACAACTTCAGTTATTAATGGACTGCATACTATAGAACATATGTAATAATAATACTATAGGTCATTACAGGAAGCATGCACTAGAGCTTCCCTGGAAACTTCTGGGGCCTCTGGGGATATGTGAGGCTCAGTGCTGAGGTGGCAAATCAATTCCATTATTGGGTACTGAGCACAAAGAGCCCCTGAGTAGACCTTTAAAAAGGAGTGATACTGTGGAACTCTCTCTCTGTCTCTCTCTGTCTCTGTCTCTCTCTCTCCCCGTCTCTGTCTCTCTCTCTCCCCACACACATTCTCTCTGTCCCTTAGACTCCCCAGATGGAATCATGTAACTCTGATGTTTCTCAGGAGGGATGAGGGACAGGGCTGGGTGTCCATCTCCACCCCAGCAGTAAGAAAACTGGTCCCACATGAACAGGTAGGCATGAGTCTAAGTCTCTGGCTTCATTTTCTGCTTTGTATTGCTTCCTGACTGTAGTGAACTGAGCAGTGATCTCAACATAAAGGCAGCTTTGTGGGTTTGATAGGTTGGGAGATCTTTATTTGATGTTAGTTGCACCGGGGAAGACACTGCCCTATATTTATTACATCCACTTGTTGAAGGCAGCCAACAGCAGGAGAAGGATGAGTCTAACCTCGAACCTATTATGAACCTGGAGGGAATTGTTTGGACAGTGTATAGTGAAAATGTAACAGTTGTTATAAATTACTGTTTCTTATTTAAGTTTTCTGTTAATGCAAGTTTGTGTATGTTAAATATTTCTTTTGTATAGAGGAAATAAATAGTTGTCCCATACTTGATTTACATTGTATTTTCCTATTCTGCCGTTTGGGGCAGATGAGCCCCAAATATGAGCCCCTAGATATGAGCCAAACTTTAGCAGTTTTTTTCTTTAAGCTCGGGGGTAGAGGTGTAAAGAGCCAAAGAATACATAAACAAGAACATGAACTTTCTTTTAGGTGGTCTGTTTCCCCCAGGATTAAACTTGTGTTCTGTGTGAGCCTAAGTCCAGAGCTAAGAGGGGCCCTTTAATGGAGATGGGGAGAGTGTAAACCTTCTGGGACCAGTGGCAATTTAAATTTTAGACACTTTTATGCAGTTGATATGCGTCTAAAAAACTGTAGGTAAACCTAATTCTTACTAGTCAATTTGAGGTTTAAAAATATAAGAAATTCGTAATTTAAAAGAATCCAGTATAGAACTCTTTTGTCATGAGAGTAATCAACCCTAATCTATTTTTTGTAAATTTAATTTCTCATATATCGTGTTTTTTGAAATCTGCGTTTACTTGCATGTAAATTTCAGTTATTCTCACACATATTTTACTACTCAAGTACTTTGAGTGGACTGATACGAATAACAAACCTGTGCCCTGTGACACTTTGGGTATTCTTTTTTTTTTTTCACTTTGGGTATTCTTTATAAAATACCCTAATGGCAGCTCTATCTGAAGCTTCTTGAACTCTTCTGAGTACTATTTAGGAATGTGGTCTACTTCAATTTGTTTTCTTAAAGTATGTAGCTCAATCATTCACATTAAAATACTTCAATGAATGAAAGCATTCATTAATTTTAGAACATTAAAATAAAAGTCTTAGGAATAGAGTCCTGGATGCGGAATCAGAGGGACTTGTCTACTCTGCAGTTCAATGATCTGGGGCCTGCCCATTACCCTGTTATTCTTCAGTTTCTCCACCTGTGAATTGAGTCTTTTTACGCCTCACTTCCCTCCACATACTTAGTTATCCTACTGATACCATCTTCCTTTCTGTTCCTTGAATACAACACTCCATCTTTCACTTCTCTGCATTTTCACTGGCTGTCTCCCATGCTTGGAACACTTTCTTTCCTCATCTTTATCTCTTAGCTTCCCTTGGCTTCTTTCAAGTCTCAGCTAAAATCCCACAAAATTCTGCTGTCTACAAGAAGGTTTTCCTGATCCTCTATAATGCTACTGGCTTCCTTCTGTTGATTATTTCCTGTTTATCTTGTGTTATGTCTTATTATGTTTGTCTGTTATCTCCCTGGTTAGACTGTGAGCTCCATGAGGGCAGGAACTGTTTTTTGCCCCTCTTTGTATCCCAGGCACTTAGCCCAGTGCCTGTCCCATGGTGTTTAATAAATCCTAGTTGATTTGACTTATCCACGAGATCATCCTCTAAGGTCAGAAGCAGTAGTCCTTCCACTTCAACATGCTAACTGGTATGACATCCATTCAACAAATACTTATCATACTCTTCTATGTGCAAAGCACCATGCTAGGTGCTGGGAGTGAGGAGTAAGGGACAAAGAAGCCTAAGGCATTGTTCCTACCCTCAAGGAGCTGCTAATCAGTTGGAGAAGGAAGGAATAGATCTGATTAACTATAGGTCCAACCAAATCAAAATTGAGGGGTTCAAAACACCAATGCTAGAATGTCATGTTTTAAAGTTATTTACAAGAGATTCAATCAATCAATTAATTAACAAGCATTTATTAAGCACTTACTAGTTGCCAGCTAATATGCTAAGTGCTAGGGATACTAAGAGAGGCAAAAACAAGCAGAGACTCTCAGGAGGTTAGATTTTAAGGGAGAAGGTGATGTGTAAGCAAACTGGTACATCCAAGGTGCAGAGTAGATGGGAGGAAACGTTAGAGGAGAAAGCTCTAGCAGCTGGGGGTAGGAGAGGGTGACCTGGGAAAGGCTTCCTACAGAAAGTGGCATCTGAGCTGAGTCTTAAAGAAAGTGGGAATTTTAAGAGGGGGAGATGAGAAAGGAAGGCATGCCAGGGTTGGGAGACAGTCGGTGCGGAGACATAGAGATGAGAGATACAGTATTGTGTGTGAAGAACAGTAAGTAGTCTAATATTGCCAGATCATGTTGTTATATAAAGTATGAGAAGATGGGACAAAGAGGATAGGGCCCAGATAAACAAACTAGTAATTACTGCTAGAAGAGGAGGCATATATACTCAGGTATTAGAGTTTTGATACCACCCAGAGGACCACCTGGAATGGCCTCATGGCTCACCGGGTGTCCTTGTACAGCCCTTGGTAAATAATTTCTTAAACAGAAGGTGAAGTAAATTAGGCTTTCATGGTACTACCCCAGGTCCCTGAAATGCCATGGCAGTCTGAGACCTGACTACTGGGGAGATGGTCTGACTAATCAAAGCTGGTGACCCCTTAACAAATAACAGGAAAGTTGCCATAATCCTACATTTTCATAAAAATGGAAGTCTCCAGCCTGTAAAGGCTGAGACAATTCCAATGTAGCTAGAAAGGCCACTTTCCTTCTCATATTTTTCGAAAGTTCAAGAAGAGGGGCAGGAAAAGGCCCAAAGAGCCTAATTATTTTTATCTGACTTAAGCAATGGGCAGGACAATATGTCCTTTTTAACCTAAGTTCTAAAATCCCTCAGTTCGAGCTCCCACCCACAACAACATTTGGTTGAGGCAAAAATTCATACAACTTTTAGGTTTGCTTGGGGGACCCAACTTCTAAATCCCTAAATAATATGTCCTTGAACAGTTGGGGTTTACTTGTCTTCTCCTGAAGCCTTGGCCCTTTCACTTTCAGGGAACTTTTCCTCTCCCATAACATATTAACATCTGCAAGTAGAAAAAAAAAAGAAAGAAAGAAGAAGAAAAAGAATATTCAACTAAGAGAACTCTGGGTGACTTCAGTGACCACAGCAAAGGCAAGTAAGGCTGGGAATTACTTTTCAATTTATTCCAGCCAGAGAGAAATGGAGTTTAAAAATTCAAGTTAAAAATGGCAGGGGAGAGAAGTGTGCTTGGAGGAATGAAATATATTTTCCTTCCTGTCCAGTATAGAATAAGGCCACTTTTCATTTAGGGTTCAACTCTTTGAGATCTGAAGCTTGAAATAAAACCCTGAAGTGGACCCTTACATGGGAGTAAAATACTTTCAGATGCCTCAGTTTGTCTAAACTTAACAACCATTCCTTTTACCGACATGTTGGTTCACCAGAGACAAGCAGATAGTAACAGAAAGCAGAGATGACAAAAAGAAGTTAATTCTTTCTCTCCCCTCCCCAACTAGATGTTCTCAGCTCCCAAAGAAAAGCAAGAATTATCAATAGAAAACTGCTTGTATGGTTCCTCCACTACATCTCCAGAAGAAGAGGGTGAAGGACTTTTGGAAAATGAGGCCCCAATCATCCCATTTGCAATAGTGTGACCTTGATTGCGCTAGGCCTCCGTTTTCTCATCTGTCAAATGAAATTTGATGATCTCCACAGTCCATTCCAGTGCTGACATCCTATGATGCTATGAGGTATTGTCATAAACAGTCTCGTTATAGAAAGCTCATGAACTTGCTATTCTATTCAGAAGGATTTGTATGATTCTCAAAAATACTGCCTCAACCCCAAATCTGGAGGCAATTACTCTTGTCCATCTTTCAAATAAAATATTTAGCTTTTTAAAAAATCCAAGTTCAGTCCATGGCAGATGAAATTCTCCTCTCACCTCTGAAGCTTGCTACCTGTGGGTTTTTGGGCAAGTCTCTCAAGTTCTCTTTCCTTGTCTCTAAAATGAATTTCAGTGGCTCAAAAGAAACATGAGATGCGCAAATGTAGAGATATCTCCACTCCAAAAGTTCTTATGGACTATTTGTGCCTGATTTGTAATAGAGCCTTCAGAGCTCTTACTGGTCTAATTAGCCACAGCTGGACACACTGTACCTTGACCCTGGCATAATGATGTCATTTAGGTCCTCTTTGTGTACAAAGGAGGACAACCAAAGTGATGGGGTTAGACATGGCCTCCAACATCCCCTCCAGCTCAAGATAAGCAATTCTTTGACTCCCTGTTTTCTGCATCTGAGCAGCTGTATGGAAACCATTAAACTGCCCCCAGGGTTGTATTCTAAATAACAAAATAAAATAAAAAATCAGTGAGTGTTTCTTGGTAGAGAAGAATGTTGCCTACATTGGCAGCTAGGTGACAAAATGGATAGAGCTCTGGGCCTGGAGCAAAGAAGACCTACTAACTAGCTGGTGTGACCCTGAGCAAGTCATTTAACCTCAATTTGCCTCAGTTTCCTCACCTGTAAAACAAGGTTAATAATAATATCTACCTCCTAGGGTTGTCGTGAAGATCAAATAAGATAATAATTGTAAAGTGCCTGGCACATAGTAAGCACTATATAAATGTTAGCTATTATTAATGCTCTTAGTACAGTGCCAGGCACATAGTAGGTGCTATTTCCTTCCCTTCCCCCTCCCAACACTGCCAGACAGAGTCATCAATCAGCAGTTGTTTTTACCTATTTTTTTTTTTTTAGGCAATTGGGGTTAAGTGACTTGCCCAGGGTCACACAGCTAGTAAGTGTCAAGTGTTTGGTCTGAGGCCGGATTTGAACTCAGGTCCTCTGATTCCAGGGCTGGTGCTCTATCCACTGCACCACCTAGCTGCCACCTAGCTACTTTCCTTTGTTACAAGGAAGGATTCAATTTTGCGGTTGGGAGGGGGTAGAGATAGCTACAATCCTGAAAATCCACTATCTACATCCAGATAGCCAAGTATTCAGAAAGGGCTGTAATGAAAAAAATTAAAGGTATCAATTAAACCTTTTTTAAAAAAATAATCCATAAGATCTGGCTTATGTCACAGTTCTGTTTATGATGCTCTGAAGGTATTATGTTTTAGAGACAAATAATCCTTATGGATTTGATTTCTTCTGTAGGCTAAGTGAATCTAAAATGCATTTGGTGAGAATTGGGAAGAGTCAGACTATCTCATATTGGAAGGCCTCAATACAACAGAAAAGTTTCTTTCTTGTTTTGTTTTTACCAAGGTAAAGCAGGCCTTAAGCTATCAGATTTGCCCAACACATAGATGGCAACCATTTTGTTCTGATGTGTTCTTAGATCTTCAATATCTTGTCCCTGAATGTCTCTAAGCTTCTCTAAATTATTTCAGTCCCTTCTCCTCCCACTCTGGTCTCAGATCTGGACATTTCTGTTGTCAGCTGGAGGTGTGCTGAATGTGACACCTCCTGAATTCAGAGATGGGATAATTCCTTATTTGTATCTCTGTTTCCTATGAGCTGCTCTGCTGTCCCTCTGGGAGCTCTTGCTGCTATCAGCCTCACACAATCAAAGCAGGCAGACGGCAAATAGGAAATCCCAGGAAAAGTGTCATGCTGAAAGGGTGACAGTCTGAAAGGCAAGCAGTAAAATGCAGTCCCAGGTAAAAACCTTGACAAGTCGAACTCGCTACCTACCAATGAATAGGGGAAAGGGCTGTTTCATTTTCTCGTTGCCCTGGAGGTGAAGGCGATGATTGATTCACTGACAACCTTCTATATAGGCTGTCTGAAAAAAACATGAGCATTCATCCCAGAGTGTGTGGGTGGAGCAGTTAATTTCATCTCTCTTCTAAGTCCTAAATATTACAACTCATCCTATATCTAAAGTCCAAGGTGCAAATGGAACTCAAATTCTAATAGAAGGCTTCCAAAAAAGAAGAGGCCTTCAGCTCAAGGCCCTGTTCATAATAATAGATGTCAGTTTCCTTCGGGCTTTTTTTTGGGGGGGGATCAGCCTTAGAACCAGGAAGAACTGGGTTCAAGTCCCACTTCTAAAATATAGTGGCTGGGGGCAGCTAAGTGGCGTAGTGGATAGAGCACCAGCCCTGGAGTCAGGAGGACCCGAGTTCAAATCCAGCCTCGGACACATAACACTCACTAGCTGTGTGACCCTGGGCAAGTCACTTAACCCCATTGCCTAGTCAAAAAAACAAACAAACAAATAAAATACAGTGGCCGAAGGACATTGTTTAACTCTGTGGTAGCTAGGTGGTTCAGTGAATAGAGTTCAGGGCCTGGAGTCAGGAAGACCTGAGTTCAAATCCAATTTTTAGCCACCTATCAAGACAACTCAGCCTCAGTGCATAGTTCTACACTCCTTCCGTAGAAGGGCAGGACAGAGAGGGAGGTCTGGAAGGCTTTGGTTCAGTCCATGGCACCATATGATTTATAGTCATGGAAGAATAACGGTGATAGGAATGGTAGCTTTTTGGGGGAGTGCGGGAGGAGAAACTTGAGAGTGGATTTCCCCAAAGCACTCTGGTCCACTTGCCTCCTCCTATTAAATTCTGGGCTCAGACACTGCCTGCAGTGCCTATCTAAGATACAGGTACTGATGGACAATCCCTCTAGGTTGTCCATCCAACTGTATTTCATAGTCTAAGCAATAGGCATTCATTATCCACCTGGTTTTTCCTGAACAGATAATTAGATTGAACTTTTTGGAATGGATTTGGGTGTCATTTATCTCTGTAATGTTAGTGGGCTTGATGTACTAAGCACAACGTCATCTGCAAGAACTTATCTTCCCTAGGGAATCCCCCTTTAATATGGACTCTACACTGGAATCCTCTATGACGGTGGCCAGCATTCATTTTCCCATTTTATTCCTCATATAATATTAATAATCAGGGTTGAAAGGTAGTGTAGAAGAATGGTTAAAGAACTGGCCTTGGAGAAAGCTTGGGTTCAAGTCTCACCTCTGACACATAGTGATTGTGTGACCCTGGGCAAGTCACTTAACTTCTTGGTGCTCTAGGAAACCCTCTAAGATTCTAAGTTGCAGAGAAGGTGCTGACCTGCATTGGAAGAAGAATTCCTTACACCAATAAAAATCATGGATCTAGACTCTATCCCTAATTAGAGGGTTATGGATCAAAATGATCTCTTTCAATGAATCTTTTATCTATGTAATCATTAATATATACAAGCAAGGTTGTTTATTCACAGATATATGGTCACAGTATCTCTACCCCAAGAATTCTCTTAAATAGTAATGTGTAGAAACAGTTCAAAGAATGTATAAATGTATATGCTGCTGACTTCTGAATCACAAAATTTTTGGAAGAAGGCATAGAGATAATCTAATACAGCCCCCTCATTTTACAGATTGAAACTGGGGGGTCAGGAAGGTAAAGTTATTTGTCTAAAATTCACACAACTAGTAAAGTGATAGTTAGAAGTCAAATGCAAGTGTTCAGATTTTTGAACTCAGTACTTTTTTCATCATACCTTTCAAATGATCAATAGGCATGAATTAAATACCTGCCATGTGCCAGACACTGTGCTAAGGACTAGGGACACAAAGATGAAGATGAAACAGTTTCTGCCCTCAAGAAGTTCATATTCTTTTAGGGGAGACAATGCACACACACACATCTATATATATACATATACATATACATATACATACACACACATACATATGTATATATGCGTATGTGTATACACATATATATGGATATATGTGTATACACATATATACGGATATATGTGTATACACACACATATATACATATACATACATACACATACATATGTATATATGCGTATGTGTATATACATATATACGGATATATGTGTATACACACACACATACACACACACCCATATATGACTTTGTTCATAGCTTTCAGGCAGTCCATCATCTTCAATTATCTCTCCTTATCTACTTTCTGGGTCACTTATTTTTCCTATGATGTATTTCACATTTTCTTTTAATTTTTTTTCAGTCTTTTGACTGTGTTTTATTGTTTCTTGATGTCTCATAGAAGTATTAGCCTCCAGTTGGCCAATTCTAATTTTTTTTTCTTTTTAGGAAGTTGGGGTTAAGTGACTTGTCCAGGGTCACACAGCTAGTAAGTGTCAAGTGTTTGGTCTGAGACCGATTTTGAACTCAGGTCCTCCTGACATCAGGAGAACCGCTGCTCTATCCACTGTGCCACCTAGCTGCCCCCTAATTCTAATTTTTAAAGAGTTATTTTCTTCAGTGAGGTTTTATATCTCTTTGATCATTTGGTCAATTCTGGTTTTTAAGTTATTATTTTGTTCAATATTTTTTGTGCCTCTTTTACCAAGCTGTTAATTCTCTTTTCATAATTTTCTTGCATAGCTCTTATTTCTTTTCCTAATTTTTTCTCTACTATTCTTATACGATTAATTTTTTTGCTCTTTTTATCTCTTTATGTAGTTTTTCTAGGAATTCTTGTTGGGCTTGTGTCCAATCTGCATTGTTCTTTGAGGCTTTGTTTGTAGATGTTTTCATGTCATTGGCTGCTTCTGAGTGTGTCTTGAGCTTCTCTGTCACCATAGTACTTTTTTACAGTTGGGTTCTTTTTTGTTGTTAACTCATTTTCCCAGCATATTTCTTGACTTTCTACTTTATGTTAAAGTCAAGAAATAGGTTGAGAAAATGAATTGGGCTCTGCTCACTTCTGGAGAGGATGCTTGGCCTGAGCTTCTGTCTTTTGTATTCTTCTACTCTTTTTGCAATGCTGTTGGGGAGCCTGTAAGTTTTTGGTACTTCTAATGTGGTATGATCTGGGGAGATGTATGTTTACTGATCTCCTGGTCTGTTCTCTGCTCCTTACACAGGTAGGGGGCCCCTGCTCCCTTGAGACCTGGACCATTCTTCTCTGCCTTGGAACTGTAACCTGGAACTAGGTAATGGGCAACAAAGCTATCAGAAGGCATCTGTTCCTACTCCTACTTCTAGTACATGGTTCTTTTGATATCACTTTCTGCCCAGGTGTTCAGTCCCCTTGGTGTCCCCAGGCACTGGGCTGCTTCCTGATATTGCTGTGATCACCATAGCACAGTGCCATTTCTGCTGCTATGCTCCTGGTCACCTCTCATTCTGGTGTCCACAAACCTCTTTGTCTATCTTCTTAAGTTGCCCTGGGATAGAAAATTGTCTCACTGTGACCTTTTTCTTGGCTTTCCCACCCAGAATTTGGTTTAGTGTGTTTTTTTAGGTTATTGTGGAAGAGATTTTGGGAAGGCTGTGGCAAAATTGCTAAGCTCTCACTCTACCATCTTGACTCTGCCTTGAGTATATAACTTTGACCTATGATTATAGTTCACATTTAGATTGCACTTAAAAAATTTACCAAGGGTTTTCCTCAGGAACAACACAGTGGGATAGGTAATGCAAATACGATTATCCCCCTTTATTGGGTGAGGAATGGAGGAATGTTAGGTTGAAATGACTTGCCCATGGTCACACAGTTATAGTTTTAAAATATCAGGCCTAAAACTTGAATCCAGTTCTTTCAACACCAGACCTATTATGCCACTGCCTCTCAGCATTCAGAAGCAGCTAAGTTTAGTTCATCCTTGAAGCATGGGAGATTAGATATACATTAAATATTTATTAGTCACCTCCTGCTTCTCTTTCTCAGCTTTAAATCTATACCCTTGAGATAGAAAAAAGCAGTGTGTTAGATAGAATAGTCATGTAGAAGCTTATTATACATATTCACACATACAGAATACATATACAAGGTATCCCAAAAGTCTTAGCGCACTTTCATGCTTTAATAACTTCAGAATCATAAACGCTACAAACTTTAAAAAATAACATTTGAAAGGTCAATTATTTGCATTTTAAAGATATTCATATATTTTTATCAAAATCTGATATAACTACCATCTTGTGATATACAACACTCTAGTCAATTTTCAAAATTAGGGTTTTTTTTGCAAGGCAATTGGGGTTAAGTGACTTGCCCAGGGTCATGTCTCTGGTCTGAGACTGGATTTGAACTGAGGTCCTCCTGACTCCAGGGCCTGTGCTGTATCCATTGTGCCACCTAGCTGCCCCAATTTTCAAAATCAGTAAAAAATCCTTTCAAGTTAGCTGCTGCTCAGTGTTTGAAAGGATTACATTTGCAATGCTAGCCATAAGATCATCTAAAGAAGGAGGTTTTGGTGTGTATGTGACAATTTTGACCTAACCCTATGAGAAAAAAATCTGATGGCTAGGACTGAGGTCTTTAAGCAAGAGGACCTCATCTGCTGATATACTGGATGGAGAAAATGTCATCCAGAAACTGTCACACAAACAGTACATAATACCAGGGTCCCCTGTCTTGTTAAAATTTAAAATTTAATAGTCAAAGTTCATAAAACTAAATAAATATAAAAGAAATTTAAATAATCAAACTTTCAAATGATGTTCTTATAAGTTTGTAGTATTTATACTTTGAAAATTATTAAAGTTTAAAACTTCACTAAGACTTTTAGGATAGCCTGTGTGTGTTTATATGTATATATGCATGCATAGATGTTCTTTGTGGAGAAACAGTTGCTTTACTATAATGAATTTCAATCCTAGAATGATTTCAATTATTTAAAAGGTATATGCAGAGTGTACTGCAGGTTGAGAGAGGCTTATTTGTATTATTTTCAAAAGATCCTTACAGCAAAATTTATTTTAATTTACTTTCATTTGCGTATGTATGTGGTTTCATTAATATAGGAAACTCCTAGGGGGGAAAATTTCTATCTACAACTCAGCACCTATTCTGCCATTTATAGTCTTAGAGACTTGTCTGGGACACTAAGAAGTCAAGTAATTTGCATAGGTTCACACAGTCAATAAATAATAATAATAATAGCAATAACAATAACAACAGTTTGCATTTCTATAGCACTTACTATGTGCCAAGCACTGTGCTAAGTGCTTTCCATATACCTCATTTGATCATTTGAAATGTGTCAGAGAAGTGGGACTTGACCCCCAGGTCTTCCCAAATTCAAAAGCTGACAGCCACTATATCATTGAGAGGTAGTGACCTTTCACATTCATTCATCAGTAATTAAATAAATAAATGCCCAATGACATTTTTCAGGGGTGGGAGAGGTTTATAAAATTAAACAAAGAAGAAAAGGAGATGGACAGCTCCCAAAGGTGGGTAATCAGTGCAGTGGTGATGCAAAGAAGAATAGAGCATTTACCGATAGGATCTATTGATTCCCTTTAGTCTCAGCCCAAATACTAGCCTTCCATGATCGTCCCTGACTTGTTTGAAATGTATGGAGGGGCAAAAGGGAGTTGATAGATCTGGTTTAAAAACTGCACTCTGCCTCCTATGGTATGTATAATGCAAATCAGGAGACCTTTGTTCTAATAAGTAACACCTTTGGGACTAGAGAAATTTTGTTATTTGATGGATAAAAATTCAGTTTATAATTACCTTCTCTTGGTGGCAAAGTCATTCATTCAGGCCCCCATTTAAAGGAACAAACTTTTCAGAGCTTTGATTTTTTTCATCATTGCTTCAACACCTCCCAAGATGATTTTAAAAGATTCTCCTCCCTTTTAATTTTGCTCACTCCACTCCTTGCCACGTCACCTGGAGTTGATATTCATTTTTAATCTCCAGGATTGGGAGTGGGGGCTTCAATCTTAGTTCTCCCCAACTCCAGTTTGTTTAACTCTTGGTTGAGGCTTCTGGGATGTGAATTTAAGGACAGCCCAGAGGAAAAGGTCCCTCTGCTGGCCTCAGCAAAGCAGAGCAATCCAGCCACAATCCAAATCAGTGAGATTTGGCTCACACAAAAGAAGGAACTGCTTGGGGAGTTATTACACCAAGGTGGCAGACAGGCCAACCCAAACTCAAATGATAAAGAAGACTATACTTGTCTTCCAGCCCCCCCTGTGCTGGCTCTGGATGTCCCTGATCCCCCACTGTGGACTCCCCTAAGTCCTTAGAACCTCAGAATCTTTCCTTTCCCATAAGTGTAATTAGAGTCTTCTGGGCTCAGGGCTTCTATAACCTTCTGACTTCCAGATGAGAAAACTGAGACCTAGAGAGAAATAATGTACCCCTCCCTCCTTCATCATAGAGAAGGCAGCAGTGGGATAGTAGAGAGAGCCCAGTATCCAGATTAAGACTCAGCACACTGGGTTTTGACTCCTGACTCCACCACTAAGTGGAAACCCATGTAGATCTGAGCCTGTTTTCTGGAGTACTCAACACCTTTCAGGTATTTGACAAAAGGTGAAATTTGTAATTTATCTCCACAATAGTAAGACCTCGTGTTTAGGTCATGCTTTTCTCAGAGCTGCTCTACGAGGTTGGTAGTAAACATTATTGTTCCCATTTTAAAGATGAAGACACAAAGAAAGTAAGAGACTCGCCTAAGAACTTGGAACTGAAGCCACAAGTCTTCTGCCTCTGTGTCTAAAGTTCTTCCATTACATCACACTGAAGAAAGTCATAGAATTCAAAGGAATGGTATGTAAAGCAAGTAGATCATGGCACCTGAGATCCAGTCTTCCACTCCTCGACATGGTTTTCTGATTTCAACAGTTGTTGGCTTCATCAATATCTTTCAAGAGGGTTGGTTCTTGAGATTTTTAGAGGGTTGAGAGAATATACATATATTAATATGCATCTAATACATATATTATGTATAATATAATATACAATATATTATGTAGAATGTATACTATATTATGCATTATATAACACATTATATAAGAGGTATACATTCTATATAATATATTGTGCATATGTGATATAATATTATATGTATATGTACATGTATATATATTTTTTCTTAACAATTTTACCACTGGAATCACAGTTACAGTTAAAAAAAAAAAACAAAAAATGATCTAAACCAAAGTTGAAACGATATTTGGTCCCAAATGGTGGTCTCTTTTGTAGCTAAGTCTTGCTGGGCCAATATGAGGCTAGCTAACTGCATTTTTTCATAAATCACCATTAATCCAATTTGTTAACAACAACAACAAAGGAACTTCAGCACCAAAATGGGAACTACATTTTGCTGAACAGACATCTCTTTGTAACAACACAGAGGAAATGTCAGGTGGGAACATTCTTATCTAATGCAATCAGCAGGCATAGCTTCAGTCCTGTCACCAGCAACCCAGACGCTACTTGACGACATCCCTCTGAACCTTCTACTTCAATGAGTGTGCCTCCAAAGAACCTCCATATTCTTGACTTTATTGAAAAGATAAATCTTTGAAAGTCACAAAGAACAAGCGCCCTGCATATCATAAAATAACATCAAGCAAAATGTTGCTGTTAAGTGAATATAATTTGATGTAAAAAAAAAAAAACTAACACCATTCATAGAGCAGCAAAACACCAAAAAACCCAGGCTGAAGGGAATATTAATGATAATAAGAGTGAGGAAAGGAAAGTCCGCCTGGGAATTCACCATCACCAGGAATTGTTTATGCAAAACAATAGTTCCTTTGATGACCCATAATGCAAATTTCTAACCATTTACGTTGTTTCTATTAGAATGATATAAAATCAACCACACTGAAGAATTCCAAGCTATCTTGAAAACAACATCGATTAAAAACTTGAATTCTTTGAGTCCATGGCAGGACTTGGCAGCCATAAAATGAGTATAATCTAGACCTGCATTAATAAAATCATAGTCTTTTGAAGGAGGAAAGTGATGGTTCCTCATATTCCGCCCTGGTTGGAATAAATCTGGAGTATTGTATACAGTTCAGGGCCTAATGTTTTAAAAAGGACGTTGGTAAGCTGGATAGTGCATGCCCAGAGAAAGACGAATAGGACAGCAAGAAGACCAGGCACAATGGTGAATGAGCATTGGTTGAAGGAACAAGTTATGATTGCTCTGAAGGAAAGAAGACTGAAGGGGGACCTGATAACTGCCTTCAGGTCTCTGAAGATTCTCAGGTTGATGAGGGGCTTCTTTTGTTAGGCCTCAGAACTAGAAACACTAAGAGGGAAGTTGTGGGGACCAGATTTTGACTTGATTTGAGAATTTCCTAATGGGATTCCTCCAAAATGGAGCTTGTGGGTATCCCTGTGCCTCGAGATATTCAAGCAGAGGTTGAATGAGCCATTTATAACCTAGCTCTACTACACATCTTTCCAGTCTTCTTATACCTTATGCCACCACCGTTATCCTCCTCCCAGCACATGCTCTTCTCTCCAATGACACCGGTCTCCTTGTGGCTTTTCAAAAAAGATATTCCATCTCTAGGCATTTTCTCTGGTTGTCTGCCATGCCTGGAATGCTTTCCCTCCTCATCTCTGCCTCCTGGCTTCCCTGGTTTCCTTCAAGTCCCAGGAAAATGCCACCTTCTATAGGATACCTTTCTCAGTGCCTCTCAATATTAGTGCCTTCCTTCCATTGATTATTTCTACCTTTTCTTGTATGTAGATTGTTTCTACATAGTTATTTGCATGTTGTCTCCCTCATTAGGATGTAAGTTCCTTGAGGGCAGGGACTCTACTTTTTCTTTGAATCCTCAGGGCCTAGCACATAGTAGGGGCTTAATAAATGCTTACTGACTGACTGACTGAATTGTAAGGGTAATTGAGAGTATATTTCTATTCAGTATGGGTTAAAATAGATGGCCTGTGAGGTTCTTTTCAACTGTGAAACTGTAAGCCAGCCCTATACAAATATGAATTTTTATAATTATTCTAGAATATCTTAAGATCTCTGTATGTCTTTGTGGTATTTTTGTATTAAACAAATCTTGGTACACAAAGATGATCAACCAATCAACAAGTATTTATTAATTACTTGTGTAATTACTATGTGCCAGGCATTGTGCTAAGTGCTGGCGATACAAAGAAAAAAAAATTTAAAAAGAGCTCCTGCCCTCAAGGAGCTTACATTCTAATCGGGGAGACAACATGTATCTAACTAGGTACATGCACGATACAGCATAGATGGAAGGTAACCTTGATGAGGAAAGAGCTGGGAGCTGGGAGGATCAGAAAAAAGGTCTTATAGAAGGTGGTGTCTGTGCTGAGAGTTGAATGAAATGAAAGATTCCAAAAGGCCTCTGTAAGGAAGGAGATCTGGGCCTTCAGACCCAGAGACTGGAGATAGTGCATCATGTGTGAGGAAAAGAAAATAGGCCAGTCTGGCTGGACTGCAATACATGAAAGGCAGTGAAGTATAAGACTAGTGAGGAAGGAAAGCCCAGGTTGTGAGCAGCTTTAAATGCTGAACTAAAAAGGTTTTATTTGATCCCAAAAGTAATAATTGGTCGTTAAAGTTTATTGAGTAGGAGGCCTACATTGTTCTGCCTAAGCTTTAGGGAAATCACTTTGGTAGCTGAGGGGGTTGAAATATTTTAAATGATGAGGAGGACCAGGAGTAAATATTTGGGACTATGGTTGTGGCATGGAGGTTTTTTTGTGTTTTTTATTTTTCCCACCTCTGTGTAAAGTCAACTGGTCCAACTGGGAACTTGAATATATGATCTTAACCTCAACAATATACTCTTCTAACCAACGCAGCTAACCTGTCCAGACAAAATCCATACATTCTCAAATGCAAGCTTCTAGGTGGCACAGCGGATAGAGCGCTGGACCTGGAGTCAGAGAGACCTGAGTTCAAACGTGACTTCAGATACTTACTAGCTGTGTGAACCTAGGCAAGTCACTTAACACTCTGTTTGTCTCAGTTTCCTCATCTGCAAAATGGAGGATAATAGCAGCACCTACATCTCAGGATTATGAGGATTGAATGAGAAAATATTTGTAAAGCACTTTGCACACCTTAAAGCACTATATAAATACTAACTATTATTATTACTATAAAGAAAGCTACACAGAGTGAGTCAATAAGTATATATTAAGCACTTACTATGTATGTTATAGGCACTGTGCTAAGCATTGAGGATACAAAGAAAGGTAAAAAATAGAAACTCCCAGCAGTTCTTGCTCTCAAAGACCATATATTTTAGTGAGAGAAACATGTGTGTGTGTGTATATATGTATATATTATATATATATATATGAAATACAGATTTAAAATTTAAAATACAGATTATATATATACACAGATTTAGAACTTTAACAAGCATCAGAAGTCAGCAAGGTCAAATCCCTCATTTTATAGATTAAGAAACTGAGAACCAGGGAAGCAAATCAACTTGCTCAAGGTCACATAGTTAATAAGCGGCACAGGCACAAATAAAACATAGTTAATAGCGTAGTGTACAAAAGGACTGCTAGGTGGCGCCTAAATGCACAGAGCAATGGGCCTGGTGCCAGGAAGACTCATCATGAGTTCAAGTCCAGTCTCAGACACTTATTAGCAGTGTTGCCCTGGGCAAGTCACTTAAATCTATTTGCCTCAGTTTCCTCATCTGTAAAATGAGCTGGAAAAGGAAATGACAAACTACTCCAGTATCTTTGCCAAGAAAACCCCAAAGGGGGTTACAAAGAATCAGACACAATTGAAATGACTGAACAACTACAAAAGTATACAAAAGGCAGTGCTACGGACTGGATAAAACGCTGAACTTAAAAGTCAGGAAGACATGGGCTCAAATCTTGTGTCTGACACTCATGTCACCACTGGCAATTGAAGTAACTTCTCTGACCTTCGCTGTGTTCATCTTTAAAACGGGGATAATATATACCTATAGCATCTATCTCAAAAGGATTGTTGCGAGGTCCAAATGAAATCATGTATACAAAGTGCTGTCTAAATGCAGTTATTTTTGTTTTATTGTAAAAAGGAAAGTGGCTTTATTTCGGTCAAGGCTTCTACCTATGTCCCCTTTGGGGGCCGTAGTTCATTACTCCCAAGATGGGTGACTATTCAGAGGACACAGTGGCAGCTCTGTCCTCTGTCTTGACTCCCCCTCCAGTGAAAACAGATTTCCTTCAGGTTTGTCACTTGAGTTGCTTTTTTTTTCTTCCTTTCCTCTAAGAACAAAGTAACCAAATAAAAGAAAATTGTGGAAGGGTGCTCTATTTCACCTTTGGCTGATCGTGTAGAGGCAAGAACATTATCAACTGGGAAATGGAGCACACCCATTTGTAGCTGCTTGTCAGAATTCTAGTTGTGAGCAAACAAAGCTCACTGCCACGTTCTTTTGTTCTTCCAACGAATATCAAGGCAAGCAACCTACCACCTACCTACCATGCGGCCCAAGAAAGATGGGCTTGTGTGTGAGGAACATCAGTAATAACTGCTTGGCTCACTTCCAGGATGGCCTGGAAGAACGTAAGTTAAAGCTTGCCATCCTGACCTCATGCTGGGCATACCCCCCAAATCTCCAGTTGGAGGTGTTAGAATGTGGGTCAGGCAGTCAAACCCAGGTGCATGAATCACAGCAAGTGAGCTTTAGTTTAGACATAAGACGGCTTTCTCACTGAGAGGAATAAGATTCCAGAGCAGTTTCTCAAAGTAGGTTGTGGAAGTTTTGAAAGACTAGGACAAGTTAAGAGCTGATTTCTTAGAGATAACTAAGAGCAGATCTACCTGGAGGCAGGGAGATTGGCTAGCTGATGCCTTCCTGCCCTCTGATTCCATGACACAATTTGAAATTATTCTGCTAACCAAGCATACACTAGTTTACAGAAAAATAAAAATAACAACAACAATAATAATAACTGACATTGATATAGTAATTCAAAATTTGTATTACTTAACATACAGGACATCCCAAAAGTCTCAAAATAGGTCAAAGCTTTCATAGCTTAACACTGCATTAAGACTTTTGGAACATTTTTGCACTCATTTATAAAGTAGTAACTGCTGTCAATAAAGCTCTTACAAAGATCCGATTTATGCCTCATAACAACCCTATTGGTAACTCCTGCAGAGCAGCTGGATAGAGCACTGGGCCTGAAGTCAGGAAGACTCATCTTTCTGGGTTCAAATCCAGCCTCAGACACTGCCCTAGCAGTGTGACCCTGGGCAAATCACTTAACCCTGTTTGCCTCAGTTTCCTTACCTGTAAAATGAACTAGAGAAGGAAATGGCAAACCACACCAGTATCTTTGTCAAGAAAAGCCCAAAAAGGGGCCGCAAAGAGTTGGACATGATCGAAATAACTGGACACAGGTGTTGTTATCCTTATTTTATAGACAAGGAAACTGAGACTCAGAAAATTTAAATTCCTTGCTGATGATCACAGCACTATCAAGTGTCAGAGGTGAGGTTTGAGCTTAGTCTTCCTAACCCTAAATCCAGCATTTTATTCACTACCCCACATGACCTCAGATAAATCAGAGTTTGGTTTGGGGGTCAGGCTGGGGAGAAGAACCTGAGTATCTGCAGCTTGGTTATCGCCACCCTTTACAGGCCAACAGTTCTTAAAGACCAAATCACAGGCTCATTGACTTAGATCTGGAAAGGACTTTTTAAATCATCCTTGTCCAACTTCCCTCCCCTCCATGAGGAAACTGAAGCTGGCCTGAGGAAGGAGAGTGACAGAGTGAGGATCTGAGCCTGGGTTTTGTTTGTTGTTCAGTCCTGTCCACCTCTTTGTGACCCCATTTGGGTTTTCTTGGCAGAGACCCTGGTGTGGCTTGCCATTTCTTTCTCCAGCTTATTTTACAGATGAGGAAACTGAGGCAAACAGGATGAAGTGACTTGCCCAGGTTCACACAGAAAGGAAGCGTCTGAGGCTGGATTTGAACTCAGGAAGATGAATCTTCCTGACTCTAGGCCTAGTACTCTATCCACTGTGCCACTTAGCTGCTCACTATATAAATGTTTGCTGTTTGTTATTATTATCATTATTATTATTATTGTTATTACTACCTGAATTTGGAAAATGGAATTGTTCAGTGAAAAGAACAATGAACGTGGAGTCATAGAACGTGGATTTAAGTCCTGGCTCTACCATTTAGTATCTCTGTGACCTCGGGCAAATTTCACTCAACCTCTCTGGGCCTCAGATTTCCCCACTTAGAAAATTAGGGTTAAGACTAGATGGCCTTGAAGCCACTTCTAGTTCCAAATCACAGAATTTGAGAGTTAGGAGGAAGCTCAGTGGCCATCTGGTCCAACCTATACATGCACAGAATGCTTCCTTACAAAGAATGCTCAACAATGGGTTATCTACCTGCTCTTTGAAGACTTCTCAGGAGGAGGAATCTACCATATCTCTAGGCAGCTCATTCCACTTGTGGCCAGCTCAAATTATTAGAAAGCTTTTCCTGCCACCAAAAGCTTAAACTGGCCTCATTACACATTCTAACCTTTGCTCCTGGTCCTGCCATCTATGGCCAAAAAAACCCCAAAAAAGCAAAAAACAAAAACCCCAAAAATCTGTCTAATCACTCTTTCCCATGACAATCCCTTAAATACTTTAAGATAACTATCATATCAGACCCAAGTCTTTTCCAGGTCAACCTTGCCTAGTACCTCCAACTAATCCTCATATGAAATGGATCCTAGGCACACAGACACAGTAGCTTATCAGTGTCTTTCTTAAGCCATGGTGCTGAGAACCGAATAAATATTCTTGAGATCTGGCATGGGCAGCCAATCAGCCAACAAGCGTTTATTAAGTGATTACTGCGTGCCGTGCACTGTGCTAAGAACCGAGCATATAGAGAAGGACAAAAATAGAGTACCTGCCCCTAAGGAGCTCACATTCTAATGGGGAAGGGTTGCAAACAACTAGGCACGTATGTGATATATACAGGGTAAGTGGGGAAGAATTAGTGGAGAGGAGGACTGCAATGTACATTGGGCAGAGTATGGTGGTACTATCGCCTCCCTATTCCCTTTAATACAGCCCAAGACTGCATTGCTTGTTTGGCTGCCATATCATCCTGCTGGCTTCTATCAAGCCTTCAGTCCACTAAAACCCCCAGATCTTCTTCGTAACAACTGCTATCCATCCATGCTCCCCCCATCTTATACCCGTGAAGCCAAATTTTGCGTCCAAGTGCAAGACTTTATCCCTATCCTATTGAGCTTCATTTTATTCGATTCAGCCCAGTGCTCTAGCCATCAAGTTCCTTTCAGATCCTGTCATTCAGGGTCTCAGCTATCCCTCCCAGCTTTGGGTCTCCTGCAGAGTTGATAAGCATAGTCTCTATGCCTTCATCCAGCTCACTGATAAAAATTTTAAGAGCACAGGGTCAAGCACAGGTCCCTAAGGTACTCCACTGGAGACCTCTTGACATTTTCACATTGAAACATTGCCAACTGCAATCTAAATTCAGTCATCCAACCAGTTCTTAAGTCATCTGACTACATTATCATCTAATTCATATCTCTCCATTTTTCTCTGCAAGAATAGTATGATATATTTTATCAGAAGTTTTTCTAAGATGGAGGTGAATTATAGCCACAGAATTCCTCCCACTTACTAGTATATTAATCAACCCTGTCAAAGAAAGAAAACAAAGTTAATTTGGCATAATCTGTTCTTGATGAAGAATAGCTCATTTTCACTTTGGTAAAGTTTTCTCTTTCACATCTCTTAGTTTCCCTACTCCTTCCTCTAGTCATCAAAGCCTTCTCCTCTTGTGTCAGTCCTTGCTATTCATCAATACATCCCTATTATTTTAATAATTATTAATCAATCAACAAGCATTTATTAAGCACCTACTATACAACAGACACAATGCTAGGCGCTGGTGATACAAAAACAAAAATGAGACAGTCCATGCCCTCAAGGGGCTTACATTCTACTTGGGGCAGACATGTACAAAAGTAAGTACATCCAAAATAAACACAAGGTATAGATTTGGTAGAGTATGAGAAGTTTGCACTAGATACTCTGGGAATCAGGAAAGACTTATGTTACTGATAGCACGATAATAAAATGTAAAAAGCTGATTTTACTTTAAATGCCACTTTCAGCTCTCTCCCTCCTTGATGCTTTCCCCCCTTCCCTAACCTTTGTTCAACACACACCTTCCCTACACCTGCCCAAAGTGAAAACCACAGGAGCTCATTATGTTGTGTCCAGGTATAGGGAGAATGCTAGCTTTATTAGTGTTGCATATTATGGTGGGAGAGATATACTGTATATGAATATGAAACAGGATAAAAATAATAGTATTCTATGTTGCTATAAAATTTGTAAAGCACTTTCCACATATTACCTCATTTGATCCCTATAACTGTCATGTAACATAGGTGCTATTATTATCTGCATTTTACAGATGAGGAAATTGAGGCAGACAAAGACTTACCTAGGGTCACGTAGCTACTAGTGTCTGAGGCTGGGTTTGAACTCAGACCTTCCTGAATTCAAATTTAGCACTCTATTTGCTTTTCTAGCTATACAAGTAACTGGTATAGTCAGAATTCACAAACCCAGGTGTTGTCACCACAAATCCAATGTGTTTTCTACCACACTGAGTTGTTGTTAATGGAAAGATTCAGTCATTCTTTGAGAAATAATGGCCCTTGTTTCACTTTGAAGCAATAGGTCCTGAGTTTACCCATTAAAAACTCATATGGTATAAGCTCAACTGGGCCCTCAACGATATTTGGCAATCTTGCTATTCAGCACACTGAGCCTCTATGTTATTCCTCACAGCTACTGCTCTTAACGCCCAGGGTTGTTATGAGGTTCAAAGGAGATAATATTTGTAGAGCCCTTAACACAGTGCCTGGAACATGGTAGGTGCTTAATAAATGCTTGCATCCTTTCTTCCAAACCTTTGTCTCTCCCCTTCAGCCCCCAGTCTCATCCTCACCCTGACACTTAAAGCTGATGACCTCACTTCCTACTTAGTAGAGATAATCAAAGCCTTGCAACTGTAAACTATCTTAAGTCCTTTCTCTTATGATCCAAAATTTAGGTTCCATCATCCATTTACTATTCCTTGGATAGGCAGTATGGTACCCAGTATCTGAGGTCAGAAGACTTGAGTTTGAATCCTAACACTGCCACTGACTACCTTTATAACATTAGACAAATCACAACATATCTGGGCATCAGTTCCTCACCTGTAAAATGAGAAGTTTTAGCTAGCTGATCTCTAAAGTCCTTTCCAGGTTCCTATGATCCTTTCCATATTTCAGAGGAAGAGGTAGCCTTATTCTCTACCAAAGCTAATCCTTCTAGCTGTGTTCTTGATCACATCCCTCTCACCATTTGCATAAACAGTCCAGGCAATCACTGGCTGTCCCGATGCTAATTGATGGCTCAGCCACACACTTTAAATGCTCCTACGCTTTCATATGCTGCATACCTATTTCTGGGGCCCCTTCACACTAATTTCTTGCATGTAGCTCTGAACAATTTTGTTTATTGAGGTGGCGTAACATAACAGGGACCCCAGAGAGCACTAAGATGATCATCTGAGTTACACTGAAATCAGGAAAGCCAATAGACTTTTTGGTATGTTCTGTATGCCAACATACATCTAATTAGATACATACTTAGCTACAAAGCACTAAATCTGACACAACCAAGCCCATACCAGTTCTTCAATAAAGATTAGTCCTGGGTTAGAGCTAACCTTGATTTGTAATATGCTTGGAAAGACCTTTTATGTCCCTTCTGAAAGGGATTAGAAACTAAAGGAATGCCCAAAATTGATCTCATTTCCTAGGGGCTCTCTGTATCTAAAGGAGAAATGCACCTGGGCAGAACTGAGCCTTAGTTTACTCATCTATGAAATGGATATAGTAATACTTATATTACCTGCTGAACAGGTTCTTGTAAGAATCATAGAATGTTAGGATCAGAAGATACCTTGAAGATCATCTCATCTAACCCTCTCTTCTTACATATGAGTAAATTGAAGGTTTAATAAAGATAAATTACTTACTTGCCCAAGTTCATATGATTAGCAAATAGCAAAGCTAGAACCTAGGTCTTCTGACTCCACTTTACTTCTGTATGTGAAACACTTTGTAAATGGGAAGTGCTATATAGAAAGTGAAGGTTTGGTTGGTATTATCTCAGTGGGCCCCTTGGAATAACAAGATAACAAATATTTATTGAGTGTGAACTCTGGACAAAGTACCATACTGAGTGAACAAGAGAAATGGTGTTGAAAGATCTGACAGTTGCCAATCAGGGACATCCAAAGAGCTAGTGGTTCAGAGATTTTCATGGGGCTAGGAACATGCCAATCCCATGTAGTACCTAGTAGACCCAAGTGTCCTTGGTATAAACTGGGGGCAAGTTGTATAATTAGCTTAGGTAACTATGGAGGAGTTACCAGCTACCAGAAACCCTAAGTAAATAGCTTCTTGATGGAGACAAAATTGTGGAAAGAGTGAAAAGATCACAGAAGACACAAGTGGTTCCCATTTCTGTAATTTACTAGTTTTATGACCTTGGGCAGGTCACTTGTACTTTCTTATCCTTAATTTTATTAGTAAAATGGAAATACACCTCTGCGGTACTCAAGTATCATTGCTTTGAGTATCAAATTAAATTACTGACGTGAATGTTCTTTGGAAACTGAGTGCTAAGGAAATGTAAACTACTGCTTATTCTCAAAGAATTTTAGAACTTAAAGGGACCTCAAAGTCCATTCCATACAAAGTTCTCCTTTTTCTTTTCTGAAGCCTTGCGATCATGGTGTGTATATGTATATGTGTGCTGGAGGTGAGAATTGCTGCTGGTAAGTTTATGGTTGAGATATGAGGAGAAGATATTAGGTCAAGACTACAAACCTCCAAGAAGGGGATGTGGCAGAAACTAACTTGGGGAATGATACAGGGAGCATTTTCAGATTTACTAGTAGATCCCAGTCTTCAGTTTGGTATACTCTGATTTAGTCCAATCCCTTGATTTTATAAATGAATAAATTGGTGACCAGAGAGATTGTCAAAGGGCACAGATCTAATGAGTGGAAAGACTCAATCCTATTCTAGTCCAGGGCTTTCTTTTTCTTTCTTTCTTTTTTTTTTTTGCTAGGCGATGGGGTTAAGTGACTTGCCCAGAGTCACACAGCTAGTAAGTGTCAAGTGTCTGAGGCTGGATTTGAACTCAGATCCTCCTGACTCCAGGTCTGGTGCTGTATCCACTATGCCACCTAGCTGCCCCAGGGCTTTCTCCTTGATACTACTTAAATGGCCTTTGATGATCTTGAACTCATCAATTTATTCATTGGTACCTATTAATTATTTTCGGCTATGGGGAGTGTTATAGCCAAGGATAGTAAAAATAGAATTGGCCTTAGAGTCAAGTGGATCTGGCTGATGTCCTGCATTGACATTCTAGCTCTGTGACCATGGACAAGTAAGTTTAAACTCTCAGTGGCCTAGGCAAAGTTCTAAGTCTTTAAATTATAGATGAGTTATATAATTTTGCTGTGGTGGAAGGATTTTCCACACTGGGAATACCTGAAATTGACAAAATCACACAGGTCTTTGATACCTCAAAACATACACACACACGCTACATCTCAAGAAGCAGTTTTTTTTTTCAAAGAAAACCAAGCAATATCTTTTTATCTTGACTTAAATATAACCTTAGCTAGGTAGCCATAAAACCCATTGGAGAGCCCCATTTCTTTCTCCTAATTTCTAATGTAGGGCCTTCCTTCACCTTCCAACAGCACTGCCTCCTATAAAGGGAAGGCCTAAAACAGAAGGAAACTCTCGTATTCAATACGAAACCAGATGCAGGTCAGAAGGGCTCTGGATAAGCCTTTATTTTTCTCTTCCTTGTTCTCACCTAGGAAGGCACTGCACTTTAAACGCGTCTCTCAGAGCCCTCCACCACAGAAGGCAAGGGGAAAATGGAAGGAAGAGCTGAGCCTCGAAGAAGCTCCCCTTTCTCACTTCATGGACCCCTTAGCCAAGTCCTGCTTGGCCCCCTACTGGCCTTGCCCGAGAATCACGATGGCCTGTTCTTATCCTGGTGCATAATGGTGCCAGAATGCCTGCCAAGGCGACAGAGGCACAAAATTTAGGTACCAAGAAAGAGATACTTCAATTTCAAGCTTAAAAATTACTTCAGGTCCCTGAGGACTCAGAAGCAATTTAGAGGCTGATACCCTGAACAAGAAAAAGGTTAGAAGATTAAGACCAACCGCTGTTTGGATAAATGACTGGTAATTGCCCATATCCGCAATTATGTCCTGTCATATAATTTCTCCCTTACCTTGGTCCTCTCCTGCGTCCCATCAGGCCTTATGCGGTACGACTTCACCCTTACACCTTTCTTCTGACGTGCTTTCATAACATCATACTCTACCTCATCCATCAAGGCCCTGCAAGCTAAACAAGACAGAAAACACAGCCAGTTACGGAGGAGGGGAGTGAGAGCAGGATGGATGGAAAAGGTAAGCACAGCTAAGTGGAAGCGCTCGATTTGTGGGGCTTGACACCGGGGAAGGGAGTGTAGCATAGGGTGGGAAATGGACTTTCCAGAAACGGTGGGAAAGGAGAGCCATTTTCTGCACTGTTCAGCTGTCGGTGAGCTAAGGTTTGCAGCATTTCTAGTAGTCCCCAGGGACCAAAAAGGATTTTATTTTTCTCTTCTGTTTGTCCACCCACAAAACACGATGATGAGTCTGAAGAGTTCCCTCCCCCACCCCGAGTCTGTCTGGGGAGCCCTGTCAGGTATAGGACTACAAGTCTAAGAAACTTCCATTTTTTTAATGAGGGGGTGTGGAAGGAGTCAGCTCATCTCCACTGAAGACTTGCTTATTTTGAATTTCACTGGGGCTAAGGAGATCCTTTCTGAAAAAAACAAAACAAAACAAAAAAAAAAAACTAATGACTGGGGGAAATATGATATGTGCCAAAAACATCATAAGAGGTTTTAAAACAAATCTTGACTCTGACCTTATTTTCAGTTATTTGGTACCACCCAAAAGTACTGTAATAACTTCTTTATTGCTTGCCACTTTAGCTTTAGCATTCTTGTTCCTTGATTGTACCCTTACTAAGATTCACCCCAGTGCCTTTCTTCTAAAGGGTGGAGGCAGAAAGTACCATTAGGGCCTATTCAGGAGACTGTCCTACAGCCCCGGAAATTCAGCCAATGAGTCTCTGACTGTCCATGCTTTCTAGCCCTATTTTAAAAAATATCCTAACTTGTTTACTCCCTACTGTTCCCAAACAGTTAATTTCTTGAACTAGAACCCCCAGTGCTGTCACCAATGCACCGAGATAAGCTTTGTAATAGAAGGAGTCCTTCCAGAGAGATTCCTGCATCATAGAACTGGACCAGGCCAGCAGTCAGCAAATTCTTCCGGAATGCCACTACCTACCACCAAGCAGGGCTGAGCAAAACCCATGGGTAGTTAGGACTGGCAGACTAATACAGAGGTATGGGCAGAGACTATGGGGAAAGGGGGAATAGAAGTGTGATAGGCAGTGTAGCATAGTGGATAGCTTATGAGGCCTAAGTTAAAATCCTGCCTCAAACACTGACTAGCTGTGTGACCCTGGGTGAGTCATTTAACCTCTGTTTGCAGTTTATCCACCTGTAAAAATGGTGATAATAATAATAATAATAATAATAATGGCTGCCTTCCAGAGCTGTAGTGAGGATTAAATGAGATAGTGTATGTGTAAAGCACTATATGTAAGCAATTGTTGTTAATTGATGAGTAGAAAACAGAGAGGAAAGAGTAGATCTAGAAAAGAAAGCCAAACTGAACAATTCATTATTTCCTGATTATGCAGCTTTTCCTGTTGTTGGATTTTTGCTCTTGCTTCATTTAACTGAGAATATTTTTGTTGAAATCCTGACCATCCCTCGAGGTCCATTACAAATGCAATCTCCCCTAAACGTATTTCAGTGATTCCCTACAATCTAATGTTATCCTCCTTCCTCTGATCTCCCATGGTGTATTTTGTATCTTTTTAAAATGACTTTTACTGTAGTTATTTTATTGTCTTTGTCTTCCTTTGTCTTTTCAGAGGTTTCCGGTAGCACAATGGATAGAATGGTGGACTTGGAGTCAGGAAGACCTGAGTTCAAATTTAGTTTCAAATTTCACATTTACTAGCTGTGTGACCTGGATAAGTCACTTAACTTGTTTGCCTCAATTTCCTTAGCTGTAAAACATAAAAAATACTAGCACCTGCCTTGAGGAGTTGTGAGGAGCAAACGAGATAATATTTGTAAAAAGCGCTTAGCACAGTTCCTGCCACATAGTAAGCACGATGTAAATGTTTATCTCCCCTTCCTTTAGTCCCCTCAATCTAATCCCTCTTGCTAGATTACAAGTTCTCTGAGAGTATTGATCTATCTTTTTATCCTGTTAATGATACCTTTACATTGTAGGTATTCAGTCAATATGAGGTGAATTTCATTGTACTGGACTGAATTAAAAGAGGTGTCTACAGCACCATTGATGTGGATCAAAGGCAGCCAACAACTGCTTCAGAGGAACCATGGGTTCCCCAGGTGGTTTTTTTTTGGTCTGAGCTAAACCAATATCTCAGTGAAGTTACAACAGAAGGAGGTCTCTAGAGGAGTTCCACAGGTCTCTGGCCTTCATCCTATTCTGTTCCACATTTTTAGGAATGGCTTAAATAAAGGCATTGATGATATACTTATCCTACATGGTCCTGGGAGGGCAGAACAAGGATCAACAGGTGAAAATTGCAAATAGATGAATTTTAGCTCTCTCTAGGGAAGGAAAAATTTCTGAACAATGAAAATTGCCCAGAAGTGGATGGAGCTGCCTCAGGAACTAGCGCATAGAACAGTGCCTGGCACAGAAAGCCACTTAATGAATGCTTACTGATTGACTGACAGTGAGTTCAAGTCATAAGCTGAAGAGTGACCCTTTGTCATTGATGGTATAGACGGATTTCCATTCAGGTGTGGCTTGGACTAGATTTATACTGAGGTCCATCCTAGTTCTAAGACTGTATAATTCTGTGTTCACTGCAGCATTAAAGAAAAGAATAAGCGAAAAGCAGAGTGGACACCTTTCCCTTTGACCACCCTCTCTTATTTTAGAGACTCAAGTTGCAGGAACAATCACAAGGCCTGATGACTGAATAACTTCTTCACTTAGAGAAGTATACTAGAATCAGATGGAACTGTTCCTGAAAGTTGATTATTAAAATTTCATTGTGAGCATTTACGCCTCAAAATTGGGTGACATCAGAAATAAGGGCTTGTTTATTGTTTACTTGATTACCTAGACTTTAAGAAAGTGATGGGGAAAAATGTTAATAATTCAGATTAATCTCCCTAGAGATCTAGTTGTTAAACATGAACCAGAATACCCTCGCTTGTGAAGGTCAACCAGGCCCTTTTTCAGGGGTCGGCCAGATTTTAAGTCTCTGAGATAACAGGAACAGAAAGGTGGATTGATCTTAGTTGGCCTAGGGTATAGCAGGTCTGCAAATCCCTGGCCTCCTGGAGGATGGAGAAGGGGAGGGAGGCATTATGAGTTAGAAGCGAGGATAATTTTACATTTCTGCCCCAGGTCACAGAACAAGTTAGCTCCAGAGTCACAACTGCGACCTGGCTCTCCTGATTCCTAGTCCAGCATTAATTTAAATGTTAATCTGAAATCTTCACTTAAATCACTGGAGTTTAGAGTTTATTAGACCAGCTGGCAAGAGTGGAACAGTAGTGAGAGATTGACAGGTCACATTCGCTGCCAGAGGGCAGGCCCCTCCTCCCAGTTGGGCCCTTTCATAATTCATTTTTTTTCCTCTCTTTTTTGGGGGGGGGGTGAGGTGGGGGTTGGGGTGGGAACAGGGTGAGAGAAAAGTCGAATGAGAAAGGCATGGACGATTGAGATGCCTGTCGTGTCTGCTTCATGCATGCCCTCATCAACAGTGTCCTTTGCTAGCATGTAATCAACCAATCAACAAGTATTTATTGAGCCCTTCCTCTGTGAAAAGCACTATCCCAGACACTGGGCACCAAGAAGCAGTAAGACATGGCCTCCGCCCTTGAGGACTTTATGGTCTAGTTGAAGAGATAAGACAGATACACCCAGAAAAATAACCAATGACAAACTCTTGAAGGTATTGGACTGGGTCTGCTTTGGATTACCATATGCTCTCAATCATCTGTGATGACAGAATCACAGTAAAAAAAGTTAGAAGGGACCTCAGAGATCATCTAGGCCGAGAATTCCCTTTATAACATATCCAACAAGAGATATTCAACTAGGTACAAACAAGCTATCTACAGGATAAATTTGAAATAATCAACAGAGAGAAAGCTTTAAAGTAAGGGGGATTGGGAAAGGCTTCCTATGGAAGGTAGAATTTTATTCGGAAAGGAACTGAGGGAAGCGAGGAGGCAGAGACAAGGAGGAAGAGCATTCCAGGCACAGAGGGACAACCAGTGAAAATGCTTGCAGCTGGGAGATGGAGTCGGGTGTTCATACCACTGAGGTTCATTGTTAAGGAACAATATATGGTTTGAGTTCCTATCTAGTATATCCTCCTTCAGAGAAAAAGCAGATCAAATGGACTGACATCAAAGTGCTTAAATCACAGCAGAGTCAGCATAATGTAGTGGATAGAGACCTTGGAGCCAGGAAGACCTGGGGACAAGTCCTATCTCTTCCACACGCTGCCTATGTGAGCTGGGGCAAGTCGTTTAACCTTTCAGTGCTCTAGGCAACTCTCCACTATTAAAAGTTGTAGAGCAGGGTTAGATCTTGACTGGGAGAGTCTCTTCATCTGAGAGTCTCCCACACCTATTAAATTACAGGTCTAGTTCCTATGCCTAAAGCATAACTAAAAGGGAAAAATAATAAAGTGGTATGATACAGTGAAAAGATTATGAGTTTTGGAGTCAGGACCCAAGTTCAAATCCCAGTTTAGCCACTGCCTACCTGCCTACCTAGCGCTTAATCATTGAACGGGCATGGCCTCAGGCAAACTGAGACCTGGGAAAGACCCTAATTTAGAAAGGCAAAGGTCACTCATTTCATCCTGGGCCATCGCCCGCCATTTTGATCTTTGCCTTGACACTGGACTCCGATGACTATGGAGGAGAGAGCAAGGATAACAACTTTGTAAAGCTCTGCCTCACTCAAATGCAAATCAGTCGTAAGTCAAGACATCACTCTCATGATGTCATTGGTCCTCTTAGAGAATGAAGGATGAGCAACAATTACGGCCTTGGGCCAATTATTTCAGGTTCTTTTTCTGTAAAATGAGGGGGTTGCAATTGATAAATGGTCAAAGGATATGAACAGGCAGTTTTCAGAGGAAGAAATTAAAACCATCTATAGTAATATGAAAAAATGCTCTAAATCACTATTGATTAGAGAAATGCAAATCAAAACAACTCCAAGGTACCGCATCACACCTATCAGATTGGCCAACATGACAAAACAGGAAAATGAGAAATGCTGGAGAAGATGTGGGAAAATTGGAACACTAATGCATTGTTGGTGGAGTTGTGAACTGATCCAACCATTCTGGAGAACAATTTGGAACTATGCCCAAAGGGCTATAAAAATGTGCATACCCTTTGACTCAGCAATAGCACTTCTAGGGCTGTATCCCCCAAAAAATCATACAAATGGCAAAAGGACCCACATGTACAAAAATATTTATAGCAGCTCTTTTTGTGGTGGCAAAGAACTGGAAATTAAGGAGATGCCCGTCAGTTGGGGAATGGCTGAACAAGTTGTGGTGTATGAATGTAATGGAATACTATTGTGCCGTAAGAAATGATGAGCAAGCGGACTTCAGAAAAACCTGGAAAGACTTGTATGGACTGATGCTGAGTGAAGTAAGCAGAACCAGGAGAACATTGTACACAGTAACAGCCATGTTGTGCAATGACTAACTTTGATAGACTTAGCCCTTCTCAGCAATGCAAGGATCTAAGACATCTCCAAAAGTCTCATGATGGAAAATGCTATTCATATCCAGAAAAAGAACCATGGAGTTGGAATGCAGATGGGAAGCATACTATTTGCTCTCCTTTTCTTTTGTTGTTTTGTTTTATTTCTTCTTTCTCATGGTTCCTCCCATGAGTTCTAATTCTTCTATACATCATGACTAATGTGAATATATGCTTAATATAAATGTAAAAAAAATAAATAAAATGGGGGGGGGGTTGAACCTGATGACCCAGAAGGTCCTTTCCAGCACTAAATCTATGATCCTAGAAACAATCAAACAAACAAACAAATAAAACAAAACATTTTCCCTACATATGCCTCTCTAGTGGGGAAAAAAGAAAATGTCCTCTAGAAGAGGAAGATATTCATGCTCTGAGGACACTGGAGGTTAGTCACTTTGGGTTATTGCTGGAACATCCTGGATAGCTCCTTACTTCTTCAGTTGTCACCTACTGAAGCTATACCTTTTCAGCTATCACAGGCTGCAGCCCTGCCTCTACAGCTGTCAAGCACAAAAATTCTGTCTTCAATGCTTAGGCTCCAACCAGAAGCCACTTCTCTGCTGCCACTGCCTCCACGGTCAATAATGACAATATCTGCCATGTGTTTGTCTCTAGATTGGAGCTGTCTCTTCCTGGCTACCATCAGTCAAACCACTCCCTCCCCCCGAACCTTACACTTGCTTTGTGTGCTTTCTGGTTCAGTTCAGTACTCTTTTAGAAATAGATTGCCCAGGCTACAAGTTTGGGAAATTATCATTAGCCTCTTTTAGACCAGGATCATGCAGCTAGTGTCTGAGGTCAGATTGAAACTCAGGTCTTTCTGACTCCAGGGTTGGTGCTGTGTACACTTACCACCTACTTACCTGTGCAAATGCAAGAGATGTTGAGAAGGTAGAAATAACTGGACTTGGCAACTGATGAGACCACCCCATCATTACTGCATTGTCTCATATCACTCCCCTCCTTGTATTCTATGCTACAACCTGGGTTAAGTTTTGTCCCTCAAATAAGTGCTTTCACAACGCTGTGCCTTTTTGATCAATTTTTCTCTATTCCTATAACATCCTCTCTCTGTGTCTTCAGCTGTTGAATTCCTAGCCACTCCTTAAAGTCCAACTCAAATACTACCTCCTTCCTTGATCTCTTCACGTTGGTAATGATCCTCCCTTTTTCAGACCTCACAAAGCACCATCTCTTGTGTCTCTGGTGCACTTAGCATGTGATGATGATGATGATGATGATGATGATGATAATGATGACTTGGTATTTATGAAACATTTTAAAGTTTGCAAAGTACTTTCCATACATTATCTCATTCCATCTACATAACAGCCCTGTTACATAGGTGCTGTTATTACCCTACCTCATTCTACAGATGAGAAAACCCGGGTGCCAAGAAATTAAGTGATCAGCCAAAAGTCACAGAACAGGTGTGTGAAGTCAGATTCAGACCCAGAGTTCTATCCACTATGACAAATTGTCTCTCTAAACTGAAGGTTCTTTTTTTCTTTCATTTTTTTTATAGGCTCCTATGGCAGTCTGGTGAAGCCTGTGGGCCCCTTCTAAAAATAAGGTTTTAAAATTAATAAAAATAAAATACATGGATTACAAAGGAAATCAATTACATTGAAATACAGTTATCAAAATATTAAAATATAAGATCATAGACTCCAGGTTAAGAACTCCTGTTCTAGATAATATATTGTATTCTAGCTATAAGTGTTCTAGTTGTCTAATAGTTATCTCTGTGTCTTCTCACTTTACTTGACTTTAGGCTCCATAAGGAAAGGAACTATGTCATATCCAAACCTTCTATTTCCCTCAGGAGTGTTTTGCACACAGTAGGTATTTAATAAATACTCATTGAATTGCTGACTCGAATTGAGGTAGGGGAAGCTGCTAGACATAATTTTCAGCTATTTGAGGTCAAAGGCCAAAGATGTTAGGTCCACACTAGAATAGTCTAATCTCAATACATTTTAATTACAGTTCAGAGTATCTACCAGAATTTGACACTTAAGAAAAACTAATTGAGTAATCCCATTAATTTACAAATGGTACAATAGCAATAGTAACACATTGTAGTAACATAATAACACAGTAACATAACAGCTGCATTTTTATGTTAATCTGACATCCTCTATTGTATTGAAACTAGTTGATCACAGATTAAAAATCTTTATTGAGAAAAATGTACACTTAGAAGGACATTTTTTCAGAGATTTCATTTCACTGTTGAGTCAGATCCTCCCTGTATCTAAGCTATTTCCTTCCAAGTTAGACACTAAAGCAGAGTGAACACCATCTCCTTGTCATTAAGCTATATTGAAGGACCAACTTATTATTAAGTGGTGAGGCAGTATAACATAATTTAATACAATGCAATACAGTATAATATAATATGAAGAGAGTCTCTGCCCTGGAATCAGAGAGACCTGGGTTCAAATCCCAATTCAAATCCCATTTACTGTCCGTGTGACCATGGACAAATCTGAGCCTCTGAGCCTCAGTCTCCCCATCCATAAAATGGGAATAATAATGCCTGTAACACCTATTCCATATGTTTATTGGGAGGCTCAAATGAGACAACATATATAAAAACACTTTGCAAATTTTAAAAAGCCATTTAAATGCCAGCTGTTATTATTTCTAGGACTTTTGGTACCTTGTAGAGGTTTATTTACTTGACAAAGTTCGCTAACTAAGGAAAGTTATAGAAGCAGGATGGAAAAATATTAGGCTTGGAGGTGAAGCAAAAAAAGAAAAAGAGAAGAAATAAAAGTAATGTAATTGTAGGCCATTTATTAGGGGGGAAATGTATATGGATGAAATGGGCTTAAAAATGAGCCATTATGGTCACCTGACAAAGAAAAAGAGAACCGCTTACCAAAGAGAAGAATGTGCCCGAGCTGGGAAGGGAAGTATGATATAAAAAAGGGAGAAGATGCCTCATTTGTTTTGCCTTTGGGCAAAATTGCTCTGTAACTGTAGCTATATGGGCCTTGTCTCTTTTTCCTACCCTACTTCTCACTGTCTCTCACTGCTTTTCTGAGCCATTCACTCAGTGCAGTGCTAGCAGAGTGACATGAGAGTGTCCCTTATGGTAGGGACATCCTACCATAGCAGTGTTTGGGCCATACTTTAGGGATAGCTCCTTCTGAAACATGAGCTACGGTAGCCTTATGTGTGTCTGATTTTGCTTGGGTTGGAACACTACTGAGAGTGACTCACCTCTTACTGTTCTAACAGCTGAGTGTTCTGTGACCATGATGTACCATTGGCCACTACCCAAATGTTGCCAGATGCATTGGGTATGGGGGAATCTAGGAATGGAAACTGCTCAAGAGATGGAGAACTCAACAGATTGGTTTCCAATTGGAATGGGAGCAAATGGAGCCTTTGAAATATTTTGTTTTTTTAACTTCATGCATGAGAGATACCTGGCAATAGCCCAGACTCTTCTAGAAATGGTCTAACTCTATTAACTTTTTCTGCCTTCACAGTGCAAAGAACACAGCTGAGTCCAAGATGAGTCACCACCCACTGAATTTTAACCCAAATTATTTTTAAACATACACAAAGTCACAGTGAAGGTAAAAAAAACCTCCTTTCAAAATGTCTAAAAACATACTAAATGTGATGAAGACAATATGAGTGATACATTAAAAGTAAGTTTGAGAAGTTTAAATTAAGAAAAGAGACCCACACAATAGCAAAATCTTAATTAACTAGAACTAATTGAGTTCTACTCAAATTGAAAATGCTACTTGCAAGGGATATGGTTCAGTAGAAAGAGCAATGACACTGAAGTCAAAGGAATTGGGTTCATATCCCCTTTAACACTTAATATTTTTGTGATCTTGGACAAGTCACTTATACCCCTGGGCCTCAATTTCCTCATTTGTAAAAAGAGAGGATTAGACTATTGATGGCTGCTGTGATCCTTCCACCATGTAGTCTATGGCCCTATGATACCATAATCCTATGAACATAAAGACAAAAAACAAAGAAAAGAAAGAGCTGCTGCCTTCTAGGAGCTTATATCCCACTAGCTGGATACAACATACAAACTCAGAAGAGTAAATACAAGAAAAATTGAGGAGAGTGAGAGCACTAATGGGTGGATGAAGGAAGGCATTAAATAGGAAGGTGAAGCTGAGCTGAACTTTGGAGAAAATCAGGAGGAAAAGAGGCAGAGGTAAGGAGGGAAGGCATTCCAAGCTTGGCAGACAGCCTGTACAAAGATACAGAGATGGTAGATGAAATGATGTTGGAGAAATAGCTCACAGGAACCAGTATATTTGCCTAGAGCATAGAGTGCATGAAAGGTACTAGTGAAATAAGTCTGGAAAGGTAGGTTAAGAGTCAGAATGTAAAAAACCTTCAAAAAGCTGAAAACTACCTCTTTTTCTAAGAAGAACCGAGCCTTTCTCTACCCTTTTTTTAGGAGATAGAGACAATAAGACAAGTTGATGTCAGAGATTTATTTATGAAAGCCAATTCCAGAGAATGTTCTGGGGTCAGTATATATATTCAACCTAATTTCCCATGCCTTTTATGTTTAGAGTTTTGCAATGATAATTGGTGTTCGTAGGGTTAACATTAACCAATGGATCAAAATTTATCCATTTTCCTTTGACATAACAAGCACATTGGAATGAAGATCCCAAAAGAAACCCATGCAAAATATGCTCCCACAAAACAGTTTGTCAATTGTAAATAAAAGGAAGGACAACAAGGTGTTAGACATTTTGAAGTAGATGTTCTGTGGGCATCACAAACTCAACTAAAATAGAACTCATTACCTCAATTTTTTTCCAGTTAACTGAGTTCATAAAAAACTCAATTAACCCAAACCTCTTTATTCATACAATTAGGCAATCATTTATTAAATATTTACTATGCTATGAACCCTTGATCAAGGGTTCTTAACTTTTTTATGTAATGGACCCTTTTAGAAGTCTGGAGAAGCCTACAGATCCTTTATCAGAATAACATTTTTAAATAAGTGAAAGAAATGCCAAATTCCAGTTAGAAGTCAGTGAAAATAAGGAATAAATTTTTTCCCATCCAAGTTCACAGACTCCTTAAGACTTATCTGCGGACCCCTTAGGGAGCCTTCAAGTTAATAACCCTTGCTCTAGAGGAACCATTGAATCAAACATTCTATTTTATTTAAGTTTATACTTTGTTCAGGTAGTCCTCATTTTGTTTAATTGTCAACTCTTATTATTCTGAGCTTCCTAGGTGTTAACATTTTTTAATCATAAGAAGAGAAGATGACTCATTCAATAGATTAACATATTAGGAGACTCCTATATTGATGTGACTCTTTCTTTGTCTTATCCTCTAATGGGAAACACAAGAAACATCCCCAGAGCAATAAAGCTCAGGCAAGAGCCAGGGCAGAGGTGAGAACAAATTTGGGTTTCATTATCAATCTCTTTTTTTGTATCTTTGTATTTCTGGACTCTGACAACATTCCTAAGCCCCCCTTTTTTTCTTCCCTTCCTCATGAGGAGGAGGGAATCTTCTTTTACATCTTGAAAAAAGAAGATTTCAACCACTACTTCTCAAAAGACATACTCATAGTGTCTGTAGCTAGCTACCAAAGAAGGCATGGTAAGGACTTCCACTGACCTGGGCTCTAACAGAAGTTTGCTTACAGGTTACGCAGCTGAGAATCTTCCCAATAAATCAGGTTTGAGTGTAGAATCAATATAACCAGTGTTGCTTTCTGCTCTTCAGTAGCTTTTCTAGCTGTGGTTATAAACCAGTTTCTACTCGTGGTGGGTATCCACACCCAGCTGTACATATCATCAAAGTGTAGCAAGAAAAGTACCAGATTTAGAGCCATAAGGATGTAAGTTTGAATCTTGGATCTTCTACTTGTGTGTCAGTGGGAAAAATCAATTAACCTCTCTGGGCCTCAGTTCCCTCCTTTCTAAAATGAAGGATGTGGACAAGATGATCTCTAGGTTACCTTTAAATTTCTTTCTAAATCTAAAGCTATGATTCTATGATCTATGATCTCTACTGTCCTTTCCAGCTCTAAATCCATTAATTCACTCTTTGTCCTCTGCCCCATTTAGTGTGCATAGTTTCAGCAGCTGGACAGTGCCCTCTGGCTCTGCGCAGAAAGGCAGGCTCAACCTCTTGATTATTACCGTCAGTACAACATCAAAAAAACATTTTCTTTAACAAAAATATATTTATTAGATACTTACATATACAAATCACTAGAATAGGCCATTTAGAGCTGGTTCTTGGCCCCTAGATGCTTGCCATCTAGAATTGAAAGTTATACACCTAAAGATACAGGAAATTCAAATTTTTAATTGTATGTTCATAGCATATGTGGAATAAAATTGAAAATTGAAGGATTCATATATACGTCCAGGTATTAGGGCAAATGTCCCATGCATAGTAAGAAGTATTTTCAGAGTATTAGCAAAGATTGGATCTTATTTTTTTCAAGATAGATTACCTCATACAAGAAGTTCTTAACCTGAGTCTATAAACTAGTTTCTTCTTTTAAAAATATATTTCTGATAACTGTATTTCAATATAATTGGTTTTTTTGTAATATTTTGTATTTTATTTTTTGCATTTAAAAACATTATTCTTAGAAGAGATCCGTAAGTACTGTCAAACTGCCAAAGGGGTCACAACAAAAAAGGTTAAGAACCCCTGCCTTATACTGTTTCATAGTGACTCACAAAGGACTCACTGAGTCCCCATGAAAATACTGATTATGGAAACCCAAAAGCAAAACACATAAGGGTTTTTGCTATCAGATTAAAAACTATCAGATTAAAAAAACAATCTGAGTATGACCTCATCTGCTATATGGAGATTCTGGGTGCCTCATTTATAGTCTAACACAATTACTATCAAGGATCCCTTGTTGCCTTTCAGAAGGGAATCCCATCTAGTGTAGCAGATTCATACACCCTTCTGGGAAGAAAATGATTTTCCAATAAAGTGTCAAAAGATACTAAAGTCTGTTCCAACTAAAATCATCTCCCTCTGCCTGAGGGGAGGCCTCTGGCTCTTATGGCATTGGATGCCTGAGTGGAACCCTAAGTATTTAGTCAGCTAATCAGATTCCAGCGGGAGGTGAAACACTTATTGTTGGCTCATTAGGAAACCAGCATTTCAAGAGTAGTGACATAAACTACTCTTACAAGGAACAGCATTTGATTTCATCTGCAGAGAGAGGGCACTTGTGGAAGAACAAAGAGGGAAGAGAACTATCCAATCCCTAATGACCATTCTGCTCCACTTTGTGTAAGCATTGACTCCCAAACAAAATCCATGCATTCTAATATGCCCTGGCACCATACAGTGACACATTCCCCTGTCATTTCCTTCTATTTCTGATACCTTTTTGAGTCTGTGGACAATTGCTTTGGCTAAGTTACTACTGCCAGCTGGAATTTCTGGAAACTCTGCCATGCAACCTAACTCCTGAGGCACCAAAGAAGTTTATCCTTCTAGTGACCTTTCATTTCAGCTGATCTCAAAAAATGGATCCATTTAACTAACTCTGTGGGTTGGGAGGAATTAAGAAGGAAAGGGGAGGGAGCGAAGATTCAAGGGCTATGTCTACATAGTCTATTTCAGAGGGTTTCAACCTAGGGTGTGTGCAGGGAGTACAGGAAGTTTATAGAGGAGTTATAGGGAATACTTGATAATAAAATTAATCTCATTATTTAATTTCTTGTGTGTATAGGCAGAGTAATCTCTATAATTTATCTCCTTTCATATTGAATGGGGGTATGGGAAGGTCTACTGAAAGTCAAGGGATGTTGTAATCAAAATAGGTTGGGAATCCCTGGTCTACTTGATCAATGCATTTATCTAAAATCATGAAAACAACCAGTTGTTTTTACCATCTTGCACAATAAGAATCCTTGAACTTTTTACTCCGTGAACCATCTCCATTGTTTCAGAAGTATCATGGCAGCTACCCCCACCTGTCTCCTCTTACTACCCCCCCCAAAATCTTGTATGCTACATGCCCAACATGCCATCATTTCTATGGATCCATTAGAAAAAAAAGTGTTTCTGTTCTTTTACATAGATTCTAATCTGCAGTGGATATTACTTCAATATAAATAAGTTTCCAAGACTTGCACTTTAGCATAATCCACACTCTACTTAGAAAAACATAGAATTATCACTAAATTAATGATTAAATTGGTGCAGTGGGAAAAGCACTGGCTCTGGAGTCAGAGGAGCTAGGTTCAAATCCCACTTCTGCTGCTAATTACTTGTGTGACTTTGGACAAATCACTTAACCTTTTGAAGACTTAGTTACCTTATCTTTAAAATGTGGAATTTGGACTAACATGGTCTTTGAAGTTCCTCCATCTATGACCTCACATTAATTAAATGAATACTATGTGAAAGTTGACTGGAAGTGTGGCATAATAGAAAAAGAACCACTCTCAAAGCCAGGAAGACCTGGGTTCAAGTCTCACCTCTAATATACACATGGCTTTGTGACTGGGTGCAAGTCATTAATATCTCAGTGCTCTATGCAACTCTCCAGGACTATAAGTTGTAGATAAGGTGCCAATCTGCCCTGATTGAGGAAGTTACCAGAGAGTTCATATATCCATGAAACCACAGGTCTGGTCCCTATCCCTATGTGGAGTGTCAATTATTAGGAGACACCCTGTTATCCAGAGCTAAGGCCCAGCAAGCAAGCTGTTCCCTGAGCTTGGTATAATAGCAGTCGTACTGCTTTAACCAGCACCAAGTGCTCCCTGAGCTTGGACAAGCACCTGCTATATCCAGCCATGTTCCAGTCACAAAGTCCTGTCTGAATCAAACTTGTCTCAGTGTTGCTGTTACTCTTCATTGTCAGGGTTACAGTTTGCTGAGTAGCCACTAGTATAAGTATTGAGATTTGACCACAATAAAACCGGTCTCCCCACTAGGGGTATGGAGCTGGCACATGTGTCTAATTTGCCTCCTTGCTTGCAAGCCATTTCCCTCACTTTGAAATTAAACTTCTGTTTGATTTCTCACTCTCCTGTCTCTAGCCTGCTCCTTTCAGCTGTCAAGCCATCCACAGGTTAGAGGCTGGCTCAGTCTGGTTGACAAGAGCGGGTCACCATATACAGTGGAGAAAGAGGTATAAAATTCAAGGTCCCTTTCCTCGAGGGGAATCCAATTGGGGAATAAAATACCCACACTCAGAGCAATACACTAATGTTTCCAGAATTTGTGATTTTGCTAGTATGGAAATTTCCTTCAGCGACAGAGAATGGGATATGCAACCTGTCTATAACTTCTAGTTCTAGAGACTAGATTGTGCCTGAGGCACTGAGAGGTTAAGTTTCCCCCAGCTCAAACAGTAAGTAGATGTAAATACTGAAAGGATCTCTGATTTTATCAGTGTTGGGAACTGTGTTTGAAAACTCTACCAACTAATACCAGAAACGATGATTTTATATATAAATACTAAGGAGTTGCTTTATTTGCTCTTTTTCTTTTCCCCAAAACTCACCCACCCCTCTTTCAAACTTCCCTAATTTGGTTGAGGGAACTACGATCCTTTCAGTCCCCTATTTGCAACCCCTTGTAATACCCCTTACCATAGTCACCTCATTCTAAGGAGTGATTCTCTTTATCCACAAATAAACATGCCTTTTGCATGGATGAATCAAGAGGCCTGGGAACAGAGATTCAAACCCTAGTCTGTTCACCTTCAGGAAGAGAGGCTACAACACAACCAGCCGGGGTACTGAGGAATCATGGAGCCACTTGTGTTTCTGAAAGACTCTCCTATTGAGAAGATGCTCAGGAACTGAACAGATCTTTACCATTGCCTAATTCAGAATGAACTTGTTAAAGCATTTTTAGTGTAATGAAAACATTAGATCAATTCCTAGAAGTGATACTTGTCATTAAATCAATAGTGTGTGTAGTCCATTATGCTGATGGCTGCCACAAATGCTTGAAGGTCTGCTAACAATGAGACCCCACAGAAGTGCCCTCTACAAATCCAATGGGGGTGGAGGGGAAAGCAAGGGAGGTGGAGTGAGATAAAAATCTGCTCCATTGAACAATCTGGGACATATTGAAGAGGAAAAAAAAGAATGCAATGGTTATAATGCTGTAGGCATCTTTCCAAAGTAGCAGATCAACACTAGACACAACTTATAAAGAGATTCACTTGCCTAAATGATTATTTTTCAGTTGTGCAAAAGCATGTTTACAATTCACTAACACAGTGGTCAGTCCAAATAGAACCACCCCATAGAACTACCCCACCTTTGCCCCATTTCCAAATAATGAGCCAAGCAAAAGGACAGTGGGGGTGGGGGCCAGAAAGGAATCCAATAAAAGTAACCCAAGGTTACGACAGGAAGTGCTCATTGATCTAAAGCCAAGAGCAGGAGTTTATGTGATCTCTGGTGACCAGTGGCCCTGCCTCACACAGGCAGGCACTGAAAGGGAAGGGACTCCTCCGCCAATAACTGCAGCAATAAGTTGATCCAGGAGGTATTTTGGATCATAGGCTCTAGCGCTGGAAGGCACTTTAGAGACCACCTTTAAGGTAGATAAGTGACACCATAGAATCAGTGGGGAAGAACTGAATTCAAATTCTGTTTGAGATACTTTCCAGCTGTATGACCCTGGACAAGTGACTTCATCTCCCTTATTCTCAGATCCTCATCTCTAACACGGGGATTATAATAGCATTTACCTCACAGATTTGTTGTAGGAGTCAAATGAGACAAAGGCAGCAGGATGGAGCAGTATATAGAATGCTGGATTTCAAGAAACTCAGTACAAATCCTCCCTCACTTAGTTGTTATGTGACCCTGGACAAATTGATTAACTTCTACTTGCTACTGTTTCCTCATCTGCGAAATGGGAATAATAACAGCACCTTCCTTCCAGGGGTGTTTTAAGGATCCAATGAGATAATATTTGTAAAGAACTTGCAAACCTTAAGGCACTATGTAAGTACTACTATTATTCAAACATTTTGCAGAACATAATGCATTACATAAATGCTAACTATTATTGTCATTAGATCAAGCCCATCCTCCTTTACAGATCAAGAGAATGAAGTTTGGGGAGACTGAAAGGATTTTTTGAAGGTCATCCATGTGGAAAAGACGGGATTTGAACTCAGGTCCTATGTCTCCAAATTTGAGGTTCTTTCCACTATATTATGAATCCTTCAATTCCTTCTGGAACTGCAGGCAGATGTAGAAGACAGTGGGGTATAGGGAAAAGAATACTGAGACAATGTGATATAATGAGTGAAAAGGGCAGACACTTGACTTGGAGTCAGACCTTGGTTCAAACCTTGCATTTGCTATTTTCACTAGCTAGGTAACTATGTTAAGTGACTTGCCTTCTTTGAGCTGCATTTTTTCATCTATAAAATGGCGATAAAAATATCCATGGTACTCACTTCACAGGACTCTTGTGAGGATCAGAAGAGATAATGTATTTAATGCATTTTGCAAACTTCAAAGGCTTTCCAAATGAAAGCAATTTTAAATTAAATCAAAAATTTTCAGTGAACAAAAAATTATTTCCTCTTCTTTCCATTTTCCTTTAATTGAGGGAAAAAAGAAAAACAAGACTCTTGTAACAAATGTATATAGTCAAGCAAAACAAATTCCCACATTGTGTCCAAAATAGGTTTGCCTCAGACATCCACCACATCTCTGTCAGAAGGTGAGTAGCATGGAAACCAGTTTTTATTATGTGGGACAAGTCAAAGCTTCCCTACTCTTATCCTCTTCCCCACTGCCTTGTCTCCTGTCTAAGTCACTTAGCTGGTTTACTCTGTGTCCCTGAGTGTGGCTAATTTGGACTGATCATCTGGGTGTGGCTTTCTTTGTAGGGAGGAGGTTTAGATTAGAAATAATCACAGCTGCAGTTCTAACTCTTTTGGATTAGACTACGGATAATTAATCCTACTGAAATCAGATACCCAGGAAGAAAAAATATGGAAAAAAACACTCAATAAATCCACGTTTACAAATCCTGTTCCATTCTGTTAAACTGTGATTTTAAAACCTGAGTTCTGTGAAAATGAGAGCTGGTCCTTTGTCAGATGATGGAAGTCATTAAAGAGACCACTGGATCTAAGTACTTAGCACGGTTCCTGGCATATAGCAGGTCAAAAAATAAATGAATGAATGACTAAACAGATAAATAAATAACTAGACCTTCCTGATGTCATGGTCCTCTACAAGAGAGAAGGACAAACAACAATAAAGAGACCAGTTAATGTAGAGCCCTGATGGGAGAAGGAATTAAGGCCACATTAGTTGGGTGCAGTATGGGAATAACATTTTTTCATGTAAATCATAGGATCATAGATTTTGAGATGGAAGGGGATTTTGAAATTTTCCCATCTAAAGCTCTTCATTTTACATTTGAGGAAACAGAGACTCAGGAAAGTGAAATGATTTGTCAAAGTTTAGGATCTGAACCCAAGTGCTTTGACTAGTGCTTTTTCCATTGTATAATTTCTACTATTGCATTCTTCTCTGCTTCCTACGCAGAACAAACTTCCTCCAAGACCCAACAACCTTCAAATGTTTGAAGATATCACCTTCAAGAGTCTTCTCGAGGCTAAACATCCCCACTAACCTCAAGTGACTTGAGTCTTTTCACCTTACTGGTCATCCTAGACATTCTCCCGATTCCTAAAATGTGGCGCCTAAGAACTGAACATATTTCTGGTATGTTTGCCTAAATACCTAGCACACTATTTTATAATCATACTGTGTATATGTCTCATCTCCCTTTGGCACCATAGCTCAACCAAGCTCCATGTCCCTATTTTTCTTCCAATAGCAAGCCCCAGGAAGAACTCATTGGCTCCTCCTACTGTTTTCTCAAAGACACAACCGTCTCTGGACTAGGGTGCCTCACGGCTCAGCTCTGCCTCTGGGGAAGAAGTTTTTAGTTTCCTTTTTTTAACTTTATTCTCCTCCTTGATCCCTTAAGAACACTATATAAAGGGTGGGGAATGCTTGCTTTGTATTTTATTACTGAGGACTACTGGGAATCATACAAAGGTTAAAAATACAAAGGAAAAACTTACCAAAGTCTCAATCTTTAATTTTGTCCATACATACACAGTACAAATCCCACAGGACCATAGACCCTCAGAGATGGAAGTAACCTCAGAATCTATTGTGTTCAATCTGTGCCTGACCAAGAATACATTTTACAGTCTCCCAATGCCCCATTATGTCACTTCTGCTTGAAGACATCCAAAGAGAGATATCTTTCCTCTTCTCCTAAGGGCCCTCATTTCACTTTTGGACTGCTCTAATTGTAAAGAAATTTATCCTTACATCAAGCCTAAATCTAGCTTTCTATAATCACCACTCATTGTTCCTCTACAAGACCCTTCCACAAGATAGCTCTTCAGATGCTTAAAGACAGCAGTCACGTCTTCCTTTCCCCAAGTTTTCTCTTCCATTTGCCCAACATCCCCAGTTCCCTTAACTGATCCTGCCTTGCCATCTTCTCCAATCCTCTCACCATCCTGAACATAAACCTGGTAAAGGAAATAAGACCTTCATCTTTTTTAGTTTCCCTTCTCCTCTCTAAACCCCTTCCTCAGGACTGGTCTTTTGAGTCAACCCTGACCAAGGTTTGTATATCTTTTTTATGTCTCTGGCTGAATTTTACCAGAATTCACTCGCTCTCCTTGCAAAACAAAGTAGAATCCAAATTTTCTTCTTATTCTCCACCTACTTCTCTGTCCTACAAAAACATTACAGAACCAGGCCTCCCCTCCCTTCCACTACATGTATATATGTGTATGTATATATATAATATATATATGTGTGTGTGTGTGTATGTATATATATATATATATACATATATTGTGTGTATGTGTGTGTGTGTGTGTGTGTGTGTGTGTGTGTGTATACCATAGATACTGCTTAGACCTCACTAAGCCCTGGCAGAATTCATTTATACCTCAGAGACACTTCTAAAGTGTGAGATTCCATACTCCTTAACTTGTTTGTAAACTTCTTGTGGGCCCAAACCATGGCTTATGGTTTTGTGCATGCCTCCACAGTGCCTAATAAAATGAATAGAACCTAGTGGGTTTTAAACATTTTGTCTGATATAGTATTCTTTACTGATGATGAAGACATCTACACTCATGAAATTAATTTTGTATAGTGCTAAGAGCATGGGATTTAGAGCCAAAGGACTTGTGTTCAAATTCTGGAACTTATTGCTTATGTGACTTTTATTGCTTCAATTGCCTGGGCCTCAGTTTCCTAATTTATAAATAGGCAGTTGGATTAGATGATCTCTAAGATCCCTTTTAACTCTGTTCATATGAAATAGCTGATTTATTAAAGTATAATGTTTTCTTTCATTTCTTTGTACACCTGTTTTAATTAAATTAATTACTTGGGAAAGCAGGTTAGTCTCTTTCTTCCAATGGAGAGCTTAGCTGTCAGGATAGAAAGGCCAGGGGCAAGGCACCACTGTACTTGGCAGCAGCTTATCCTAAAAGTGAAGCTTTCAGATTAAAAATGAACACCTTTCTCAGTATTGGCCAATGAACGCTCTATGGGGAGGTGCCCTTCAGATATCTCAAAACAAAATACTATGCTATATAATCTTGTCAGTTTGCATGGTGAACTCATTGTTAGGGATATGCTGGTAAATGTTTAACAATTGGCTCTGAGGTGTGTGTGTGTGTGGGGAGAATGTAACCCCAACACAATTTTAAGTTTCATCTGCATGATTAACATTTTACTGTTACTTTCTTAAGTCTAGACAATCAGCATTAACAATAAATCAAGACCTGATTTGTAGCCTTTGCCCATTTCTAAAGTATAAAAGCTCACACTGAAAATTCAACAACCGATTCTAGAGATCCTGTAATAGAGGGTTCCAGCACATCACTACATCAAGTCCATCAGGGACTTACTTGATCAATTTCCCCTTATACCAGGTTCAATAAAGCCCATTGGCCACCTATAGGACTCATTAGAGTTATATATATTATTGGACTAACTGGCACCATGGAAAGAGGGGAAGGGAAAGTGGGAAAGGATCAAGCATTTATTAAACTTCTTCTATGTGCCATGCCCTGTGCAAAGTGCTCTATGCATAATATTATCTCACTAGAGATAATAAGACCTAAACTTTAACTTCAAACTTCTTTGATTGATTCCCAGGGTTTACAAAGACTGTCTCTAAAATGATTGACTACTGTGAGTAAAAAGAACAGATTTTTCTTCTTTTTCTTCTTCTTCTGTTTTTTTCTTTTTTGGATAATGACTTTTTTTCCCAACATTCACTTTTATAGGGGTTTTAGTTCCAAATTTTTTCTCCTTTCCTTCCTCCCCTCCTTTCCCCAAGATGGCATGTAATCTGATATTGGCTATACATGTACAATCATATTAAACATATTTCCACATTAGTCATGTTGTGAAAGAAGAATCAGAACAAAAGGAAAAAAAACCACAAGAAAGAAAAAAAAAGAGCAAATAGTATGCTTTGATCTGCATTCAAACTCCATAGTTCTTTCTCTGGATGTGGACAGCATTTCTCATCATGAGTCTTTCAGAATTGACTTGGATCATTGTATTGCTGAGAAGAGCTAAGTCTATCAGAGTTGGTCATTGCACAATGTTGCTGCTACTGTGTACAATGTTCTCCTAGTTCTGCTCACCTCACTCAGTATCAGTTCACATAAGTCTTTCTAGTTTTTTCCAAAATTTGCCTGCTCATCATTTCTTATAGAACAATAGTATTCCATTACATTCATATACCACAACTTGTTCAGCCATTCCCCAATTGATGGGCATTCCCTTAATTTCTAATTCTTTGCCACTACAAAAAGAGCTGTTATAAATATTTTTGCATATGTGGGTCCTTTTCCATTTTTCATGATCTTTTTGGGATACAGATTAGCAGTGGTATTGCTGGATCAAAGGGTATGCACAGTTTTAATGCCTTTTGGGCATAGTTCCAAATTGCTCTCCAGAATGGTTGGATCAGTTCACAACTCCACCAACAGTGCATTAGCTTTACAATTTTCCCACATCTCTAACATTTATCCTTTTCCTTTTTTGTCAGGTTAGCCAATTGGATAGGTGTGAGGTGGTACCTCAGAGTTGTTTTAATTTGCATTTCTCTACTCAATAGTGATTTAGAGCAATTTTTCATATAACTACAGATAGCTTTAATTTCTTCATCTGAAAACTTTTCATATCCTTTGACCATTATCAATTGGGGAATGACTGGTATTCTTATAAATTTGACTCAGTTCTCTATATATTTTAGAAATGAGGAAGGGAACAGATTTTTACAGAAGGGGCTTCCCTTTCAAGTTCTGAGACTAATGTGCACATGGTTCTTTTTCTCTTTAGGAGTCCCTCTTCACTTTTTCCTTTCTGTTTTCTTCTGGACTTTGGTAAGGAAAGGAGGTTTCTCTCTGAACCTCTTCCCAAGAGTAGTTTCTGGTCCCTTAAAGGAAAAATACATGTTGAGCTTCAGGTTCTAGCCTCATAGGCAAGTTCCTTACCACCATGTCCCTTTTTGTTTCTTTTTCTGAAATCAGAGTGCCTGATCATAGACTTTTCCTCCCCGCTGCATGGCAGCAGCCAGGGCATTGATAGAATTTCTTCGGAAGTATATGGCTGAAGTGAGCACATGCTTGCAATGAAGCCTTACAGGAGGGAACCTGAAAGCAGGCTGTTGCAGTCTTCAGAACTTTTTCATAGATACTCTCAAGTTCCAGATTTTCATATTTCTAAGTTGGGTGATAGCCTCCTAGAAGGAGATTCCATTAATAAAATGCTTCTTAGAGAATGACATCAACTATGTGGCACCTGAAGGTGGATGCTGGAGTCATAACATGGAGGGGTGAAGGTGTGGATGGCAGCAGAGGAAGTCTGGACCTTGTCACACCTTCCCTCTAGGTCAGTGAATGATTCAATTGGTGCAGGTCCAGTGGGAAAGGAACCACTTATTCAGTAGTCCCCAAGGATGGCTTAATGGGTTGCGTGCTTTGTGGAATACTGGATAGAAAGCTAGCCTTGCAACCAAGACCTGGGTTCAAGTTTTGCCTTTGACACATACTATGTGACCCTGGACAAGTCACTTAACTTCTCTGTATTCCAGGCAGCTCTCTAAGACAAGGCAGCTTAGTGGCTCAGTGGATGGAGCACCCACCAGGCCTGGAGTCAAAAATACCAGAGTTCAAATCTGGCCTCAAACATTTACTAGCTCTATGACTCTGGACAAGCCATTTAACTTGTTTGTCTCAGTTTCCTCATCTGTAAAATAGGGATAATAATCACACCTACTTCTCAGGGTTGTTGTGAGGATCAAATGAGATAATTGTAAAGCTTTGAGCAGAGTGCACATAATAAGCACTATATAAATTTTTAGCTATTATAATTATTAAAATTATAACTTGGATGGGGAAAAAGTTATATTTTTATTTTCACTAAGCTCTAACTGAAATTTAAAATGTTCTTGAGTTATAAATGTTAAGAAAAACATTTTTCTGAGGAGACCATGGGTTTCACCATACTGCTGCAGGGAGGGTCATTGATCCAAACAGTAAAAAAGGACCCACAGCAGTTGACCCCTAGGATTGGACCCAATAGGTGTGAGCCCAGACCTTTAAGAATAGGGAGGGTCTTGGCCATATTGACCAAAAAAGGGCAAAAAACAAAAACAAAAACAAACCCTTATACCTGAGCCCATAGTTAAAACACTTCGCCTTCTCTTTCTGTAGCTCCCTTCTTTGGACTGATGTAATCTTCCAGACTTGGAGTGCTGCTCTGAGTTTGAGGGTCACAAGAGAATCAAGCAACTATCCCCCTTTCTTTCTTCTGGTAAGTCACTTTTACCCCCTGGACCTAAACAGTCCTCCCAACTCATAGGATTATCTTGGGGTTTTGGCTTCTCCATAGGGGAAAGCCCTCTCCCCAGACCTGCATAGTCCACAGAATTCATAATCATCATTCAGGGCAAAGTCCAGGTTTGCAGTTATACACTCTGCCTTTGTATTATGCATTTGTGGGCTGATCCATTTCTCCAGTTTCTGTTCAGTCCAAGAATTCCTCCCTTGGGGCCAGGAGGCTTGATCTAAGGAACTCCTCCATCACTCTACTTGCCAGTTTTCATTCTTACCACTCCCAACTTGACCCAGGGACTTTTTACTGCTCTACTTCTATTTCCACTGCCTGCTGCCTCTTTGGACATGTGGATCCCTCGAGGGTCTTGAAGACAGGCAGGTTTGTCTCAGGGAATTCAATCAAAGTCTCTGGATGTGACCTCTCCTTACTACAGGCATACCTCGGAGATACTGTGGGTTTGGTTCCAGAACACCACAATAAAGCAAATATTGCAATAAAGCAAGTCACATACATTTTTTGGTATCCTAGTGCACATAAAAGTTATTTTACAACATACTGTAGTATATTAAGTGTGCAATAGTATTACATCTAAAAAAATGTATATACCTTAATTTAAAAACATTTTATTGGTAAAAAAAAATGCTGACAATCATCTGAACCTTGAGCAAGTTGTAATCTTTTTTTTGCCAGTGGAGGGTCTTGCCTCATGTCAATGGCTGCTGCCTGATCAGGGTGGTGGTTGCTGAAGGCTGGGGTGGCTGCGGCAATTTCTTAAAATAAGACAACAATGAAGTTTGCCTCATTGATTGACTCTTTCTTTCATTTGAACACTTAGAGGCCATTGGAGGCTTATTAATTGGCCTAATTTCAATATTGTTGTGTCTCAGGGAGTAGGGAGACCTGAGGAGAGGGAGAGAGATGGGGAACAGCCAGTTGGTGGAGCAGTCATAATACATACAACATTTATTGATTAAGTTTTCTGTCTTATATAGGTGCAGTTTGTGGTGCCCCCAAACGATATACAGCAACATCAAAGATCATTGATCACAGATCACCTTAGCAGATATAATAATAATGAAAAAGTTTGAAATATTGCAAGAATTACTAAAATGTGACAGACACTATGTGAGCCCATGCTACTGGAAAAAATGGCACCAATAGACTTGATGCAGAGTAGCCACAAACCTTCAATTCGTAAAAAATGCAATATCTGTGAAACACAATAAAGCAAAGCACAATAAAACAAGGTATGCCCATATTTCTCCCTTACCAGTTCTCTGTCTCCTCTTTCTGTTTCCTCCTATGTCCCATTTCTCCCTTTTAAAAACCAAAACTAAGAGTGTAGGCCAAGTATATGAACTGTGGGAGAATCAATTAATCATCTTCAATATGGTATTAAAGGAAGGAGGTTTTAGGTTTAGGTATACTTGGTTCCACCTTGTCAAAGATCTAATCTTAACAAGGGATGGGAGGATGCCAAAACAAAGTCCTCATAAGCAAAAGCAATGAAGACCCAGGATACTTCCCTATTGCCCTATTACATTGCAATCTAATTAGACTTGAAGTCACAATGTCTGGCCTTATCTTTATATCACCAATGCTTAGCAGTGTTTTACTAATAGAAGATGCTTTTAAAATGTTCAATGTCAGGGCAGCTAGGTGGCTCAGTGGATAGAGCACCAGCCCTGGAGTCAGGAAGACCTGAGTTCAAATCCGGCCTCAGACACGTAACACTCACTAGCTGTGTGACCCTGGGCAATTCACTTAACCCCAATTGCCCTCACCCAAAAAAATGTTGAATATGAAAAATAACAACAAAAGGAAACAGTGTTGGAGAGGTCTGAGAAGATGGTCCACACACCAATCACTGCTGATGGAGTTATACATCAGTCCAATTGTTCTGGAAAACAATTTTGACTTTTCCTAAAAGAGTCACTAAACTGTTCATATCTGTTAATCCAGAAATCCCACTACTGTGTATATATTCCAAGGAGTTCAAAAATAGAAAGGTCTAACTAATATATATCAAGACATTCATAGTAACATTTTTGGTCATAGCAAGGAACAGGAAACAAAGTAGGTATCCAAATGGAGCATGATTGAAGAAATCATGGAATATGGATCTAATGGAATATTATTGCTTAATAAAGAATGACTAAGATGAGAGATTCAGAAAAACATGAGAAGAATTATATGAACTGGTGCTGGTTATATAAACTGATCTGAAGAGCAATATGGCTATAACAATATAAATAAAAAGATCATGAAAAGGTAATCTACCTTTAGTGAATGCAAAAAAAAAAAATCCCAGTAACAGTCTGCAGAATGGATAAAGAAACACACTTCTCTCCTCTACTGAGACATGAGGAATTATGACTGGAGTGTTTTATACAGAGAAACAGAATAATAATAACTTTCATTTATACAGAGCTATAAGGTTTGCAAAGTACTTTACATATGTTATCTCAATAGACCCCTGTACTAGTTGTTTTTACTTAAATGTTTTTCTTTGCTGCAATGTAGGGTTCAATGTGGGAGAGAGGAGCAGGGGTGCAAATTGAAGTAAACATGATATAAAAACAAAAGGCATCAATAATACACTTTTTAAAAAAATGTTTGTTGAATTTAGTTGAGTTGTGAGCTGCAAAGAATGCTAATTTCATGAGTTTTATTTCTGGTATAATTCCTGGAGGGAAGGAAGGAAAAAAGGAAAGCAGCTAAATTTTTTTCCCCTGGGCTGGTAAAGTTTTTTTATGCCTTCCTTATTTGTAAGGCAGAATTAGGAGAATTGCTTCAGGTCACGTAACAGTTGACATTGCCTCCTAACTTACAGTCTCATCCTCTGACAATATTCAGGATTATCTGGGAGAGCTTCCAGAACTGAACCAAATGGGATGAGACATCCTCTCCCAAGTTTCTCTAAATGAGTTTGTGTTGAAGGGAAGAAGACGGACGCTGAAAGAGAACTATCCAGAATTAATCTATTACACACACACACACACACACACACGCACGCATGCACACCCCACTTCTACATTTACCTCTCTGTTCAAGAATTCTAAAATTCCTTTATTTGGTCATGATTCATTGGCTTTTCATCTCTCCCTTTGCCTTCCATTACAATACTTTTACTCATCATCCAAACATGATCTACAATCTCTTGACCCCTCAATTCTCTCTCAAGCCATTTTCCCTGCACTAGCCACTCTCTCCCCTCTTTTCCCCATATTAAGTCCTTGATGAACCAGTTCAATTCTACACTGTCCTCCCTTGAATTCCTACTCCTCTTAGCATATTATTAGCTGTGCGACCTGGGCAAGTCACTAAATCCTATAAAATGCAAAATGATCTGGAAGAGGAAATGGCAATCCACTATCTTTGCTAGAAAATTCTGAATGGAGTCATGACATTCAGGACAGAACTGAAATGACTGAACAACAATAAATGTTTATTGATTAGTAATAACAATATAATAGCTAACATTTATAAGGTTTGTAAAACACGTCATATATGTTGTTTCATTTGATTCTCTCAATGACCCTGAGATGTAAGTGGTTTTACTATCTCCATTTTATAGATGAGTAAACTAGGGCTGAAAGATATTAAGTGATTTGCCCAAGTTCACACTGCTACTAATGTCCGAGGCAGGATTCCAACTTAGTTCTTCCTGATTCCAAGTCTAGGATTCTATCCACTGCACCACCTTGCTATCTAGTCTACACACACACACACACACACACACACACACACACACAACAACAACAACAACAACAACAACAAAGTCATCCTTAATATGGGCATTAGAAGGGAATATGGAATATTCAGGCATTTGCCAGCAACATTCCATACATTTACCATCACAAAACTGACTGATAGATGTATAGCTTATAAGATCCCACTGTACTCATTGTTCATTAATTGTGAAAAATAAAAGCATTTGAATCAGCAGAGCAGAATGCCATCTAACCCCCCCCGACCCCCCATAAAAGTGGAGACTTTCATTTCTGTCTTTGCATCCCCAGGGCACCATGGACAGAGAGCTGGCATGAGAGCTAGGAAGATCTGGCTTAAAGGCTGTCTTCTACCATATACTATCTGTGTGGCCCTGGGCAAGTCACTCACCTCTCAGTGCATTAAACCAGAGGTGTCCAACTCAAATTTAGGACTGTTGTGAGCTTCACATCGACTTAGAAAACCACAAATTAGCATTATTTTTTTTAAATTACATTTTTATTTGTATTATTGCATTTTACAATTGTAATTACAATTATAATTACAAAACTGTAATTTACAAATACAAATTACAAGTGTAATTTACAATTACAATTTACAATTACAAATGTAATTTACAATTACATTTGAATCCAGTTCAGCCTATAGGCTGTGAGTTGGACATCTTTGTCCTAAGCCACTAAGACTCTCTATTGCAGAGAAGTTGCCAACTTTCATTGATAGAGGGAGGCTTCTCACCTGGAATGAAATCACCAATCTGGTCCCTATGTCAACCACTGGGGCTGGCATAGACCAGGAACTTAATAAATGCTTGTTGATCAAATGAGATAACCCAAGTTAACTTTAAATGCTATGTAGTAATAATAGCTAACATTTATATAATGCTTTAAGGTTTGCAAAGCACTTTATAAATATTATCTCATTTTATCCTCACAACATCTCTGGGAGGTAGGTGCTATTACTATCCCCTTTTGCAGGTGAGGAGACTGAAGCAGACAGAGGTTAAGTGACTTGCATAGGAGCACTCAGCTAGTCAGTGTCTGAGCAGGGATTTGAACTCAGGTTTTCCTGACTCCAGGGTAAGTGCTCTAGTTACTGTGAGGTGTAACTGCTATTATTATTATTATTATTGTTGGTTGATTGGTGTCACCATCCTACAAGATTCCTTAAAAGGAATGTAAACTTTGATCCACAACCCTCTGGTCCTCATAATCAAGGGATACATAGAAAAATGCTTGCCAGAGGTCTGGATTTATTATCCACAGCATTGTTCTGTCTCTTATCACTCTTTGGCTCAGGACTCCTCCCTTTTTCAGGAAGCACGGGTCTCCAGCAACGTGTCCGTGTCCAGCAGCCTCTTCTCTCCAGAAGAAGGTGCAGGAACTGCCCAGCTGGGTGACTGAGCTGTAAGCTGGGAGTCACTCAGAAAAGGTTCCACAGCCTCAAAGCCCCATATACTTTTGTCACAAAGTTTTCTTGGTCCTTTCCAAGCTTCACCAACATCCTGATGTACATTTGAAGGGAGTGAACTCAGGTAATCTGAAGAAGTCTTATTTTCAACTTAGCATTCTCACCTGCCCATATTCTTGCTTTTTTTTAGGCCCTGTCTGATTTCTTTAACCCCTGAATCTTCTATAATATATATGGCTGAAATAATGCCTGTGTAACCCTTTGCTCTTGTGGCATTCAGGGAATAAATATATTATATACCTTATATACATGATACATACAATAAAAAGTACATATATTAACAAAGAGCACACATGCAATTTATTTATATTGATAAAGAGTGTATGAATGTGTATACAGGTTTATGCAAAAATTCTAAACTTCAACCATTTCCAAAAATGTCCAATGATTAAGAAATATAATTGGAGATGCCCAACAAAGCTATAAAACAGTCCAGAGTTTCATCCTAATGAGCCTCTCTTCTTGATCTACAGGCACCGGAAGGCAGAAGATCACTCTGGAGTCACTAGAGGCAATAACTTCAGTCACCCCATTCTCCACAGTATTATTCTATTTCTAGGAGCTCCATGAAGACTTCAGATGGAAATTAGGAAGGAGATTTTCACTTAACTACACTAGAGAGAATAGGCCATTAGCCCCACTGAGGCCCACTTGGAGATAAAGCAACCAAACTAAGAGGGTGGAGAGGGAAGGAGACATAGCACTACTTTTATTTGAATGAGCTGAGCTGCCTTGGTCATGTATGCCACACCCAAATGGCTAGTACCTGTGCCACCTGCCATCCTGACAGCTGAGTGAAGTGGGTTTAAGAAGAGTTTGAAGTAGTGGGTAGCATAAAGCTTGTTACCTAGAAGGTGATTAATAAGTATTTGTTGAACACACTAGAGACAAATAACTTCGAAAGACTTAAGAACCCAATGCAATGCATGACAGATTATGATAGATGCTGCCTATCTCCTGACAGAGAGATAGTCAAAATGCAGAATGAATCATTTATTTTTGGACATGACCAATGAAGGAATTTGTTTTGCTTGACTATATATATTGATTATGAGAGTATTTTTTTTCTTTCTAATGTGTGTAGTAGGAAAGGGAGAAGACAAAACAAATACCTATTAACCGAAAAAAAATAAATACTTGTTGATTGATTGATAGAGTGCTAAACTTGGAGTCAGGAAGATCTGAGTACAAATCTCTCCACAGACACTTACTAGGTGTATAAATTCAGCCAAGTCACCAGTTAACCTGTCTCAGTTTCCTCATCTGTCAAATGGGGATAATAGCACTTACTTCCCACAGTTTATGTGAGGTACTTGGTGAATATAAGTGCTATTATTATTGAGTTGGCCTGTTAACCTGGTGCAAACCAAGCCAGTAGGGGAAGAGACTCAAGAACAGAAACAAACTTCCTTCCCCTTTTCTTTGGCAGCCCCAGAAGAGAACAATGGAAGCCCTTGGGGCCAGAAGGCACTTACCTCCACAGAACACATCTTGGTCTCTTTCAGCTTTAACTGGAGCAGGGGAAAGAAAGACAAGCAGCAGTAACAACCCCCAATGAAGCAACCCAGACCCCATGGCCTCCTCTGGGCTGAGGACCACAGGGCCACTGAAAGAGTGAAGGAGTGAATGAGCTTTTCACCTCTCGGGCCACGCGGGGACCCAGATTCTAGGAGTCCTGAACTGGCCTAGCCTAGCCTGGCATCTACTGAGATGGAAATGGCATGCAAAGGGCTCCTGGAACCTGACCAGCCCCTTGGGTGTGTCCATTACCTAGGAGACACAGCTGCCACCTCCTCCACCCCTAGGCCTCTGGGGACCAGGGCCACATGCTGTCTGTACAGCTGCACCTGTTCGACTAACCTGGCTATACCTCTGAACCACTGAGGGTAGAAGGGAAAAGGGGAGAATAGGACAGAGGTGGCTTCCTAGACTGTCTGTGTATAAGTCCAGCATAGCTGGGGGGTCCATGCTGCCTGAATTTATAGACTAGAGTTCTTTCTGAAGAGCCTTAGCATGTCTTGGAGGAAAGGTGTTATAGGATTACTTTCTACCAGGGCGCTACCCCCACTTCCCACACACACATATACCATGTAGGTTGAGCTAGTTCTTTCTGTAAAGCTTAAGAAAACTGTCCTTGGGACTTGAGTGGTCTAGGAGGGTAAGGTTCAACCCTGTCTCTCTTGACATAGCTTCCTGGTGTCCTTATTGATATGGCTACCTGGTCATCTAGTGTGACCACTTAGAAGTCCACTTCTGTGGAGTGGGGAATCAGGGCCTTTCCAACTTGGCAGACGTCAGATGTCCTGAGGCCAATCTCCTGCTGACCAGACTTATTTCTCTGCAGGATTGAGGGTGAACCTTGGTCCACTAAAGCTAATAGCCTCGTTAAATATCTTTTTTATGTTATGGCTAAATAAATCTCCTTTTGTTATCTGTTCAATGATCTATCAGTGTCTCATTTGTTCCAACACTAAACCTAAAATAATAAGGGACTGTGGTCCCTTATTATTATCCCTTATTATTGGTGGACCCTGAGTCAGGACCACCAGTTTCAGAAGGAATAAGGAGCAAGATATCCCAGTTGAGCTTCTTTTTCTTCCAGGCCCTGATACCCATTTCCCCTTTCTCTTAGCTTATACATGTCCATAGAATCCCTTAAGGGGATTATGCCCAAGAGGAAAGGAAATACTGCTTCACAAATCAAAGAAGCTTGTTTGAATAGGAAGTATCTAGTAAAAGTTTGAGGGGGGGTGAGTATGGGAAGGGGTGCTAGTATGGGACTAGGGGGAAGACATCCCCTACAGGAGCCAACATTAGTTGAACTCCAGCAATAATGAATCTCAGAGGCCCAGAGCCATTTCCAGGTGGTTAATGATCAGCTAGGAAAGGCTGGACCAGTGAGAATGCCTGGAGGGTGCTCTGTAATGGAGAGCCCTTGCCAGGAATTGGTAAGCCTAAGTCAGAGGAAAGCAATGTAAGTCAGTGACCACCAGGAGCCTTGTATAACTGTCCCCATCTCCCAAAAGGGAGAAATGGTGAGTCAGCTCATACCTGGACTCTTTTTGTCTGAGTATCTTTTCAGGAGAGCCGGTCAGGGCTCTTTGATCTGAAGTGTGACAAGACTCCATCTATTCCAAAATATTTCCATTCTACCACTGACCAATGATGGAGCCATGGTTCTTATTGGCCTGAAATTCCCACTATTAGATCTATTCCTCTGGGTTGCATAATAGAAACAAAGAACTTATCTCTTGAGTAGCGTCATCGAACTCTCAAGAGTCCTGTGGATAGATCTCATGGGGTCCATGAATTTGGGTAGATCTTTATTTTCATTAAACTCTAAATGAAATTTAGCATTTCCCTTAATTATGATTTTTTTTAAAAAGCACTATTATGAAAAGGCTTTACCAGACTGCATAAGGGGTCCAGGACCCACAAAAAAGGGATAAGAACCATTCCTCTGGACAGTTCCTCTTTACATGCATGCACATTCCCTGGAATGGGAGCCAGGATTAGGCTTTAATTAAAAGTGAAGGAGGAAAGAGGAAGGACCAGCTTTCTCTACTAGCACTCCTTGTGGTAGAAGCACATTCCATAGAGAAACCACTGGGTTTCTCACTTTGATTCTTCCATTGACAGGTTATAGGACCCTGGGCAAGTTATTTTACCTTTCTGAAATAAGTTCTCTCATCTATTAAACGAGGAGCTTGGCCTAGATAGATGACCTTTAAGGTCCCTTCCAGGTCTAAGAGTCTGTGTGTTCTCTAAATTAGCTAGTTATCACCTTAGATGGGTTAGAGGCATGGGTTAGAGGAAACCTAAGGGGATAAGATAATAGTTCACATTTATTTACAGTTGAAGGTTTATGATGAGTTTGTTTTAAAACAATCTTGTAAAATAAGAATTATTTTGCGAGGCAAGTAGTTGATACAGGTAATTTTTGACATGTGGAGGTCAGCATGGGAAGCTAGAAGCTGACTGATGATGGCATGCAATGGATGTGTGACAAATGGATCCTCATGAATAAAAGAATGAATGAGCAGAAATTAAATATTTACTGTGTACCAGGCACTGTTAAGCACTGGGGATATAAATACAAAAATGAGGCAGTTCCTAGCCCAGTGTGGAGAGTTCCAGAATGGGGAACTGATCCAAAAGGTATTGAGTAGACATATGCTTTTCATAACCAATTATAGTATTGATTAGATCATTGTTCCCAGGGCAAGAGATAGGAAGAGGAGGAGGTGGCTCATAGATAGCGGCAAAGAAGGATGGCACGATGGACAAAGAAGACAGCTAGATGGTTTGTGAAGCATGGTCTGGTCTGGGGCCAGCTGGAGTGAGGGAGTAGGTGATTTTGCACTCAATCATTCACCAGTCCAAAAGCTCAGCCCCAGGAAGGGATTTTCAAAGTTGATTGGGCTAACTTCCCCTAGTACTGGAGTGATAGGATGATTTCTCTGTGCTGTTACTTTACAAGTATGAGGGAAAAGAGCTTTTCAGTAAAATGGTGAGTTCAGAGAAGAGTAATTTAGGGTTTAGAATGAAGTGATTCAGAATACAGAGCTAGAATCCTTTAAAAAGATATAAGGGCAAGAACTGAAGAGAAAAAAGAAACACAATCCTCAAGTGCTGATAATAACTGACAGATAATATAAAGTGAATTCAAGTGTTTGAAAAGAGCACAGTGCTTGGCACATAACTAGCACTTAATGAGCATTTGTAGAGCTGCTTTACACAAATTAGCATTTTAGCCTAAGTACAACTCTGTGAGGTGGTAGTTAATACATGTATTTATTTATCCCCATTTCAAAGATAAGAAAAACTGAGGATCAGAGGCTGTGACTTGGCCATGGTCACAGTAAATATTAAATGCAAGATTTCAACCAAATTCTTCCTGATTCCAAGTCCCAACACTACCCTTTCTCCATCAATAACTGACATCTGTATAGTACCTTAAAATTCACAAAGTCATTAATCTCACTTGATCCCTGTTAAGAGCTTTGTAAGGTAAGTACTATTATTATTTCCATTTTACAAACTCCTTAAGCATGGGGAAAATTGAAACTCAGAGAGGAAAAGTGACAAGTAAGGAGGGAGACTGAAGAAAAGTTGGCTCAGCTCAGGAACACTGAGCAAGAGCCTGAGATCATAACTAGAGGATAGTCTAATCAAGATTGTCTATTGACATAACCTAGCATACAAATCATAAGTCAATGGGTCAGATCTATAGGAAAACAGCATGGCATAGAAATAGCACTAGATTTGAACTCTGAAGATCTGGATTCAAATCCCGATTCTGCTACTTACTACCTGTGTAACTTGAGCAAGTCTCTTCACTTCTCTTCATTGATAAAAGAGAGAGAGAGAGAGAGAGAGAGAGAGAGAGAGAGAGAGAGAGAGAGAGAGAGAGAGAGAGAGAGATGAGAGAGAGAATCTCTCTAAGGATCATCTAGCTCTAAATCCTATGATCCTGCCTCCAGTTGACCGAGGCAGTGGTCTCCACATTTATAGATTCCTGGAAACATATGACCAGGCTTGATTAGGAGACTCCAGCCAATTTAATGAGGCATGAACATCTCCATCAATCACATGCTTCTATGGAAGTGAACTTTCACTCTGGACTTTGATTATATCTCTCTATGGAGGATGTCCACATATCCACATTCACCTCATTGAGAGGATTAAGGACACATGCTGGGCGGGATACCTATCAGTTATGCCTCATTGAGGACAAGTAGTTAAGTCTCAGATACTGTCTAGGGATGATTTGATTGGCTTGGACTATTTGTAGAGGGTGGTGGGCAGCCTCTGAACTGGGCCCATAAAAGGAAACAGCTGCTTCAACCCTCCAGAAAGAGCTGAGACCACAGACCTGAGAATAGGCTTTGGTTCCGCAAGGGTGAAGTCCATATATTGTGCATAGCTTTACGACATCTCTGTGTATGGGGTGTTCAAGGAGGACTAGTGATGTCATTGATCCTTTTCAAAAATGAAGGACGAACAACAACCCTCTATGAAGCCCCCTTCCTTCAAGTATTAGCATTCCTCACTTAAGTCCCAGAGGGGACAGCTGTAAAGAAGAAAATCATGAAATCTACTGGAAGGCATTCCTGATTCCCAGGCTTCAAAGAATATAATCCAATGCCAAGAAAGAAATTATAATCTAATGGTCCAAGATAGAAATGACATTTTTTTGGGTGGGGGGTGGTAATGCTTTTTTGGGGAGAAATGGGGTGAAGGAAGGACATGAGATATTTTAATCTGTCAATTTTTTTTTACTGACTAAAGTAGTGAGAAGTGATGTTGTATTTCCTAATGACACATTTCCACTGAATTTAGGCTTTAGGTAGCATCCAAGGTGTAGGATATTATGGGTCTCTTTTAGAATTGATGGATAACCAGACCAAGAATTGAGCATGTGGCCATGAAGCCAGAGCAACAGCCAGAACTAACTGAATCATGATATAAAGGGGTCAAATCCTCAACTCTTCTCTCTGCTCTGTTAGGAGTCATTTGGACAGTGCAGGTTTGGTAGGAAAATGTTTGTTTCCCTTTCCAAGGAAATACAAACACTTAGGGTAGTACTCTAATGCTGAAGGCATATACAGGTCCCTGGAGTGAAGGAGGAAGTCACTGGAATGTGAAGAATGTTATCTCTATGGAGCCTGGTTCCAGACTCACTGGACAGGAGAAGAGCAGTGTTTCTCAAACCTTTTGGTCTTAGGACCCCTTTATCCTTTTAAAAATTCTGGAGAACCCCAAGGAGCTTTTGTTTATGTCGGTTATATCTATCAATCTTTAACATAATAGAAATTAAAGCTGAAAAAAATATGTATTTATTAATTCATTTAAAATAATAAACTTATGAAATATTAACATAAATACCACATTTTATGAAAAATAACTCTATTTTCCAAAACAAAACATAATTAGTATAAATTGCAAATTGCTTTTGTACCCTCAGGGCAAATGTCAAGATAGCTCTTCCAGAATAAACCATGAGATTCAAAAAAGTGATTCAACGTCTTGAATATTTCAGTACCAGTTGTGTTTTTTGCTAAGCATTTACATAAAAGATCTTTAAAGATTAGTTCATTATGATAACCTTGTGACTATAAGCAAAACAGCAAGTCTAGCCACATCTACTGACTTGTCCATTTGTAAGGCAAAAGTACAATTCTGCAGATGAGGTATTAACTAGTCTTCATGTTTGCAACTAAATCTTTAATTCACAAGTCATGTAACCTCTGGAAAATTCCACTGTGTACTCATGAGAGAATGAGAATGAAAAAGGCAAACAATAAATTAGCATTATTATGGATATACTTTTGACCTCATCGATCCCCTGAAAGGGTCTCAGGGATGACCACATTTTGGGAACCCCTGGAAAACAGAAATAGATAGGTAGATAGATAGATAGATATAGACAGTAGAGCATTTATTAAGCACTTACTCTATGCTAAGTATTGGACATACAAATATAAACAAACAAGATAAGGGTCAGCTAGGTTGCACAGTGGATAGAGCTCCAGCCTTGGAGTCAGGAGGACCTGAGTTCAAATCTGGTCTTAGACACTTGACACTTACTAGCTGTGTGACCATGGGCAAGTCACTTAACCCCAACTGCCTCACCAAAAAAACAAATAAGATAGATCCTGCCCTCAAGAGCTTATATTCTAATTGGGGATTCCTTTGTTCTTGAAGAGGACCATAACATCAGGAAGGTGATGTCTTGACTTGCAAGTGAATTGGATTTAAGTGAGGCAGGGCTGTACTGTCACCAGTCTCACTCTTTTCTCTGGGTCCAGTGGCAAGATATAGATCAGGATGACTGGAGATGGCGCTGGATGCAGTAGGAGACCTTGGCCTTTTTAAGCTAAGGTCTTTCCCAGGTCTCAATTTGTCTAAGGCAACACCCATTCAGTGATTAAGGCTTGGTAAGAAATGAGGCCAAAAACAAAAAAGCCTCTTTTACGTAGTCAAAAAGAAAAAAAAAATCAATCTGGGAAGGGAAGACCCTCCTGTTTTTGCCCAAATCAGAAACAATTGCTATGTACACTCACTCTGAACTACCAAAACCCAAACAATGACAAAGTGAGGCTTGAGCTGGGACCTACTGTTGGTCAATCAGTGAGAGCCAGAGTGATTTGAGTTTGAGGTAAGGTCTAGTAGCTCCATTTGAAACCCAATGTGCTTTATCAAAGCCTGAGTTTCCAATGCTATACTTAAAGAAATCACAGGGGCAGCTAGGTGGCGCAGTGGATGGAGCACAGGACCTGAGTTCAAATCTGACCTCAGACCAAATATTTGACACTTACTAGCTGTGTGACCCTGGGCAAGTCACTTAACCCCAATGACCTAAAAAAAAAAAAAAAGAAATCATAAATGAAACTACTTGGGGCAAAAGAGTTAGTTGTCCCAGTTTTTTGTAAATGGTAGAATAAATAAGTGGGAAAAAAAAAGAAATCTAACCTGTAAACCCCAAGATATCTTGCAAGGTCTCAGCAATTAAAATTTATATTGCTTTGGGCAGAGCACCCACAGATAAGGTTATGATTCCCTATGTGGGCAGAGGGAGAGGAGGAAAAGAGGGAGGGAGGAGAAGAAAGAAAGGAAGGAAGGAAGAAAGGAAGGAAGGAAGGAAGTCTAATTGGGGAAGACAACATACAAAGGAGTGCTGTTGAGGAGAGTACAGAAAGTGGCATGAAAGTCCATTTCCCAGCAAGATAAGGCAAAAGATTCATCTATCCAAGCAGAGGGAACCTGAGGTAGAGTGGGGTGGAGATTGTAGGAGAGTGAGGTCACAGCAAGAAGACTTATTAAATTATTTATGGCCTATTTTGTGTTATTTTGCACTTTCTTTGGGGTGAAATAAAGACTTTGCTGTATAAAATATTTGTTACCTTGAGTATTTACACAGGAGTTGTGATCATCTAGTACCAAGCTTTATTCTGAGGTTCCTATAAAGGACATTGGGTAGGGGTAAAATAAGCCAAAAAATGTGATTTTGGTCACTAAGATTCAAACAAATGTAAATCAAAGCAACGCTGAAGTTTCATTTCACACACTACAAATTGACAAAGATGACCAAAGATGGAAATGGTCAGTGTTGGAGGGGTTGTGGAGCGATGGGAACACACATGCATTCTTAGTAGAGTTGCAAATCAGTACAATCATTTTGGAAAGCAGTACAGACTAATGCAAATAAGGTGATTAACACATCCTTTGCCTCAGAGATTACACTACTAGGGACATAACCTAAGGAGGTCATGGAGAAAAAGAAAGTCTCCTTTTATACCAAAATACTGCTTATTTATATACTCCCTATGGTAGCAAAGAACTGGAAACAAAGTAGATATGTGTCAGCTGGGGAATAGCTAACTAAATTGTGGTCCATGAATGCAATGGAATATTATTGTGTGAGGAACAATGAAGATGATGAATAAGGATAGAAAGTCTTACATGAACTGATATGGAGTGAAGTAAACAGAGCCAAGAAAACAACATACACCATGATGTATATGAAAAGAATGATTCCCATTCAAGAAAGAATAGTGAACATTGAAAAATTACAAGGCCCAAGCACAGCTCCAAAGAAGAAAGAAGAGAACAACCTTCTCCTCAACTTTGCAGAGGTGAAAGATTCCCAGGGGTGGAATAGTACATATATTTTCAGACTTTTCTTGGATGAATTGATTGATTTCATTAATTTTTTTTCCTTAGAAATATTTGTTATTCTATGAGATGGTTCACTGGGAGGGAATAGGCAAAAGGATATAGAAGCATATTTAGTTGACGGGAAAACAAAAGGTATCAATTAAATGTATTTTTAAAGACAAAAGAAGAAATGTGATTTTGGGGAGGCCAACGCATCCTCGGTTTGAGGTGCTGGATTGATGGCATGTGGTTGGAGTCATATCTTCAGCCCTACTTCTGTGCAGCTTAGGCTAACTGTTCCTTAAAAGGTTTTGAAACCATCCTCCGGACTTGATTAGTTCAGAGGACTAAAGGCTCAAGCTGTTGATGTTGCTTCCTGGTGGCCTGAGAACAAAATAGCCACAAGGAGCTCCAGGGGTACTCCCATGCTAGCCTGGCAGACCTCAAAAGGAGACTCAGAAAAGGGAGTTGGATCCAGCAGAATCAACTCCAAGTGTCCTCCATGCACATCTTTGTTGAATATCCTTCTGCTGCTATAGCTAAGTCAATCTCCTTTTATTACCTGCTGAATGACACATCTTTCCATTCCAGCAGCTAATGAAATACCAGAGGAGTGGCCTGAGTCAGGCCCAGCCCAGAACAAGGTACATCGGTCATAGAATTGTTGGAAGGAACCTCAAAGGCTAGTTAGTTCAATGGGCACCTGAACAAGATTTGCCTCTACACTGTCTCAAGGGTCATGTAGTTCTTATTTTAATGGTTCCAATGATGGAAAAATACAAAACTCTTCAAGGTAGGTCATTCCCCTTTCAGAAAGATCTGGTATATTCAAATCATTCAGAATGAGACTGATTGCATATTTCTGAATATGCAATATGCTCCTTCAAAAGAGCAATTCAACTGAAAGAATATTACCGCTGGAGGGGACCAAACCAATCTCCCATTTTATAGATGAGGATACTGAGGCTCACAAAGGTGAAATTACTTGCCTAAGTGCATATAAGTCACTAGAACTCCAAACCGGGGCACTCTCCACCTTACCCACTCCCCTCCCTTTATAGAACTTTTTATAATCAACTACTTCTTGACTCCAACTACTCTAGTCTTTCTTGGCTCAGCATTTTGCCTTACAGATCTAACCATTTTTACTTATTTCGTGGCTCTGTAAGGTTTTCCCCTCTGTGTGCCATCTTCCTAACCAGTGAGCAAGCGCTTTAAGCACAGAGACCTTCCAAATCCTTCCATCAGAAATGCTGTTGAGTTATACCTAGAAGTATAAGAACTACCTACACAAATCTGCTCCAAAGAAGTTGCATTCATCCTAAAGACATCCGATTTCCTGCTGGTATTGGAATTTAGTTGACCATTTGTTATTTAGTTGTTTTTGAGTCATGTCCAATTTGTTGCCCCACTTGGGGTTTTCTTAGCAAAGATACCGCAGTGATTTGCCATTTCCTTCTCCAGCTTATTTACAAGTGAGGAAACTGAGGCAAACAGTGTAGAGTGACTTGCACAGGGTCACACAGCTAGTAAGTGTCTGAGGTCAGATTTGAACGCAGGAAGATGAGTCTTCCTCTCCAGGCTGGGTACTCTATTCATTGCACCTCCTAACTGCCATATAACACTCTAAAACATTAGGTCTTTTAAGACTCTGACGTGACCCCATAGGCAGATATACTTGTTTAGCAGAATAATACTGCCTAAGTCTTTAAGCGGCAAGGACATTTTGAGGAGTGTGTTAAGTCCTCATCTTGGTAATCTTCCAACTCATTATGTTTTCTCCTTTCTGCTTCCTCATTTCTCCTTTGGGCATCCCTTCTGTAGGAGTTGGGAAGAGATGAAGAAAACACTGCAGATTGTTCTTTCTGTGAACTCCTAACTCCCTCCTCCCAGGAAATCAGAATAAGAGAGCTGGTAGGCTCTCAGGCATCTGCAGGGGGGAAGCAGATGATCTGGCAGGGGGGAGCTAAGGAATGATCATCAGGGCTTCCTAGCACCCTTGAAATCCTCACCCTACAGATAGCTCTGCCTAGTCAGACCAGCCCTGCTTGTACAGGACCACATTTACCATCTGTGCCTCTGTCAGGTACAATACTTGCCAACATTCTGCCATGAGTAGATTCACAGGATAAAAGGGATCATGGCAAATGGAAATATGTCCTTCATTCAACCTAATCAGTCAATTTCAAAAAAAAAAAAAAAAAAAGAAATAAAAAGAAAAAAGAAAGAAAGAAAGAAAGAAAGAAAAAAAAAGGCCTAAAGCCAGACTTATCTAAGAGACAGACATTGGAGCTCATGGCCTAAAAACAGTTGGAATAAACTTCCATTTCAATCCAACTACGCAGTTGGAATTAAAAACTCCCAGGCATCAATCAGCATGGCTGTATTTTTGGAAGCTCTTGAATGTAATAGCAATAATTGGTTTGGAACAGGAATGAGCTACCCATTCCAGATATGTTGATCCATTTCAGCCGATCTATGTATCTTTGGTCTATGTATTCTTATTAAGCACTAGATGTAGGGTGCTAGGTCAGTGTGAACTCTTGGTAGAGGATGGAGTTGCTTTTCAGTATTTTGAAATACAGCAACAATAGCAAATAGAAACAAGAAAAAGTTATTAGATATAAGAAAATCCTTTTGTCTATTTCTGCTTACATCAATGCATTGAGGATCTGTGATTTCATCAGTGTGGGAACCCTGTAGGCTCAGAGAGGTTAAGAAATTTGCTAGTAAGCATCCAAGGAATAGTTTTTCTTGATTTCAAGTCTTACACTCTCTCCAATGCCTCCCTCTCTCTCTGTTATCTCTACTTAATATGATAATTTAACTACCAGGTGTTGCTTCTAGCCTCTAACCTAATCCTATCCAACAGTAAGATCAGGAGCTGTGACCCTGGTCAGTATGGTGTGCTTCAACCTGCTGAGGATAAATGCTGGGAAATATTAGCTAGATGGTACAATGGATACATCTCTGGACCTGGAATCAAAAAGACCTGAGTTCAAATCCAGCCTTTAGACACTTACTAGCTATGTGACCCTGAATATGTCACAACTTCTACCTGCCTCACTTTCCTCAACTGTAAAATGGAAATCATAATGGCACCTACCTCCCAGGGCTGTTGTGAAGATCAAATGAGATCATATCTGTGGAGCCATTTAACACAGTGGCTATACTATATTAAACACATAGTAGAGGTTTAATAAATATTTGTTCCCTTTCCCTGTGGCACATGGAGAGTAGATGACCTTTTTCCCTTACCTTTTCCTTTCCCCTCAATTTTGACTCTCTAAGAGACTTACTATTTAGGGGGTATGGATTAACTTAATCAGAATCAGTTCTGAGCCCCCATCCTACTGTAAAACTTCACCTGTTCCCTGAATTTGCTGTATCACTGAGCCCTCCCTGCAGAAACGACAGAACATATATAATTGTATAAGGTGTTTTGCTATTGCCATAAATCTAATGAAAGCAATGTAAGAAGACACGTGTAGTGCCGCTCTCCTAACCAGGATATAGCCTTTTTCAAACTTAGGAGCTGTAGAAATGCACAATTCAGTTTGTTTTGCCTCCCCCTACTTCTAATTGCTGTTCTTACTGGGAACTGGCAAATGAGTATAAGTAATACAAGAAAGCCCTCAGTTTTAGCCTCATTTAGTGGGGCAGGTATTCAGGTAAAAACTCAGGAAGTCTGGACCTGAGAATCTTAGCATAAGGCATGTGCTGGGCATTCGAGGAAGCCGAGAACTACCGATGGCCCATCCCCCTTTCCCAGTTCATAGGCCTGTCATGGACAGGGACCTCTGTTACTTCTCACCATGATGACCTTATCCTCATGGAGCAGGGATACAGGTTGGTAAGGCAGGTGAGACTCAGAGAGAAATCTGCTCCCTCTATTCACCATCTTGCCTTCTTTCTTCTTTCCAAGTCAGTGGCCTTTTCCATAGCTGCCCCCACCCCCACCCCGCTGCCACTCTTGTTACATCTGCTTCCCAAAGTCCCACTGATGGGGGTGGGAATGATGGGGGAAGACTCATACAGAGCAGAAGTATCAAACTCAAATAGGAAGGGCTGCAGCATACTGACTTAGAAAACCACAAATTACATTATTTATGTTGTATTGTATTTTTATTTATTTTGTTAAACAACTCTCAATTATGTTTTACTCTGGTTGTGGCCACACTTGGGCCTGCACTGTAGGTTTGACGCTTATGATAGTGTGAAGGGCACTACAATAAAAAGCTTCAGTTTCAGAAATTTTTATAATTTTTATTATCATCATTATTTCTGTATTTCCTGTATTTCCTCACAACAACCCTGTGCCACCGATATCTCCATTTCTCAAGTGAGAACACTGAGGCTCAGAGGTCACACTGCTAATGAACGTTCAGAATGAAAATTTGAACCCCAAGCATTTATATACCTTCAGAATATAATATGTCTCTTAGAATACGAATAGCTCACATTTCTTCAGCATTTTGTAATTTACAAAATGCTTTCTTCACAAAAAATCCTATTAGGCATGTAATAATAATAATAATGACTCACATTTTGTATGGCACTTCATGATTTACAAAGCACTTTACATATATTATCTCATGTGATCTTCACCACAGCACTGTGACGTAGGTGTTATTATTATTATCCCCATTTAACATATAAGGAAACTGAGGCAGGCAGAAGTTAAGTAACTTGCCCAGGGTCACATAGCTTGTAAGTGTCTGAGGATCAAATTTGAATTCAGATCTTCCTGTCTCCAATCTAATCCCTGTGTTCTATATACTCTATATAAAGCTTTGCCTTATTAGCTCATTTTACAGACAAAGAAACTGAAGTTCAGGGTGTTAAGGGGAGGGCACGCAGTAATCTCAAGGAGGTAGAATCAAGATTTTAAGATAAATTTAGGATCATAGATTTAGAGCTAGATTAGATACTAAAGATCACCCAGGCAATCCCCCTTTATTTTATGGATAAGGAAATTGAGGACCAGAGAATTTAAGGCACTTGCCCAAGGTCATAGTTCTTACACTTACACATCTATGTATATATGCATATGCATATGCATATGTATGTAAATGACATAGGGAACTTTAAAAAACCCTTTTGGGGGGTATTGAAGGGGAATGATAAGGAAGGAGGGTGGTTTCAAAGGCCAACAACAGAATGCTACACAAAGGTCAGAGTCACAGCTTTAAGTCCACAGAGGTGAGACAGAACCAGCCCCTTCTCATAGAATTTAGAGCTGAGAAGGACCTTTAGGACCGTCTAATCCCTTCTTTTTACAGCTGGGAAAGCTAAGGTTCAGAGAAGTAGTTACAATTCCCTCAAGATTAAACAGGTAGTGAGTAGGAAAAGCTAAGATTTGAACCCAGACCCTCCATATTTAGAGTCAAGACTCAATTCATTTGACCACATTGCTTTTTCTACCAAATTACTTCCCTCTTCTATGACCCCCTCTTGCTAGGAGACTGAATCAGTCCCTTCAGTGCTGAGGACACATTTCAGACAGCCAAAAGGGAATACTGGATAACCACAGGAACCAACCAATCAGAAGTTTGACCAAGCCTAAGAAGCTGTTGATTGGGCTTCCCTAGATGATGCAGTGGATAGAGTGTTGGGCCTGGAAACAGAAATACCTGGATCCCAATCTGACCCTCAGACTCTTACTAGCTGTGTGACCTTGGTCAAGTTGCTTACCTTATGTTTGCCTCAGTTTCCTAAACTGTAAAATGGGAATAATAATAATAACAGCACCTACTTTTTAGGGTTGTTGAGAGGACTGACTGAGACAATATTTGTAAAGCACTTAGCACAGTGCCTAGCACATAGTTGGCACTATAATGCTATTATTATTATTATTATTTTCCTGTCAAACCAAAGGCAGGGAATCTCATGTTCCCACAATCTTACATCCAGAACCATTTCCACTTTCTAACACGCCTTGACCTGAAAGGCATCCAATCTCATGTTGGCCCTTGCCCATCCCATCCCCTTGAATCCTAATGGCACTGTATCAAAAAACAAATTTAAAATTATTTTTAAGGTTTGAAATATTTGCAGGGCTTTAGTCATTGGTGTTAAGTATTCTTAATCCATAGCATGTTGCATTTAAAATGTCAGTGAAGTCATCTGCCAGACCATTTATGGGTATGGTGCTGGTGACAGAATGTATGCTGGTCATCTAAGAGTCAACCTGGCTAAGGTGGAGGGGCTCTGAACTTTTAGATCAGAGAAATACTCAGAGACCTTGTAATTCCAAGAGGATTGGAGTCAATCAGTCATCATTTATTGAGCACTGACTACGTACCAGCACTGCTCTAGGCACTGGAGATACAAAGACAAAAATGGAACGATCCCTGCCCTCAAGCGGCTTATATTCTATAAGGGAAACAATTTGTATATATGTAGTATATGCAAATTATACATGAGGTTAATTTTGGAGGTAGGACATTAGCAGCCACAGGGAGTGGGGGAGTTTAGGAAAGGCCCCGTGTAGAAGGTGACCCTTGAGCTAAGTCTTGAAAGAAAATACAGATTTCCAGAGGTAGAAGTGAGGGGGGAGTGCATTTCAGGAATGGGCGACAGTGAGTTCAAAGGCACGGAGTTGGGAAATGGAGTGTTGTATATAAGAAGCAGTAAGAAGGCCAGTTTGATTGAACTATAGCATATGTGAAGGGTAGTATCAGCACTGACAAAGTCCCAGCTTCTTCAAGTAAATACATTTGAAATCAATTCAACTATGTCATATTCATTCCTATATTTCTTTAAGATTTATAAAACACTTTCCTCATAACAACCCTGTGAGGCAAGTAATCTAAACAGGAACATGCCCATTTTCCGGATAAGGAAATTAATTCTCAGAATGGTTCAATTTGTTGTCCATGGTCACCCTGCTAGCAAATAACTGAGCCAGGACTCCAATCCAGGTCAGAAGGATCTAAATCCCATGCTCTTTCTACCAGCATTTAATATTTAAAGGTCTCTTATGGCAGTCCAGCTCTGAAAGGTTCCCCCTAAAGGTAAAGAAAAATGAATAAGAAGAAAAAAAATCCAATAACCTTACCCCCTCTGAGGTTTAACCCACCATCTCATTTGTTGGGTTGGGGGTCTTTTGCTTGGAATTGTTCTGTCTCTTTTACTTAGATTTGAAACCTCCTGGGCAAGGACCATGTGACTCTTCCACCCCTAAAGCTTAACTAACAATGAAATGTTTTAAATAAATGTATCTTGGGAAATGGTGAGAGTAAATGAGGAGGCACACATTCGGCTCAGCCTTTTATGTCAGTGTGTACACTGAGATGAAAATCATTATTAATATCTTGCATTTTATCATTCTGGAAGCTTTGCAAAGTATTTTCTTCACAACTACTTGGAGGGTAAAGTATAATGGGGTGGGGGTGGATGGAAGTATGAGGAGGGTCCAGATCTATGAGTTTATTGATGATGAGAACTCCCAGTGTGGAAACTTCTTCCACTAACGCAGATCAGTAACTCATTTGCAACTTATGGTCTTATTTGCTTGGAAGCATTCATAGATCAAATGACTTACTTGCCCAGGGTCACTCACTATGTTTCAGGGGTAGGATTTGAACCTAAGTCCTCCTAATTGCAAGGCCAGTCTTCCATCGACTATGCCCATAATAAAAGATTGAGACAAGAATTATTATCTCCATTTATAGAAGGATGGCTTTAGAGAACTCCATAAATATTGTCATCAATATTTATATTGACAATATTTATGATAATAGAGAATATTGTCATAAATATGACAATAGAAAAAAAGAATATGGGCTGGTCACACAAAGAAAGTAAGAGATAACCCAAGTATAGACTGTAGGTTCCAGTAGCCTCTTAATGTTAGGAGAAATTGAGGAAGGTCCCTAGCATGTTGAATGGTCCCTATGTGGTGAATTTATGAGAAGACATGGACAGGTTGCAATCTGTGTGGTTGGAGGGAACACCCATATTAATGAGATGATGAATCCTAATTCACTGGCATATTTAAAGATCAAGAAACCAAGGGTGAGAGAGGTGAGGTAACTTGTCCAGGGTCACTCAGCTTGCAAAAATCCATTTCAAGTATCCAAGCTGTCACTCCAAATCCAAGTCTCCTGGCTCCAAAGCCATCTCTCTTCCCACTATCCTATGCTTCCTCTATACCTATAATATGGTAAAAAGTCACTGTCCCAGGTCCTAACCCCTGGAACCAGTTCCTCATTTCTTTCTCCTCTTTTCTACCCACCATGCTCACACTGTCTTATGCTTCTCTTCTCCCTCCCCTACCATTAGTAGCTATTTTGGATGCCACGCTTGGTATGAGACCATAAAGCATCAACTCTTTGTGTAAAACATTGAAGCTTTCAGCTGAGGGGAATGGGGAAAATATCTCACTTTTTAGCAGGTAGTGAGTCAGAAAGGAAAAAAAAACAGATTCATCTCTGCAATGTGAGAGCGGTTTAATGTTTCATGGCTGTGTACCTGCAACTCGAAAGGGAAAATACAGGAGCAGTTGCATATTTTCATGCATAGATTTGTTCCCTTAGGGAGAATTTGACTTTGGGAATGATATGAAGCCTGAAATTGGGAGTCAAACCTTTTTAAAGAACCCAGGATCTCAGCTTTCAAAA